>NC_134138.1:179601654-179911892 GCF_033958435.1 Carettochelys insculpta
CCACCAGAGAGGGGTACCTACCTGTGGGTCCGCTCCCACGGTCCGGAGATCCCCGGGGGTCGGAGGCCCTGCTGCTGCTCCGGGATGGCAGGAGGAGGATCTGCAGGCTGGATTCTGCGGAGGAGGAGCCCCCCTCCTCCTCCTCCTCCTCCTCCTGCCGCGATGTCCCGGGGATGGCCTCCGGGGGGGGCGCCCCCGGGGTGCGGGGCTTGCCTCTGGGGCGGAGTCCGTCTGCAGGGCCTGCTCGGGCTCGTCAGCCAAGGTGTCAAGGGTGGCCGGAGGGGAGGAGGTGTGCCGGGGGCCCAGGATGTCCCTGAGCTCCCTGAAAAAGCGGCAAGTGATGGGGGCGGCCCCAGATCGGCTGGCCGCATCCCGGGCCCGGGCGTAACCCTGCCGCAGCTCCTTCACCTTACTGCGGACGTGGTCAGGAGTGCGGGCAGGGTGACCCCGGGCAGCCAGGCCGTCGGCCAGCCGAGCGAACGCATCTGCGTTCCGCCTCTTGCTCCCCATTGCCTGGAGCACCTCCTCCTCGCTCCAGAGCCCCAGCAGGTCCCGCATCTCGGCCTCCGTCCAAGAGGGGCCCCGCTGTCGCTTCCCAGACTGCGTGGCCCTCTGGCTGCCCTGTCTGCTCTGCCTCCCCTTGGGGGGGGTCCCCTGGGGGCGCTGGGGGGGCTGCTGGGCAGCCATAGCTGGTGTCAGGGGCTGAGGGCTGTGCAGGCTCGCCGCATGTGCAGGCAGGAGCCTGCACGTTGCCTCAACTTCCTGCAGTCAGGGCGGGGGAGGGGACCTTTAAGGGGCTGCTCCACGCGACCACAAGTGAGCTGAGGGGCTGGAGAGAGCGTTTCTCAACCCCCCAGCTGATGGCCGCCATGGAGGACCCGGCAATTTCGACGTTGCGGGACGCGGCTCGTCTACACTGTCCCTACTTCGACGTTGAACGTCGAAGTAGGGCGCTATTCCTATCTCCTCATGAGGTTAGCGACTTCGACGTCTCGCCGCCTAACGTCGAAGTTAACTTCGAAATAGCGCCCGACGTGTGTAGCCGCGACGGGCGCTATTTCGAAGTTACTGCCGCTACTTCGAAGTAGCGTGCACGTGTAGACGCAGCTATTGTGTGCTGTGGCAGTGCAAGTGAAGACAGAAACCACAGACATAGAATCTGCACTCATCCCTTGCAGTGCAGTCTCATAATTCTTCTTCCCAAACTTTCAGGACTACTCAAGGGCTCTGCCACCTACTGTTTTCTGCATGCAGACCTGAGACTATCCAAGACAATACTCACAGGCCTCATCTACATGAGAAGCCTTTGTAGACAGATGTGACTGTTGGAAGAGATTTCCAGACAGGATCCCTGTCGACTCACATCTACTCACAAAAACAGATCAAAAGAGCAATCTGCTCTGTCAATAGAGAGCAAGCAGACTGCCCGGCCCTCTGTCAGCAGAGCAGCTGACTGGAAGCTCTGCAAACAATGCTGCCCGGTAAACTGGAAACCCTTTCTGTCGAAAAAAGGGCCCCAGAGCATCTACACAGCTCTATTGTCGACAGAACACTGTCAACAAAGGCATTATACCTAAATGGGGAGAAGTATAACTCTGATGGCAGATGAGCCAGGTTTTGTCAATAAACTCTTGACAAAGCACGTTTTGCGTGTAGACGCACCGAGGGTTTTTCCAACAAAAGCCCATTTTTGCCAGGACAATTTCTCGTGTAGACACGGCCAGCTAGTCTTCTCTTTGCCTGCACCCGCTCCAAACCAGGGGAATGCAAAGGTGTCTTTAAACCATCTCTCTGGGCTTGCTTCAAAGGACGCATTAGTAGAGAATCAGGGCCACAGGCAACACAAAGTTGGATTGAGTTAAAAGATGGTGCCGCTTGCTTGTCAAGTCAGCAGAACAGTGCATGCACCTTCTTTCCAGATGTCGTATATGATGTCAGAAACCGAGAGAAGCTTCTTCTGCTTATCTCTAACGTCTGTGCATTTGTAATGTTTATGACCACCACATAGGCTCTCCTGTGTCTGAAGGAAAATGCTTCCATATAGGAGAGGAGATCTTGTACACAGCAAGCCCATCTGACAAGCCAGGGCCATTTATTTGATCAAATTGTAGCTTTCTCCATTGCACAGTAACAGAAGTCATGGGGCTATTGGTACAGGTTTTGTCATTTTAATGTCTGTGACCATTAAGTTGGCAATAGCTACACTATTTTAAACAGCATGTGGGATTTTAAAGTTGACAGTTTGGACTTTGGTGACAGCAGTGCTTTCTGGAGCACTTAGTCTTTTGAACATAGTACTGGGCCCAAAAAGCACTTTAAAAGAGAAAAGTGAATGTGGTTTTCTCAATGGGTGGTGGACTAATAAGTTTGAAAGCTCCAGTCCCCCATTTATATGTATAACATATGCCTCTCTAGAACAGAAATGATTTGAAAATAATATTAAGGTTGTAAAACCAAGCACCCAGAACCTAGGAACTGCCAGGATGTGCCTGCCTGTGCTACCTGTCCTGCTTATAATTTAAAGATTGCTGAGAGTCAGGTACCAATTTCCTAATTAGCACTCAGCTGAAAGCTGAGCATTCCCATTTAATTAATGAAACTGGCGACCGTTGTGCTTCTTTGCCAATCAGCTGATCAGTGATCGAATTCTGTCAAACACAGATGAGTGCTGGTTGAGCACCAGCATGTGAGACTCCTAGCTCATTCTTGCTGTTGTTTAAACTCGTTCAGCACAGGAAGTTTGCTGAGGAAGAATTTTGTAACTACCGAGGAAGGCACAGGACTGGAGTCACAAGGAGAGAGAGATGGTTAGAAACCTGCTTCCCAACTAGTTGCTTATGTTCAATGTTTATGTGCTATTGGCATTCAGAAAACCAATGATCAGCAGCCACCTTGAAGGCAATTAAGTATCAAGTTGTGAAGTCCTGTTGGTTTCTAAGTTATGACATTATCACACTGCTTGGTGTTTTACTTATGATTGAGCTCCAGTGGGAACCACAAATTAGGTGCTCCCCACCTCCCTTCCTTGAGGCACCTGTTCTGGGCTACCATTTGACCCCACTCTCTTGCACTTGCCCTATAGGCCATTGGTTAGAGTAATCATCTAAGTTGAAGGAGATGTGGCCTTGGAGCCTTCCTCTGGCTGATGCGACACAAGGACAGCAACCCAGGACTCTGTCTCTCCCACGTGAACTAATCATTAGGTTGGGAAGACATACCTGCTGTCTTTCTGGCCTAGCTGAATTTGGTAGTAGGACATCTGAAAATTGGCTGCTGCAACACTGAATGCTCCAAGTGATGCTTAAGTCTTGCTTGTGGCTGTTTGGTGCCTGCCCCCAGCTCATAGACAGTCTCATGAGGACTGTTACTCATTAGCAGAGTTCAAAACAACTCTAAGCTCCACTTAGGGTGGAGGAGGTGACATGACATTGACTTTAGAAAGTGGGACGTTGTAACTGGCTCCATGAGAGATCCTCTTATACTTGGTCCCTGGAGTTAATAAGAAAATGAAAAAACTCAATTCATCTTAAGAGCTGTTCATTTTTTCCTTCCAAATGCATGAGGCACTGTTTGTGGTCAGCATGGCTGCTTGGTGACCCATATGCTTCCCTATGTCTCCCAACTGGTACAGCAGAGAGATATACAGTAAGGCTATGTCTATACTACACTCCTCTTTTGAAAGAGGAATGAAAATAAAACAACGATTTACAAATCTTGCACTTCATTTGTGTAATCTCATCCAATCCCTTTTTTTGGAAGAGTATTTTTTTTTTTTTAAAAAAAAAGCAGTGTAGATGGCATTCTTTCGGGGGAGGGGAAAAAACCTTTTTCAAAAGAACCCTGTAAACCTCATTTTTTTCAGGAGGAAGGGTTCTTTTAAAAAAGATTTTTTTTTTTCCGAAAGAACCCCATTTACACTGCTTTTTTTTTCGTAAAAGCAATCGGACAAGATTATGCAAATGAAGTGCAAGATTTGTAAATTGGCACTTCATTGACATTTTTGATTTCCCTCATTTGAATTCCTTTGTCAAAAGAGGAATGCAGCCTAGACATAGCCCATCTGTCAGCATTAACTGCGAAACAAAACGGAAAAACATTTCTTCCCTGTTGAAATATTCAGGAATAGGAACTTTATGAAGAGAAAGAGTGGAGGGAAAAATAGGTAAGTTTTGCTAAAAATGACAAATTTAATTTCCTTTAAATAAGAGAGACAGACATTCATTCAAAAGCGTAACATAGTATCAGTGACTTAACAAACTGACTAACAAACCACCGTGCTTCTGCCAAGGGCCCCAGCCCTGGTACCTTTTACTCAGGAGCACTGAGTGGTGTGACGTGAGTTCATTGAAAAGGGATCTGATTCTCTAAGGTGCCAAACGTGCACTCCAGTTGGAACAAAGAGGAGGTGTGAATATGTAACCCATTGAGGATCTCGGTGCACAATTCATAGTGAGAGTGTCAGTTTGTTGAAGCTCTCAGCTGTAGGCTTGCTCTTTAACTCAAGCTGAAGAGATTTGTGCTTGTTAGTCCCCAGTGTTGGCTAAGACAACTGTTGATGTATGTGGTCAGTAGATCTGAAGTCTAGCCATTTATTCAGGTGTCTTCCTTGAGGCACACTAGTTTGACAATGCTGAACCCATAGGTATGTCTACCCAGCAAAAGAAAACCTCGCAACTGCCCTGTGCCAGCCAACCTGGGGGTTGGTAGAAGACTTGGATTTAAGGAGGCTGGCGGCCTGAGCCCTGTGAACCCATGTTGGCTGGCACATAGATGCTGGGTAGACATACCCTAAATCTCCTCAACTTCACTATCTAGAAATATAAAATGAAGCTATAATCCTACCTGAAAATTTTGTGCAATTAAATTAATGTTTCTTTTAAGCTGTTTTGACTCCATCTGTAGAAGGCACAGTAGAACAATGATTGTTTTTGGAAGTATTATCCACTGAGTTAAGGTAAGACCCATTTGTGGCTTCAGGTCTGGAGGTCTGGTTCAGTCCTTGGTGCATTGACCTAGATGGTGGCTACCACTCTTGTATGTACAGAGAGGAGGTGGTGGGTGGACTGTCTGCAGGCCTGCTTGAGGGAGAAAGAATGTTTTAGTAATGTGCTAGTAGCTTTTAGCATCTTGGCCTGTGTACCCACCAACATGGCACTGAAGCAAAAAGAAGCTTGAGTGGCAGCATAATTAATGCCAATCAATACAGCTTTGTCAGACAAACTCGTTATTGATTTCTGATGCAATTAGAAAGCTGGCTGGCAAAGGTAACTATGTTGACCTAAAGTACTTGGAATTACATCCTTCGTGTGTAAGCTATTTGACTTACCAAGGTGCATAATTCTGTTAAATCTAGTATATGCTCTTGTACCAATGCAGCACATAGTTTTTAATTCATTAAAAACTGATGGTTCTGAAAATAAGTCATGGGGATAATCTGACCATGGGAAGTGATTTGCAGGGATCTGCTCTTGGGCCAATTCTGTTGAATATTGGCATCAATAATATGGAGAAAACCCAAAAGGACTTCTGGTAAAGTTTACAGACAAGATAAAATCTTTGTGTGGATCACATGGTAAATTGGGTTCAGCTAAATGATATTTTAATATGACTAAATGCATGCGCCTAAATGTAGGAGCCAAGACTGTAGATCATGCCCATGGGATGAGGGACTTTAGCCGTGTCTACACGTGCACGCTACTTCGAAGTAGTGGCACTAACTTCGAAATAGCGCCCGTCACGGCTACACGTGTTGGGCGCTATTTCGACGTTAACATCGACGTTAGGCGGTGAGACGTCGAAGTCGCTAACCCCATGAGGGGATGGGAATAGCGCCCTACTTCGAAGTTGAACATCGAAGTAGGGCATGTGTAGACGATCCGCGTCCCGCAACATCGAAATAGCGGGGTCCGCCATGGTGGCCATCAGCTGAGGGGTTGAGAGACGCTCTCTCTCCAGCCCCTGCGGGGCTCTATGGTCACCTTGGGCAGCAGCCCTTAGCCCAGGGCTTCTGGCTGCTGCTGCTGCAGCTGGGGATCCATGCTGCATGCACAGGGTCTGCAACCAGTTGTCGGCTCTGTGGATCTTGTGTTGTTTAGTGCAACTGTGTCTGGGAGGGGCCCTTTAAGGGAGCGGCTTGCTGTTGAGTCCGCCCTGTGACCCTGTCTGCAGCTGTGCCTGGCACCCTTATTTCGATGTGTGCTACTTTGGCGTGTAGACGTTCCCTCGCAGCGCCTATTTCGATGTGGTGCTGCGCAACGTCGATGTTGAACGTCGACGTTGCGAGTCCTGGAGGATGTGTAGACGTTATTCATCGAAATAGCCTATTTCGATGTCTCCACATCGAAATAGGCTTCTTCGAAGTAGGCTTCACGTGTAGACGTAGCTTTTGTCTTGTAAAGCCATACAATAGAAAAAGGACTGAGAAGGCTTGAAGGATAATCAGCTGAACCTCAGCTCCCAATGCAACACTGTAGCTAAGGAAGCAAATATGATTTCTGGAGACTATAAGCAAGGGAATATTAATAATACTAAGGAGATGGTTTTGGTTCTTTAAACTGCAAGAGTGAAAACATATTAGAATTAATGGAATACTGTGCCCTGTTCTAGTGTCAAGAAAAGATTTTTTTTTTTCTGAACACTACCTAGTTTTTCTGCAAGAATGAACTGACAACTGGAAAGATGACCTTACAGCAAGACACTAAGAACTCAAACTAGTTAGTTTAAAAAAGCAAATTTAAGAGTTGCCTTGATCGTAGAAGTATCTACATGGGATGAGATTGCTCATGTAGTAAGTGATTTAATTCAGCAGATGAAAGTATAACGAGAAAAAAATAACTGGAAAATGACACAACACACATTCAGACTAGAGATGGCACATTTTTACAATGAGGGTAATTAACTGTTGGAAAATGTACCAATGCTTGAAGCTGTTCAGTCAAAATTGATGTCTTTCCAATAGATGACTCAACCAGAAGGTATGGCTATGATGCAGGAACCACTATTGCCTGTCATATGTAAGTATTCACACTAGAAGATCAAACTTGTCCCTCCTGACCTTCCATCCTTGAATCTGTACGTGCTGAATAAAAGAATTGTCACAATGGACCTTTTCAGAACCTTTAGGGAAAATGAGCAATTGCACAAAGCCACTGTTTAGGAACTTTCAGAGTGAAAGAAATAAACCATAGGAGAATAGTTCTGTCCACTCCTGCCAGATTCTGCAGGTGCATAAACAATAGCTCATGTTCATTAGTGGCTGATTGAAAAACATGAGGGTGGGCAGCTCATAATGTAATCTGTGTGTGTGTCTGCACAAATGGAAAAATTGCAATCATTTGTGTACAACCTGTGCACAGGAAGAGGTGAAAATCATTGAATAAATTATTTGCTCAGCTGTGGCTGCAGATGAAAAATAGGGGCAAAAAATTGCAGAGGTTATTTTCTTTGAATCATCTTACAGGTGATTCTAAGAGATTACAGAAGAGATCTTTAAGGTTTTTGAGGATTATTTGAAAACTACAGAACCAATAAAACTATTTTTCCAAGTTCTGAAGAGAAAACCCTTCTCCACTTTATGTGACAAGGCAAATGGGGTCTGAGAAAACAGAACTGCATTTGAACATTTAAAATGTCATACTGTGAAAGATTGACAGGACCCACTTCTGTGCAAAGGGCAAGGGAGGGGGGTATTGCTGAAACCAAATGCCAGGAAATGAAGATGCAGGAGCATTAGTTGCACAGACAAAGTTCAGATGAGGGTTTGGGGGAATAGGGTGGACTGTGTGTGTGAGAAAGACAGAAATTATCACAAAGGTTGGCAAAAGCTCTAAAGATGCTGT
Source organism: Carettochelys insculpta (assembly GCF_033958435.1). NCBI lineage: Eukaryota > Metazoa > Chordata > Testudines > Carettochelyidae > Carettochelys > Carettochelys insculpta. Next base: position 179,609,493 of record NC_134138.1, read on the forward strand.
CGCATGAGCTGCACTAGACCAGAAAATAATTCTAATAATTGGCTCCCCGAAAGAATTTCTTCTCTGTTAAAATGTGAATGCTGTTTATGGTTAAAATCAGCAGGGTTCTAATTGCCCTTTCCTCCAAATATCAATGTGTTAAAGTAAATCCTAAGAAGATTTTCTTTCTAAAGGCTGCATGAACAGGCTGATCAGCAGTAACATTGATCCAGCAGACTCATGCGTGTTACCTCTGCTTTCGTGCCTGCAGCTTAGCTGCTTGATTAGTATTTATCCTTATTAATTTATCCCTTTTAAAGGAAAGGTCGGTAGTAACATGCTCCCCTGAGTATTCCATTCTGTACACACCTAGCAACCACAAAATGAGTCCCATGGAGCATTGGAGTGCTGAATCAAACTTCAAAAATAGGTATTAGAAAGGCAGGCATTTTAGACCCATTCTGTCATGCCTTAAAATGCCCCCTGTGCCTGACGGACAGAGCAAGTGGTATGTACAGTAAACTCTTTCATATCCAACATTCTATCATCCAGAACTCTCAAATAACTGGCATTTTACCCATAAGTAATTTTTAGTTATATTTTCCCTAAGTACTGTATAGTGAAAGTAAATACAAATACATACAGCAAATACAGAATAAGTTTATAGTGTACAATGCTACTTTAGGTAAATAAAGTACTCTGCATACATTTTAGCTTGTTTCTCAATGTCTGATCCTGTTTTTCTTTAGTATTATGCATTGCTAGGTATATCTGTCTATTATTCAGAACATTTGAATGATCAGCAACCTCCCTGTCCCAGGGCCGCTGGATATGAAAGAGTTCACAGTAGCTGGTTATGCAGCAGAGGCGTAAAGAGGACTTTCAGAATGGTGGCATTGAGCACATTTTTCAGTTGAAACTATGGAATCTTTTGGGTCTATTGGTACACCTTTGCCTATAACCTAATTTGTCCATCAAGATGCAGGGGGAGTTATATGTAATTTTAACTAGGGATTGGTTATTTTTATTCTACTATCCTTCAGACATCCCTATTATATTGAAATGCTCTTATACTGCATTTCATTGAGACTGATCTATTCTTGCTTTTAAGTTTCTTGCCTGTATATCTGACATACAAAATGGTCCTTGCCTTCTTCGAAAGACACACTCCAATGTTAACTTTTTCCCTACCTCAGCCATGCTCAATGCAGTCTAGGGCCTCAGGGTTGCTATCTTTTCTTTCTTCTGTGATATCTTTTGCTCTCCAGAAGGTTTTTGTTTATTTCTTTCCTCTGATATACGGCTAGGAGCGTCTGCATTGACTGAACAACTAAAATGATTCACCACCAACTGAATCCATAACTCTTCTGGATTCAACTTTTAGATCACAAGATGGCATAACAGAGTCCTTTTAGCAGCTAAGATCAATAGATGAAGTCCAAACACATGATATGTGGCAGCATCATGGTATCATCACTGGATGATATGAGGCCAAAGTTATTTTTAAATTGACTAATGATTTGTGTTTCCAGCCAGAGACATCTTTTGGAAGAGGGCTGATATTCAAGAAGTGATCAACAGTTAATTTCTGCAAATCACCCCCTTTTAAACATGTGCACGAGTCACTGAAATCTCCAGCACCAAAAATCACTCTTTGGCCATGTCTACACTAGCCCAAAACTTCGAAATAGCCATGCAAATGGCCATTTCGAAGTTTACTAATGAAGCGCTGAAATACATATTCAGTGCCTCATTAGAATGCGGGTGACCACGGCACTTCAAAATTGCTGTGGTTCGCCACCGTGCAGCTCGTCCAGACAGGGCTCCTTTTCGAAAGTACCCTGGCTACTTCGGAATCCCCTTATTCATATCTGCTGAGGAATAAAGGGATTTCGAAGTTGGTGGGGTCCTTTTGAAAAGGAGCCCCATCTGGACGAGCCGTGTGGCAGCAAGCTGCAGCAATTTCAAAGTGCTGAGGCTGCCAGCATTCTAATGAGGCTCTGAATATGTATTTCAGCGCTTCATTTGTAAACTTCGAAATGGCCATTTGCAAAGTCATTTTGAAGTTTTGGGCTAGTGTAGACATGGCCTTTCTTTTTGAAAATCTTGGTCTAAGATTTTTCTATCCATTTATTCTTTGGTAATTTTGAACTGTCAATTCACCTCTAAAACACATTTTATTTAAACAAATTTCTACACTTCTTTTTTAGATGAGTTGTCATTCTTGGACAGATCATGTAGATGCAAGTGGTGACAAACACTAACAGGGAATAAATAAAGGCTGACGGTGAATCACAGAGCTATTTTGTCACCAACAGTGTTTGCAGGACTCAAGTATAAGACTAATGTTTAAATTATCATTCACCACAGGAAGCTAATTCACTGGAGATAAAAAATGCAAACTCATGAAGTTTGATTTTGTCTCTTTCACTGGTTGTATCCTCTGGCAGGATCAAGCCTTGTAAATGTGTTTGTTTAGCATTCAGCCTACTTAACAAGATTCTGAAGAGCTGCTTATGTTGTATCAATGGCAACATAGCTGAGGTTTCCTTTAGTGGTTGGTGAAATCTTAATTAGCGGTTTAGTGAATCTTAATTATTAAAATATTTGTGTGTAGTTGGCTAGATTCTACAGAACAAATTGATGTAATTTTCCTCTCAGCACTCTGTAACATTTCAATAAACCTGAATTTTTCAAGTCCATGATATATTGGCAAAAACAAGGAGAGACTGCCATGAAACACACCATGTTGTTTCAAAGTGTTTTTCTCAATAGAATTCAGTCATTTTTTCTTAGCTATATACACTTTTTTTATTTATTTTTAAGGTGGGAGGAGCCAAATAGACCCCTCCACTTCTACAATGTTAGTGAAAAATAATCCAAAAACTTTACCTTGAGAGGTGCATTATTCTTACCTGTTGGGGTAACACATGTGGAGTGAATTGCTGCAGAAATAATATTTATTTGGAGTACTCTGACTGTAGATGCCCTTACAGTCATACATGCTCTCTACTGCAATAAAATTTGTACAAATATGCCCTTTCGTACAAAGTATCATATGAAACTTATTAATATGCAGGTCATGAAGGTCATTGTAAAATTCATGCATTTACATATATCAACGCAAGGATTCTCTTTGTATAATGTTACAAGAGCACATTCAACCTAGCAACCTCACCTAACTTTTAAAAAGATTATAAGCAGGTATGTCCTAGACAAACGAATGCTTACATCTATTTACATAGTAGCCTTAACTAAATCTATTGAGCTAACCCGAGCAGGGGTTGTCCGGGGCCTCAACTCAAGGGACAGAAAACTAACATGGCTCTTGTGCCCCAAAGAGGCACAAATGACTGAGTCTCCAGAAGGCTTTTCTGGCTTGTAAGATAAAGACCATCTATTTGGAAATAGAAGGAACACAGTGTCTTTATCCTTCACCCTAAACTATGTCTAGACTGCAGGGTTTTGTCATAAAATGACCATTTTTTTTTGACAAAACCAGCGGAGCATCCAGATTGCAAAGTGCATTCTGCCAATGGTTAGCCAACAGAATGCAACGCTTTTGTTGACAGCTCTACCCCACTTGCCATGAGGAAGAATGCCGCTGTTGACAGAGATCTTTCAACAAAACTGAAGTCTGGATATTCAGTGGTGGCAGGGAGTGGGCTTCTGTCAATAGAAAAGGCCTCCAGGATGCTGGGAAGCTGCCCCAGTGGACATCCTGTCCACAGCAATCAATGCTCTATGGTTTCTGCCCCCGGCCCTTCTTAAAGCCTCAGGGAGCCTGGGGAACCCCATGGCAGGAAGCTGAGAGCGTGCAAGAAGCAGAGCTACCATCTTCTTTGTCCCATGCCCTTACAGCCACACCTTCCCTGTGAGCAGGAATGGCAGAGGCCCCCCTGAGACTCCTCTGGGCCCACAAGGGAGCAGCCTGAGGGGTCCTGGCCGCCACCCTGAGGTTCCAAACACATGGCCCCTCCTGGAGTAGGGCAGAAATCCGGGCCCTCCTGGACTTATGGATGACAGGCAAAAGCCTCCAGGACCCCAAGGCCTGCTGCAGAAATGCTGAAATATACAGCAGACTGGTCACTGCTTTAGCTGAATGGGGTCATCTCCACTGCACACTGGAGCAGGTCAGGGCGAAGGTGAAAGAGCTCTGCCAGGACTACAAGCAGGCCCAGAATACTGTCCATTGCTCTGAGACAGGACCACCAACATGCCCCTACTACAGGGAGCTGAACAGCATCCAGGGGGGTGGAGGGGCACATCATCCCCACACCTGAGCCTGGATGCCACATGCCTAGGGCACAGAAGGTGGGCACAGAAGCGGCTTGCTGTAAGCTTCACTTGGCTGGCTCAGGAGGAACATTGCACTGTGGTCACGGCATCTGGAACCATGTGCAGCAGTATTGCCTGCCACCTGGACCTGGCAGACATCCCCTGGACACAGGCAGCATCCTGCTGCCAGGCTCACAGGAAGCCAGAGGAGCCCCAAGCCCCAGGGGCAGGAGGGCCTCACAGCACCTGCCGTGGCTGCAAGCAGGCTAGACCCAAGCATGCCTTCCTGACCCCAAGCACACCAAGGAGCACCGCACCCCGCACACGGGCATGCCAGCAGGTGAGGGGCAGCGCCTGCTCCCGCAGGCAGTACTGCAAGCCTCAGGTGTATGTGTGGGCCCTGGAGAAGGTTTGCCTGCTCCCAGCCCACCTGCCACCCATGCGGGCACACCTCTCTGGCCAGACAACCCCCTGGCTGCTAGCCTGTCAACTGGGGGTCATGGTCCAGGAGACAATGAAGAGCCCCTGTGCAGCAGGGACCGTTGTGCAGGCTGCACATGGCTTTGCTCCTAGGACATTCCCATGCCTTGGCCTGGGGGGCATTGGTCGCTGCTGACAGTGAGGAGCTAGGGCCAAAGAGGTTGTGTTGCATGATTGACTCACCATCTCTCCTCCTAACAGCTGGACCCGCACCAACCGAGGGGCAGAACATCCCCAACTTGCCAACAGGCTAAAGCCACAGCTTCAGGAGCCTGTGACACCTGCACAGCAAGCTGATATGGGACCACAGTGCCACCCTGTGGGTCGTCTAGGGCACCACGGAACACTGGTTCAGGGCCGACACAGAGTGGTGGTCATGGGCCTGGGGCCAACTCATATCCCACTTTGATGCTGTCACCAGTGTCTGGCGGGACATGCTGTCCCAGCCGCCCACAGCTGCCTCCACTGCCTGCACCGGCTGGCCTTCCCGCATGGTGTCCTGAACCCCCATCTGATCCCCTGGATGATGGCCATTGCCCCCCACTCTACCTCTCCCCAGGTCCACCCTGCTCCTCCTGCCCACGCAGACCCTGCCAAAGCCTCTGGCCATGATTTCGTCAAAGTCTCCCAGACAGATGATCCTCCGTTACAGTAACAGAGAGGTAGCTGTGTTAGTCTGTACTCCAACAAAACAAAACAGCAGAAATGTAGCAATTTAAAGACTAACAAAGTGATTTATTTGCTAATGAGCTTTTGTGGGATCATGTTGATGGCCATCACCCCCTGCAGAAGAAGATGCCCAAACACATATGACAGGGACTGAGGGAGGGAGTCCCTGGGCCCTAGGGGGAGTGCCCAGCCCCCCTCCCATCCCCTCACCCCCCTGAGCTCTCTTTGAAACCCCCCATAGGTCTCCCCCCCACAACAGCAGGGCTTTGCAAGGGTGGGATGCTATGGTCCCCAAGTGACAAGGCTGCCCCCCACCCCAACCCCACCCCTCACACTCCTGGCCTGCTTCCTGAGGGTTCCACTTTGGTGAGACTCCATGCCCCAGGCAGGGACTGCAGCCCAAGAGTGCCTTACCTACATGAGGACAACCCCAATGGTGGACTTTCCATACTGAACTGGTTGCCCACTGAACAGTAGCCTTCAGGTTTGGCACGCTTCTAGCAGGAGATTGCGACCCACTTCTCCATAGGGAATGGCGGGCCACAATTGGGTGTCCTGTTTCTGGAAGGCAGGGGTGAAACAGGCACAGAGCTCCGGGAAGGTGTCCTTCCACATGTGAAAGTCCTGGAACCACTGCTTGTTTTCCCACTGCTCCATGACTAGCCAGTCCCACCAGTCCAAACTGGTGTGGTGCCTCCAGAGCCACCTGTGCAACTGCGGGAGGTGGGGGCAGATGCAGTTGTGAAAGTCCTGCAGCCAGGGCACCATCCCTGAAGGTGCTCTCAGGCTTGCCCTTGGTGAGGAAGAGGTAGACAGCTGTCAGAAAGTTCAGCAGCAGCAGCATTTTGGTGTGCGGCCATCACAAGCACAGGGGCAGCTCCACTGCCACAGCACCCGGAGATTGGCTGCATTGCCCCTCAAAGGCAGGGCAAGCACAGTGAGTGCTTGGAGAGCTCTGCTGTCCCTTCCAAGGGTAGGCGAGCTCACAGCAGAGTCAGGGGCCATCTGTCTGGAGAGGTACCTTTAGCACCCATCTCCACAGGGCTCCAGCACTGGCTCCTGGAAGGAAGGGGTGACCTGCAACCCTGGCTGACATTTCGGGTGGCAGTTTTGTCAAGAGAGCGGCTGGGCTGTCTGGCTGCCCTCTGTCAACAGAGCGGATCAATCTTTCAATCCACCTTACTCTCTGGGCATGCTCTATCGACAGTTTTGTCACAAGATATCTTCTGACACAAACTTCTGCCAACAGAGACCTGCAATCTAGACCTAGCCTAGAGACAGGCACACCAACTGATTTGATCTTCGATAAATCCTGGCTAGTTAAAAATGTGGTTCTAAGATGTGGGTGAGGAAAAAACATTTTTAAAAAAGACTGTTTCTGGATTGTTTTAGACTTTTAGATGTGCAGACCCCTGCCTTACACAGAGGTTGTGTTCTTGTGCAACACCACGTCACATTTTGTGTAACTCGGGGGGGGGGGGGGGGCAGGAAACTGAACGGGGCAGTACTGCTGACCAGTTTCCTGTCTCCTGAGAGTGGTGGGCACCTGAGTAGTAGCACTGGACAGTTTCCCTACTCCTGTCAGGGGCAGCAGCTTCTCCTATCAGTGGTGACACCCAAGAGTCAGATTCTTGGCTGCCACCACTGACAGATGCAGGGAAACCTCTCCTGCCAGTGGTGGCAGCTGGATCTTGGCCATGTACACAAGACCCAGCCAGCCAAGCCCTTGAGAGATAGAGTGTTTTGTGCCAACTTTGAACTTTGTCCTCACTGTCCGATGTCCCATCTCCAGCTGAGCTATCTCTTATATTTTAGAAACAAATAACCCACAATTTGGGGAAAATGAGAAATCTCTTCCTGACCTCTGTAGATGATCAGCTGAAACTCCAAAGCTTTTAGCTGTGTAAGACCTAAATCAGGAGTTCAGCTCTGTACCTCATCATCACAAGCAACCCAATCATCCAATTGCACCCATTAATTTAGCAAGTGAACTCTTAAAATTACTTCCCCGCATAATTTCTATTGATGGGTTGTTGCAGAATCTCACCCTTCTTATGGTTATAAACCTAATTTCCAGCCAGCACTTCCACGTGCTGTCACCCTAAAAATAGAAGTGAGTGTTATGTTCCATGTAATCTCTCTGGAATCCAGGAGGCTGTATATGTCAGGAAAAGCACCACTTTCTTCACTGTAGTTAAATTATGCCTTTGAAAGATCAGATAAAGAAAGCAGTCACACATTTCCCTAGGGCTTTTGTTGGATATGGGCTCATGTACTAGGCTTCAGTATCCATTTGATTCCAAGTACAGTTGCTGACACAGGGCCTGCACCAATGCAAATTGAAGCTGATGGGTTTCAGATCAGGCCTACTGGACGTAATCTAGATAGGTAAGAGAACTTCAGGTTGGTCTGGGAATTGGCCAAAGAAAGTCACATCCAGAGTGAATAGGTGGGGCTACAGCCACACAGCCAAGTTATTTCAAGGTAACAGCTGATATTTAGCCAGTGCATTATTTCAAAACCATTAAACCTAATTGCAGGAGGAATAGCATCTGTTTCGAAATAACTATTATGAAAGAGGTGCTGTTAAGGGCTACATCTACACAAGCATTCTTCTCTTGAACAAGGCTTGCAAATGAAGGAAATCGAAAATGCAAGTGAGGCACAGATTTACAGTAATTCACACCATCAAAAGAAACTTTCTTCCTAAAAAAGAAGCTCTTTCGAAAGAAGAATATGCAAATGAGGTGCTAGATATGTAAATATGTGCTTCATTTGCATCTTCAATTTCCTTTATTTGCATGCCTTTTTTGAAAGAGGAATGCTAATGTACACATGGCCAAGATGTGAGATAGCACTTATTTCGAAACAGCCATTTTGAATAAGCACTATTCCCTGTCTTAACAGGGCCTATTTTGAAATAGTTATTTTTAAATACATGATATTCCTCCTCCAATTAGGTTAAATAGTTTTTTTCAGATTAAGTGTTATTTCAAAATAAGCACTATGTGTGCAGCCCATATATATTTTGAAATAGCTAAGTGCCCTTTTGGAATACATTTTTGGCTACGCCTACACTTAGAAAAAACTTCAAAATTGTCATGCTACTGGCCAAATTGAAGAATACTAATGAGGCACTGAAATGAATATTCAGCACCTCATTAGCCTGCTGCCGGCTGCGGCACTTTGAAAGTGCTGCATTTCACTCGCGTGCAGCTCATCCACATGGGGGTCCTTTTCGAAATGGCCCTGCAAACATCGAAATCCACAGCTGATAGGAATAAGGGGATTTTGATGTTTGCAGGGTCTTTTCAAAAAGGACCCCCCCCTTGTGGACAAGCTGTGCATGAGCAAAAAGTGGCACTTTGAAAGTGCTGTGGCCGGCGGCATGCTAATGAGGCACTGAATATTCATTTCAGTGCCTCATTAGTATTCTTTGATTTGGCCATTAGCATGGCATTTTCGAAGTTTTTTCAAAGTGTAGACACAGCCTTTGGCCATGTCTACACTAGCCAAAAACTTCGAAAGGGCCACGCAAATGGCCATTTCGAAGTGTACTAATGAAGAGCTGAAATACATATTCAGTGCCTCATTAGCATGCAGGCGGCCGTGGCACTTCGAAATTGACGCGGCTCATCGTTGCGTGGCTCGTCCCGACAGGGCTCCTTTTCTAAAGGACCCCACCTACTTCAAAGTCCACTTATTCCTATGAGCAGATGGGAATAAGGGGACTTTGAAGTAGGTGGGGTCCTTTCGAAAAGAAGCCCTGTCTGGACAAGCCGCGCAGCGGCAAGCCGCATCAATTTGGAAGTGCCGCGGCCGCCCGCATACTAATGAGGCGCTAAATATGTATTTCAGCACTTCATTAGTAAACTTCGAAATGGCCATTTGCATGGCCATTTCGAAGTTTTTGGCTAGTGTAGACACAGCCTTTGTGTGTAGCAGCCCTGTTTCAGAATACTGTTTTGGAATAGCTTATTTGGAAATAAGGTTGTTGTGTAGATGTAGACGGGGCGACAGACAAATGCTGGAGAGATAGACTAGAGCAGGTAGCTGAGGCTAGAAAGATTAAAAGAGACATATGTCAGGGCTGGGACAAGTGGCAGAATGCACTCAATGGAATGGATGGAACTCTCTGAGGACAATGATAAGCAGGCAGTGGGAAGACAAGATGTAGGAAAACAGTGCTGGGCTCAGGCAAGGTGGCACGAGGAGAAGGAGGGACCAGGATACGGGCCTGTGACAAGCTTCAGGTGACTGCTGCTGTTTTAAAATGATTACTGCCACATGGCAATATCCATGCTTGTTAGGTCTCGTTTCTAAAAAAAGTGTGCTATGAATACATTTTTCTCCAAATGGCGAGCTCAGCATGCAAAGCAAAGCTCCTGTCAGCACCATTACATGACTGCATCTTGGCTGATATTGGGTAATGTAACGTGCAGGAAGAGCATACTGTGAACCTGCAAGCTGTGAGCATGTGCTTCATTTTTCAGTGTCAGTTCTACTTTCCACACCTTTCAAAGAGGCGCTGTTTGAAATCACATCCAAACATGAATGTAGTGCTCCTGAAAGGTACTACATTGATGGCCCTGGTCATCAATGACCTGTGCTTTTCTAAGCTGAAATTAGCTTCTGTGTAGAGGGCCTATTACTACTTAAAGCCCTTTTTTGAGGGTGTAAGAAGTGCTGTACACCCTTGCAGCCTCCTTCTGTGCTACAGTGAATTTTAACACTGCTTTCCAAGTGTTCCTGTGTTTAGTTTCATTCATCTGTCACTGCATCCTTCAGTCTCCTTAAGGAGAGTGACCATTGTTTGTAACACTCATTTATGCTATTTGCTTCAGTGACCTTACCTAACAACTTACTCCGTGTGTCTACTGCTGTTGGAAAGAAGCAGTTCTGCTTGAATTCTGGTGCCGTTAAGTAACAGTAGTATTGCTGCTATGTTTTATGAGGCAATAGTCTGATTCAGTCAAGTTGCTTATCCCAACAAGGGAACTAGAATATGGCTACAAAAAAGGTATGAGAGCACTGGTACAGCTCATAAGTTAAAAACATCCTTTGTAGCCAAATTGTTTAAAAATGCTTAGCTTAAATATTGGCTGTTAGTTCTGTGGAGCCTTGAGGTGGGGTAGGGAGGGAAAGGTGGTATGGAACCACTTCACCATGCTACAGTGAGGTCTCTCATACTAAGCACGACTGTGAAGGATGCATCATCTTTTTTTGGGACAATGTAACCTGTTTCCGCTGATGCGCCAGATAATCTCAGAAGAACGGAGAGGTAGCCCTACCACACTGAAATTACATGTCTCGGGGTTGTGCGGAGGCATATGCAGGACACTGTAACTGTGACTGGCCCTGGCATGGAGCATTCTCTTAACTCCACTTTCATGTAAAGACCATAGGCAGGACAGGAGAGGAGTAAAGTGGAAACAAATTAGCACTTTATATTGTGTGCCAGAGCTCTGAGTATGTAGTGACTTTTGATAGCCTACCCCTACCCATGGTTGATTATCAGAGGAAATACAATTGCTCTGAATTATAAGAGAAAAATATACTGCTTTATTTATATAGACTAAGACAGCCTTTTAAGGTTCTTTGTTTTGGAGGTCAAACAATTTTACCTTGGCTGTGTCTACACTAGCCAAAAACTTCGAAATGGCCATGCAAATCGCCATGTCGAAGTTTACTAACAAAGCGCTGAAATACATATTCAGCGCCTCATTAGCATGTGGGCAGCTGCGGCACGTCGAAATTGACGCAGCTCGCTGCCATGCGGCTCGTCCAGACGGGGCTCCTTTTCGAAAGGACCCAGGCAACTTCAAAATCCCCTTATTCCTATGAGCAGATAGGAATAAGGGGACTTCGAAGTAGGTGGGGTCCTTTCAAAAAGGAGCCCTGTCTGGATGAGCTGCGCGGCGGTGAGCTGCGTCAATTTTGAAGTGCGGCGGCCGCCCGCATGCTAATGAGGTGCTGAATATTTATTTCAGTTCTTCATTAGTAAACTTCAAAATGGCCATTTCGAAGTTTTTGACTAGTGTAGACGTAGCCCTTGTGTGTTATTCACAAGATCATGTAAAAAAAGGAACCTTCAGGTTGTTAGAAAAAGAGGAGAGGCAGAACTGAGCTCACTTATACCATGTAAATCTGAAGTAACTTCCCTAAACTCAGAGATCAGAATCTAGCCAACAAGGGCAAAGTTCTTCTGAACCACTCTGCAGGGGATCCCAGTATTATTATTTCAAATGAACTGAGCAATTTGGACATAGGATTTTTGCATGTAATTGGGAATAAATGCAAATCATAGAACGCTGACAGAAGTTTCAATGCAAAGGTGCTTGTTAATTCTGAAGAAACAGAGACCATGAGCCTAATACTAGTCCCACTGAAACCAATGGAAATATTATCCTGTAGCCCTGTAAATCTATAATCAGAGGACTTTCTTTTTGATTATAAGTATTAACTGACAAATCTACTTTGACACCAACAGGTATTTTATGGAATTGGCACGAAATAAAAATCAATAGTGACAGCTCTGCTAACACATCCTGTTTCTCATTTTTATTTTAAACCAGCTTACTCTATTATTGACTATTAACTTTTCAAGTGTTATTATTGACCATTTTAGTTTGTGGAGTGTGTTTACTTAGGAAAGCAGCGGAGAAAAAATTACAGAAGTTTGGGCCATCTATGGAAGGGCATGGCAATTTGTTATGAAATCCAAACCCACAGAACTCACTTGGTTTTGTGTTTCATTATAAAATAAAACCCAGACAATGTTCATGATAATTGCCATACGTCTTTTGAGTAGCCCTGGACTAACATCTCGGTTGGCACTTGAGCCAGCAGCCATTCGCCCAAGTGCTGTGACTGAAGGTGCCAAAAGATGTTGATAGAGCCTATAGCGACACCACTAAGTTCTGTCAATGACCATAGGACAATCATTTAGCAGTGCTTCTAGAGCCAAATCCATGCCATATGCCAGACTGAATCCTTAGTATGCAGGGGTCAGGATATTGGTAGAGATCAGTTTCTTAAAACTGGATTTTTAATAACATCGCCTAGAAAAGGACACTGAAGACTGCCTGATAGTTGAATCAACACTATCAGTTTTTGTTTGTAGGGAGGGGTTTCAAACGAGCCTAATTCATTCATCCTGGTTGTAAATTTACTGACTATGGTCCCTTACTGCTCTAATTTTCTCTATGAATCTCTCTCTAGATATATTGTTCCCATCATTTTAATACATTCAAATACATTATTTAAATTGTCCTTCATATTGTCTATAACAGTTGTACATCAGCACTGTCTCTCTGTTTTTGTTCTGTTATATATGTAAATGTAATAATGCGATTAAAAAGAATATTGTCAAATAAACTCACAGAAGATATTAAACTGAGAGCTGTTGCCAACCTCAGAGAGGAAAGAAAAATAATACAAAGGGACCTAAAGAAATTAAATATAGGAAGTAAATAAAAGCAATTAGATTTAGCCTGGAAAATAAATGCTAATGCGTCTGGGGTGGAAAGAATTCAAACTGCAATATTTATTTTATGGAGAAAGTAGAAATGCCATAAAAATCCTATAGCAGACAGCAAGTTGCATATGATCACGGCAACGCATTATGTTGGGAAAAAATCGACACAGACATTTTGAGCTGTGAATGCAAAGGCATCAACTGATCAGAAAAGGTGGTACACGTTGAATGTCTCTAGTTTGGCACCTCTGGACCTGACCGGTGAAAAACAAGAGTATTTGCCAAAGTAGGGAAGGCCAATATTGTCTAGCAGCAAAGCTCCCACTGATAATGGGCTCTCAGAAGACACTTAGGAGTAAATTACAGCTAAATAATAGCACAGAATACTGAGAGCTGGGTCTGGTAGCTGTAAACGAACTTTATAGGACCATGCAAAAGTTGGCCACACCCATGGTAAGCAGTCATCCAGATAACTAAAATCATGCCAGGTTACAGAAGTTGCCAGACAAGAGAGTGCCAGACTTGGGAGGTTTAGGGGGAATATACGTGGAACTTAAAATCTTCAAAAATAAAATGTTAACAAACTGGAGTGAGCACAAAGAGAATAACAGAAACAAGTAATAGGCTGGGCTTATTTATGAGGAAGGATTAAGCAAAAAAATATAACAGTTAAAATTGTTATAAATTATGTTGAAAAATAACACCAAGGAGGAATACAGTGGTATGATACCAGAGAGTAAATCTAGCAAGAACTGCATATAATTAGACAAAGGAAAATGTAGTGTGAGTACAGGGAATGGTTCCTAGTGCTGAGATCTATGATGTATAGGGCATAGAAGGGGAAGTGCCATGGTCAAAATTAGATTGGACAAGCCTGTTTAGACAATGCTCTGAGGGGTAAAAAGCATTTGTGAGTAGATGGACAAGATGACCTGCCACTCTATTTTATTCTGTTTTTAATTTCTGTGCAGTATCTCTTGTTCATTCTATGTGCATTGTGTGTGGTTGGTTGATTGTTTATTGTGGACTGCATTCTTTGGCTGTGTCTACACGTGCCCCAAACTTCGAAATGGCCATGCAAATGAGCTCATGGGAATAAGGGGACTTCAAAGAAGGTGGCGTCCTTTCGAAAAGGAGCCCCGTCTGGACGCGCCGCGCGGCGGCAAGGCTCGTCAATTTCGAAGCGCCGCTGCCGCCCGCATGCTAATGAAGCGCTGAATATGCATTTCAGCGCTTCATTAGTAAACTTCGAAATGGCCATTTGCATGGCCATTTCGAAGTTTGGGGCACGTGTAGACACAGCCTTTGTCTTATATTACCCTCTATTCACACACATAAAACCTAGAATATTGGGTGCTTCCTTCTTATTCCCTTAACACCACAAACCCAATGAAGGGCTTAAACAACTCAGCACTCAAAAGCTACGTCTACACGTGAACGTTACATTGAAATAGCTTATTTCGATGTAGCGACATCGAAATAAGCTATTTCGATGAATAACGTCTACACATCCTGCAGGGCTGATGCCGTCGACGTTCAGTGTTGACGTTGGGCAGCACTACATTGAAGTAGGCGCTGCAGGGGAGCGTCTACACACCAAAGCAGCCCACATCGAAATAAGGGTGCCAGGAACAGCTGCAGACAGGGTCACAGGGCGGACTCCACAGCAAGCCGCTCCCTTAAAGGGCCCCTCCCAGACACACTTGCACTAAACAGCACAAGATCCACAGAGCCGACAACGGGTTGCAGACCCTGTGCATGCAGCATGGATCCCCAGCTGCAGCAGCAGCAGCCAGAAGCCCTGGGCTAAGGGGCTGCTGCACACGGTGACCATAGAGCCCCGCAGGGGCTGGAGAGAGCGTCTCTCAACCCCTCAGCTGATGGCTGCCATGGCGGACCCCGCTATTTCAATGTTGTGGGACGCGGATCGGCTACATGTGCCCTACTTCGACGTTCAACGTCGAAGTAGGGCGCTATTCCCATCTCCTCATGAGGATAGCGACTTCGACGTCTCGCCGCCTTATGTCGATTTCAACTTCAAAATAGCGCTCGCCACATGTGGACGTGGTGGGCGCTATTTCGAAGCTGGTGCGGCTACTTTGAAGTAGCCGGCACCTGTAGACGCGGCTAAAGTTATGCAGTGCTCCTACTTTGCTGCACAAACATCGATCTATTCACTTCTCTGATCTGTCCAGCACCCTGCTGCAGATCTTCCCTTGGGCCATATGGCACATCAGCAGCTGTTTAATACATGCCACCAGCACACCACCCTTACCCCATTCCCACACCCCGCCCCACCCCACATCTGCCTTATTTGTTTTCTCCAAACAAATGTAGCTTCACTGATGTCAAAGGGATTATTTGTGCAGCAGAAGGATTGTGATCTGGCCTTCAGCTAGTAAGCCTTGAGAAGCCCACCTATTTGGATACTGTTAGCAGTTTTCAGAAGTTACATCTAAAAAGTAAATAGCTGAAATTGAGAAAATGGTTAACTGTAATGCTTAAAAAAGCACATATATGTCATCAATTGTTTCTTTTGAGGATAAAAGAAAATGTGGGGGGGTAAAGATTTTGTAGGACTCTAAGATTATAATTTTCAACCTAAACTGCTGAATCATCTGTATTAAAGTCAGTATTTCATCATTCTCACCATGAAACTGAAATAATAAAAGTTCAGGGGTTCTAATTGCTTGCATACTGCAGCTTTAATTCTTCAATAAGCAAAGCTCACTTGTGTTCGTTCAGACTACAAGACTGAATTGATCAGTCTTATATTAAAATGGCACAGTGCTATCAGCATATGACCAGAGAAGTGCCAGAAGTGCAGTACAGACTTCCTGGATTACATGGGGAGAAATGTCAATCAACTAGAAAATGTGTTTCAGAGGTGCGCAAAACCATCCACCTAATAAGCTTAGTCTGTACTCTGGAATGGAAAAACATTCCTAGGTGGAAGGGGTTAAAACTTCTTTGGAGGATAGGATGTAAAATTTGAAATGATATCAACAAACTGAAAAAAACGGTCTGAAGTAAACAAGATGAAATTCAATAAGGGCAATTGCAAATTATTTCAGTTAGGAAGCAGCAGTCAATTATACATATGCAAAATGGAAAATGACTGCCTAGAAAAGCAAATTGTGAAAAGGGATCTCAGAGTTATAATGGATGAAAACCTAAATACGAATCAACCATGTAACACTGTTGCAATGAAAGTGAACCTCATTCTGGGATGTATTAGCAGAAGTGTTGTAAGCAAGACATGAGAAGTAATTTCTCCATTCCACTCAGTGCTCATAAGGTCTCAGTTGGAATATTGGTTTTGTGAGCCACATTTCAGGAAAGGTATTGACAAAGTGGAGAATGTCCAGAGAAAAGGAACAAAAATGATTAAATGTCAAAGAAATATGACCTATGAGGAAAGACTGACAAAAATTAAACTTTACTGTAGCAAAGAGAACACCGGGAGACAATATAAGTTTTCAAGAACATAAAGGATGGTTACAAGCAGGATAGTGATTTCTTTTTCTCTTTAACCTCTCATTATTAGACAAAAAGCAATGGATTTAAAAATCAAAAAAAGGGAGGTTTAGGTCAGACGTTAGGAAAAACCTCCTATCAGCCAGGGTAGTTAAGCTGTGGTACAAATTGCCAAGACAGGCGCTAGAATTTCTCTCTCTGGGGGTTTCTAAGAACAAGTTAGTCACATCAGGAGTAGTCTAATTATTACATACCCTTTCTCGAATGAAAGGGACTGGATTAGATGACATATTGGGATGTCTTCCACTCCTAGAGTTCTACAACTGGAGACTGTAACATTGTAGTCATATTTTTATGTAGTGTTGATGTTATGTTTCTTAATAAATCAATAAAGGTTTCCCCTCCAATATGCCTTTATTTTTAAGTATATGGATAATGCTGTAAATGTAAGTGGGTGACTGACTCTACCAAAGTCAATTGGCTATAGTCAGTTTAATTTTATAGGCTTTTCCCTTTTAGCATCTGAGTCTGTTTTCTTTCACACAGCTCTAGTGGACAGATGTGTATTTCTGTTTTCTAAACTTCTTAAATATTTAGCAGGCCTTTTTTGCATAATTTAAAAGTTCTTGGAAACCCTTCATGGCACACGGAGGTTTAGTAAAATTATTGTAAAGAATTAATCCATTTTTGGTAGGCTGGTAAATGTATTCAGAGTTGGATCATCTTCAAGTCAAAATTCCCTGCTTTATCCTTACATTTTACCATCAATTAAACAAGTGATTCTGGGGAAGAATGAGGTTGCCAATTAAATTGAAATCAGATATATGCACTAGGGAAGGCCAAACATCCCAAACCGAATCATACTCAATTTGTAACTGTCTTCTTCGTACTTTCAGGTTAATTAGAAACTTCTTGATTTAGGACTTGGAAAATGTTATCAGGGACATAACAGGTTCCAGACATGAACTCTGGTGACGAGACTATAAACAGCTTTAAAATAACAAGAGCCAAAAAAGAGAAGGTTTAATCAGATTTTTTTTTTCCACTCAGATTTCTAACTTACGAGTGTCCACAGGAAAGATGCAGGCAACTGTGGAAAGCTAGAGCTCAGCATGAGCAGCAAAAAAGTACTGATGATGGCACATTATTGATAAGTGGGCAGAGGGAGCACAGTGCATGCAATAGCAAAAGCAAAGAGGAATGGCTAAAAGATGGGCAGCAGCATAACAAGAGAAAATAATGATTAAAATAGCTAGTAAAGGAAATCCAGTGCAATTTGTCATGTGGAAGTTTCCCAGAAATATTAAAGCACTGAAAGAAATTTGTTTCCAGATAGCAGTGAAAAGAATGAGCAATAACTTCAAAACAACTAAATTATGTACACTATGTGGCTATGAGACAAATTGTGCTCGCAGGAACATGACTACTCAATGGAAAATCCAAAGGAACTTCTTTGTCTGGGATACTTTCATGACATTTGGAATCTCAAGTCAACCCTCATCTCCTGAGTCAGCCCAAAAATATTCAACAGCCAAATATTTATAACTGGACAGTAGTAAACCTTAGTCTCATTATTAAGGTGGATGTTTGCACTGTTTGCAATTTACTATTCCTTTAAACTATGCATATTATCAACATTGCCCAATTTTCTAATTGGGTTGATGGATGTTACTTTTTCACACTACAGTCAGAAATTTCTGTCTCCATGACTGTGTCTACACTAGCACCCCCCCTTTCGAAAGGGGGATAATAATGTGACACATCAGGATATGCTAATGAAGTGCTGCAGTGAATATGCAGCACCTTATTAGCATAATGGCATCTGCAGCGCTTCGAAAGTGCCCCTTTTGATTGTGCACAGCTCATCTACATGGGGTCCTATTTGAAAGGACCCCTGCAGATGTCAAAATCCCCTTATTCCTATTTGGTTATAGGAATATAGGGACTTCAAAGTCTGCAGGGTCCTTTCAAAAAGGACCCTGTGTAGATGAGCTGCACATGATCAAAAGCAGCACTTTCAAAGCACTGCAGCTGCCATTATGCTAATGAGGCACTGCATATTCATTGTAGCATCTCATTAGCATATCCAGATGTGTCTCATTAGCATCCGCCTTTTGAAAGTGGGTGCTAGTGTAGACATAGCCTATATATCACAGTCACCAGCATACATACTGACACATTCAAAGTTCATACATCCTCCTGCAGCTGGTCTGAGCATTACTCCATGTTTATTAATTATTTTTAAAAAGTAAATTTGGCATTTGTGAAACTGTTAGGTTGACAGGATTTCCATCTCTCAGTGCTGCGCTCACAATTGCAATAGCATTCCTTGTACTGTTATATTTAAGCAACTATGCCTTTGTCTTTGACACTTACATGCTACACACTTCATTTTTATTTTACATCACCTTTACAAAGTACATTTTATGAGTGTTCATATCCTTTTCCTAAGGGCAGCAGCCCTCCTACACGGATTCCTTTCCATTCCATTTTTCAGGCTTCACTCAGAGACATGCTTGTTTAACCCCACTCCACTCAGCCTTTTTTTGTATCCATCTGAACAAGTCATGGATCAGACAGGAGTCTCTAGCCTACATCTCCCTTGGTTGACTGTTCCATTAGGCAACAACTGGCTGCATATTCCTCCGTGATATTTATCTGCTGTTCATTTGACTTTTTTATCATATCACAGAGCACATCCTCCAGGCACACATTGGTTTGTTCTCGGTCCCCTGCCTTTCATAGTACATATTTATTACTATTGAATTCACATTTATTTTTCTGTTGTTTGCATTACATGTAGCGTACACTGTATTCTCAGGGGGTGTAAATTGGTGTAGCTCCATTGAAGTTAATGAGTTGTGTCCATCTACAGCAGCAGAGAAGCTGGTGCAGTGTCTTTAGGGCAGCTGACTGCCAAGGTCTATCCTGTCATTTGAAATATCTGCAGAAAGCAAAAGAGGAGCAGAGGCAGCATCATTAGCAATGGTCTTTGGCAACAGCAAGAGATGTGTCTTCAAAATAACCACTAGTATCAAGGGTTAGTTAACCCAGCAAAGTAGGTTCTCTAGCAGTAGCATAGCCTTGTCATTGTTGGGCACCTTCCAATTCAGAAATAGGTGCCACAAACGGGTGCTAAGAACTTTACTTGAGCCAGGATTCAAGGTTTCATCACCTTCAAATCAGAAATTAGGGTTTTGATGGTCCATAGCCCAGGTAATTCTGATGGTGGAATTGTTACCAGATATGAAGAGGGTTCATCTGGGTAGAACAAAATAGTTACTACAAAGTCTGTAGACCTTGTATAAGGAGAAGGACCAGGTTCATTGGTACTTAATGAATTGGGTATCTCTGAAAATGGGAAATTGCTGGTTTGTGGACTGAGATCAGTTGTGGCCGCTGTGCTGATTGGTGAGATGCTGCTAATAAAAGCAGATGATCACAGCAGCTTCCACTGGGACCTGGAGAGGGAGATGGCAGGTGTCTGAGATTTAATCTACAGTTTGAGCCAAAAGTGTCACAGGTGCCAGCTGTTCAGTTACCCTTGTGGGAGCATATAGCACAGACCAATGGCTGGTGGTGTTTATTAAATCTGCTGTAATACAGCAATTCTCTAAAGACTAAACGTCCCTTCAAGCTACAAGGAATAGCAACTCTGCTGCATCACTGTAGCCTTCCCCTAAATATCTCTTATTCCTGAGCTGGAGGTGTTCAGTTGGGCCAAAATAGGTGACTAAGGAAAGAAATATAAATGCACATATAGAAAACTAAATCAATCGTCACTCATCATTTTCAGTGCAGTCAAAGGAACAAGTGGGAGCTCAGCACCTTTGAATATTAGCCCACTTTTTTGGTGTCTGTAAACATTTCAGTCCATAAATTGTAGGCAGCCAGGTTTGGACATTTTAGTCCTGCATTTAATTATGTGGTATATGTTACACTCAACACCTTTTCAAAATTCTGATGAGTCTATCTTGATGGAGAAAGGAAGTCCAAATTCTTCCACTCTTGCATATTCTATCATGGAGTAATACAGTCAGGGAGCCTTTTAAGGCATGATAGTGATTTTTTTTAACTTTCTATAACCATAATAAAGTGATAGTGTTGTTTCTGGGCTATCAGATTAGCCTAGTTGTAGAAGTTGCCAGGCTACTCTGAAAGTCAAGTGGACAATCAGTCCACATTCCGGATAGCACAGAATTCGGGGGGAGCCTTCAGGTTTGGCTTTTCAACGGCACTTGATATGGTGTTAAGCCTGCTCTCATTGAAGTTAATGGGAAATTTGCAATTGGCTTCAGAGGGTGGAATTAGGCCCACACAGAGTGCTTTTGAAAATCCCACCATTAACCTTTCCACTTTAGCAATCTATATTGAAGAACTGTGTGTGTCGTACTGAGGAGTCCCCTCAGGTTGATAGATTGTTAGGAATCAGTTCAAATGCTGAGTGTTGCAACTATGTAGGAAGTGGTAACATAGTGGTTTGACATACCTTGAAGCAATAACCTAGATTAGAAGGCAGTCATGTGCAGATAGATAAAGAATTGAGTGTGTGGTGTGGAGGGAGGGAGAGGGGAATAGAATAATTATAAAAATGGGTGGGTCTGGAATACTAAATCTCTCTTCTGGCCCCTAGAACCTTGTGTCATTCATCCTGGGAACCAGAACTAATGTTTGCAATGTGAACCTGCCTCTGACATTTCTCTTCATTTTAAGATTCCTTGCATTTATGAACAGATATTGTGTATCATTGTGAGTGTCTTTAAATCTAGGTTTACCTGCAAGCATTCTTGTTACAAAGTCCAAAAAACGCACAGATACTTTTCAAGCTGTGTCCAGGTGGCAACAATTTTGCTTTTTAAAAACTGCCTTTTTTCCCCTTCCGCCCTTCCAGGTATATACCTGTAGGACCTTCCACATACCACTCAGCCTAACTCTCCCAAGGACTTTCAGGCAAGATAGCTGAACCAGGGATAATGTACAACTCCTAATTCACCATTTATCTAAAATGAGACAAACAAAAACAATTCTCTTGTTGCCATAGGCATGAGAGTAAAGTCTTAGCATGGCTGTGAAGTACAGGGAAAAAAGATAAGCTAAACAGGGAGAGAAACTGAACTGAAGGCTTGGAGAAGAAAGTACATGCAGCTATCTAACTTTAGAATTTTAAAACTCTATGTTTTGATTGAGTGAGTCAGTGATTGATTGATTGATGGATTGATTGTGTAGAGGTTCATTGTATTGGTGACAGTTCAGCAAACACGAAAGTACCTCTAATCCAGGCTGTTGTGCTAAACTAGTGCTACAGTAAAAAATGAAGTAGTTGGAATTCAGGATTTCCTAGTGCAATTTTTTGAGAGAACTTTGCGTTCTTCTTCATGTATATTCTTGTAAGTATAGTTGTGTTACCAGCAATATAAGAAGACATATTGCCTGTGGTGCAAAATGCACACCTTCATGGATGAGCCTAAGAAGCCAGTGACTTAGCTCAAACCAACCAGGTGGAAATAGTCCTGGTAAAAACAATAAACTTCCATTTTAGTTTAGCCAAGTCTTAGCTTCAGTGCACCTCAATTTCACTATTCCTACAATGGGCATATGGATTGGGCTAACACACATACATACCTTTCAGGAGTGTGAGGAGGTTCAATTAACATCCCTAAAGTGATCTGAGGGTAGAAATGTGAAGCACTGATATGACAGGAGTCACTAGGTACTGTTCTTACATATAACTTTAAAGTTCTTCTATTTGTTCAAAAGTTCATGGCTTGAGACCTGCAATCAGTTTCTGAGAAAATATGGTACCGTTCCTAGTTTTGGGATGCTATTTCTTTTGACAGAGCTGTTGGCAGAACAGGGGAGTTTGCTTTCTGCCTTAATATTTCTGCCTAGAGTCAATAGTTTCCTAAGAATCAGGCACTGGTATTGGGCTGAAAGAGGGGATTGTCTATGTGCAGTCTGTTCTAGGATTGGTGTGAGTGTGACATGTAATGTAAAAATAAAACAAATTACAGTAAGAGAATGTCCAAGCTGCTTAGCTCTGATTATTCCTTCGGGGGGAATAGACCTCCAAGCCATCAACATCTACATCCACTGAGAAGGCGCAGAATGGATTACTGATATTAAAGGCAATATTGTGGCTTTCTCTTGAATAGGTGGAAGGCATCCTAAATTTCTCTTCTCCTTTCACAGAACAGGCTATACCTGCAGTCATAGGTGGTGGACACAACAGGTAGGGGAAGGTAGTGCCTTCTCAAACTGCCTAATCTGGTGACACCCATGCTTTACTGGAGGTCCCCAGGCTTCCTCCCCAAGCCTGCTCTTGCAGTGGCAGAGGCTGGGACAGGCAAGCTAGGGAGCTGTGCCACATCACCTGTCCTCCCAGCAATGGAGCTGGTGGCTCATCAGCGGGCAGGAGGGGACAGGTAGGGGGCTTTCTTGTTAGGAGTCCCACAGTCACAGAAGGGGGAGGCAAGGCCATGCTTCCTGGAGACCGGGGAGGCTGGCTCTGTGCTGCACACTGATTTGCTGGAGCACAGCCACTGGCTGCGGCCATGCTGTCCACTGGCTCTCCAGGGCGGGGTAGGCTGCAGCTGCACAGCTTGCCAGCTCTCTGAAGCACCAGGTGGAGGTGGGGCCATGCTATTTTGGGCAGGGGGAAAGAGCATTAGGGCAGGGGGGCAGGCTGGGCAGAGGCCTGCAGTGGCCACAGTGGACAGTTGGGCCTCAGGCAGAAGGGGCAGCGCTGGGGCTTGTCCCTCCGAGCGACGGGGTCACTCACCGCCTAAGCATGCAGGCTCTGCTCTCTCCTAGAAGCAAGTGGTGCTCCTTAATAGTGTCCCCGGAGCTGTAAACACTGCAGAAGTGTTGGGAAAGGAGAGGATGTGCATGAGGACAGCTCCCCAAGCTTCTCTCCACATGGTGCGAGAGACCTAGCAATCTACACGGGGGAGTATACGATACATCCTGAAAAGGGTGTCATAGCAGAGTTATCATTTGGAGCACTGGGAAGACCTATGCAGGAGCAATAACTTTGCCTATGTTACAAGAGAGGACTATTGTGAAGGCCATATCAGAGCCCTGAGAACGCTAACCCAACTTCTTATATAATCAGGGAAGCAAAGCTCCCATCAATCTTAATGGAAGTGTTGCCTGAATAAGGTTCTCATTGACCCAGGTCACTGCTGGGAAGCAACAGCTCTCAGGAGCTTCTACATTGCACTTTGCCTAATCCAGCTGTCTCAGTTAACTCCCCTCAAGCTGTGCACAGAGACAGTCTGAAACCAATGAAAGATGCTCAGTGATAACTTCTCCTTTTCATGTGTCTTCATTTTATATTAAATATTACTACTGATGTTTACATCTCTCACTCTCTCAGAGCATCTCAGTCTTACAATGATTTACAGCGAAAGATGCCATATCAGGAAACATAATCTTTCTGAGAAATCAGCACTTCTCTTCTCCTATTCCAATTCTTTATCACATTTAAAATGTTACATGGCTCTGACCAAGGCAGGACTTTTGGGGCTGTCAATCAAATATACATTGAAAACATTTCCTACAGTTGCCCCTCCTAAAACTGCACTCTCAGGTCTGGCAACATCCCTGGTCTCACAGGACCAGGGATGCTCCTGGATCAGAGAGCCAGGGCAGGAGGGCAATATGGAGCCAGTGTCCCTCAGCAGCCACAGCTGGGACTGGGGTGTCAACAACTCTCAGCAGCCATGCCAGGCTGGGGGTGAAGTACTGGGGAGCCATTGGTGGCTATGAGCCACACCCAGAAGTCAAGAGAGCCAGCAGCAGGCAGCCAAGGACAGAGGACCAGCGGTGGGGGCCGGCAGGGAGAGCTGGGGCAAATTAACCTCCCTAGTGCAGCAAAATCCCTCATTCGGGACCACTCAGGTCCCAATGGTGCCAGACCAGGGAGGAGTAACCTGTTCCATTTATTAATGTGCGCTATTTTTCAGCTTGTATTTTTAATGAGGTATGACTTCTGCCTCGCTTCTCCTCTCCCCTTCCCAATCTCCCCAACACATTTACAATGCATTTATGAAGCTGACATGGCAAGACTGTAGGGAACTTCACAGTGAACTTTTTCTTGGGCTGATTTCAAGGGAACAGAAAACACTCTGAATCATAATCATCCTATGAGTTCCTGTAGGGAATGACAGACCATTTGGGTACTACAGTCAGAGTGCCTCTCTAGGCCTGAGATTTGGCAGTGTTCACATGTACTGCAGGAGCTTTTGATTTTTAAAATCAGATCAGAAATCTATAAATTCCCTGGCTTGAGGTGCAGACACAGACCTATCCTGCTGTTGCTTCAGGACTGGATCCTGCCATCACTACTCACATAAGCAGTTCTAAAAGAGCAAGCACTGACTGTGTGTATGTCAAAGCTCAATAGACATATACAATTTAAAATAATTAGCCTACCCAGTATGTGCAGCATTTAAGCACAAAAGAAGAAAGACCCAAGATGTGGAGCATTCCAGTTTTAATTCTTCCTCCATGTATGTTATCCTCAAGCACTTCTTGAAATTATTTTTATAAATAATCATGTCACAATACCCCGTATTGGGAAGCTATCTTAACATTACATTATCTGCATTATTACATTAAATGAAGTAGTGTATCTGACATTACAAATAGGTGTATCTTTTTACTGTCAGCAGTAGACATTCAGCTTCAAAAAGCTAAAGCTTTTATACCAATGAAGTACAAATGGCCAACATCATGTCAAAGTATCTACTATGTATTTTAAAGAGTTTGTCTTTTGATCAAGAACTTCTCCTAAGTGGTAAGACCTAGACTCACCAAATTCAGTATACAGCTTCCTCTTACAATAACTTAAAGAACATTAGGGGTTTGGATGTACCAGGAAGATGGGATGTGCCTGGAATGGGATTGTGTCTCATAAAACAGAAATGAGTCAGAATCATCAAATCAAGTGCTGTCCTCAAAACAGAAATAACCGAGCAAATGTTAAAAAATACTGAACCAATGAGCCAGAAAAATAGGATGAACTTGGAATAGGATTCTGTGGCACCTTATAGACTAACAGAAATGTTTGAGCATAAGCTTTCATGGGCAAAGACCCACATCGTCAGATGCAGGTTTGCCCGCTAAAGCTTATGCTCATACATTTCTGTTAGTCTATAAGGTGCCACAGGACCCCTCATTGCTTTTGCAGATCCAGACTAACATGGCTACCCTTCTGATACTTGGAACAGGATTGCTTCTCAATAAACATTATAGAAAAAAGATGAAACAGGAAAATTTGAAGTAGTGTTCTGTTTTGGCACAACTAAATTAATGCTTAAGGTTTGAAAACTAGAAGAAACTGTTATTGGAAACCAAATTGTCTATAGTCTTCTTTGTTAAAACATAGCAAATCACAGAGCTTATAGGGATAAAGAAAAATATACTTGATGGAATCCCCATTTTAAAACATTACCAAAAATATTAAAAAGAAAAAAATCAACAAGCCCTTTGTTGAAGAAACCCTATATAAAAATTAGTTTTGTAAAATAACACTATTTTTGAAAAATATAAGCATTTTAAATAAAGCATGTATATTTTCCTTTTATTTAAAAACAAAAAACAAAGAAACCTTAACTGAGTTAAGGACCTGAGCAATGACAAGCACACAATAGTCTTTGTCTATTAAATCAAAGTCTTTTAAGCTCCTGAGCAGCTTTATTCTTTCTTTGCCCATCTGTAAATTTCTGTTCTTATCAAGGAAATATTTTTTCATCAGCTTGTGAGTGTGTTGAAATTGACATTTACCCATAATAATCTATTCTTCCAAGATGAGAGATACATATTATAATCAAGTGCCACATCTCCATCTATCTTAGATATTTATATGGCCCCACTTCATAAAGTTTATATGTATTTGTGATGCTCGTTAAACAAAGTGCCAGCTTTTGCCAAGCTTGCAAACATTAGCTAAGAACTATCAAGCTCATTGCTGGAGTTGTATGATAGTTTTGTTTAAAATAGGTGGTAGTCTTATAAGAATGTATGTAGTGTTTTAGGCATAATAAAGTGCATGTAAACTGATGTTCACATCAATCTCACTTCTAATATCAACATTCCACACTAAAAGCAATGTTTGTGTATTCTTAATAAGATGGAAAATGTTTGCTTTGAACTTGTGAACCCACACTCACAAATGACTGTTCTCTACCTCACCCCTGACCACGTGGAATGATTATCAAAATCAGTTCACCCATCAAGGACCATGTCAACATGAAGGATTGATTAGTGGCCCTGTACCGTGGAAACACTACATGCAAGGAAGTTTGTTCTGTGGACTTGGAAGATGAATAAAGGAAACAAACAAAAATAAAGGATGCATTTCCACACCTCCCTTCACTTCTTGAACTGTGACCAGATACTCAAAACCAGCTTTTCTCACTCTGTAGGCCACATGTGGCTCAATTTGCTCACTACTGTGGCCCGTCTCAGTTGTGTGCTAAAGGCAAGAAGTTACTACTGGCCCCATAAGGTGGGGTCCAGGCTGGTGACCCTACATGGCTGCTATTGTGGTCTGGTGCAGTCCAGGATCCAAGCAACCAGATGCTGCCCAACTGCATGCAGTGGGGTCCATGATCATGGAGTGGTTCTGGCTGCCACCAGATCTCACACAGCAGAATCCAGGGTTCCAGTGGGGTGCTGGTTGCCACTCAGCCCTACACAGAAGGGCCTGGGGTCATGGGTTAGAGTCCAGGGTCCAGACCCAGGCATCTGGCTGCCACCTAGCCACAGGTTCAAGTCCTGCAGATGGTTTTGGGGTCCTGGTTGTCCCCTGGCCACCTACAGCAGGATCCAGAAAGCTGGCTGCTGCCTGGCCAAACACAGCAAAATCCAGGGTTGAGGTCCTAGTTGCCTCCCAGCCCAGTGCAGTGAGGGTCAGGGACCCAGCCTTCCCACCTCACACCCATCTCCCTGTTCATGGACTGGAGTCACTGTAGCAGAACAAAGCTCTATTCCACTCGTCAGGCACTTTACACAAGTTGGGTTTTCTATCTACTCAGAAGCCACTCCTTGAGGCCTCCTACAAAGTGGCATATCTCATTGCAAAGAACAAAAAGCCTCACACAATCGGTGAGACTGTGTTCAAGTCTTGTGCCCTTCAAATGGTTGAAGTTGTTCTCAGAAAGCAACAGAGGAAACAAATTGCTGAAATACCTCTGTCAAACAACACCATCAGTTGTCAAATTTTGGATATGTTGTCTGATATTTTGGAGGAACTCAAGAAAGTGACTCTGCCCTTTGGACTTCAATTGGATGAAAGTACTGATGGGGCTCAATGCAGTCAACTCTTGGCTTTTGTGAGATACGCCACCGAAACATGCATCAAAGAAGAGTTTTTGTTCTGTGAACCCCCATTGGCTACCACAAAAGCTGCTCATGTGTACCAGCTAATTCATGAGTTCTTTTCAAAGAATGGACTGGACTGGAAGGCGAAATTGGGCTTCATATGCACTGATGGTGCACCTTCCATGCTGGGGAAGAAATTTGGCTTTGGAGCTTTGGTGCACATTGAGGCTCCGCAGGTGGAGGTCATCCACTGTTTTCTACATTGTCATGCATTGTCATCAAAAACTCTTTCTCCAAGACTGAAATCAGCCATGGATACTGCTGTTCAAGCAGTGAACTTCACCTGGTCTCAAGCTTTGAACCACAGACTCTTCAAAATATTCTGCCAAGAAGTTGGAGCTGCTCATTAAGTATTGTTATATCACACAAAAATATGCTGGCTTTCACAAGGAAGAGTCTTCACTCGTGTTATGGAAGTTAGAACTGAGATAGCCATGTTTCTTCAAGAAAAGGAAAACAAACTGTGTAAAGAGTCTGAAACCCAAGGTTTCATTGGCCGTGTCTACAAGAGCCCCAAACTTCGAAATGGCCACGCAAATGACCATTTCGAAGTTTACTACTGAAGCGCTGAAATGCGTATTCAGCGCTTCATTAGCATGCAGGCGGCCGCGGCGCTTCGAAATTGACGCAGCTTGCCGCCGCGTGTCTCGTCCAGACGGGGCTCCTTTTCGAAAGGACCCCGCCTACTTCGAAGTCCCCTTATTCCCATCTGGGACTTCGAAGTAGGCGGGGTCCTTTTGAAAAGGAGCCCCATTTGGACGAGACGCGGGCGGCAAGCCACGTCAATTTCGAAGCGCCGCGGCCACCCGCGTGGTAATGAAGTGCTGAATATGCATTTCAGTGCTTCATTAGTAAACTTCAAAATGGTCATTTGCGTGGCCATTTTGAAGTTTGGGGCTCGTGTAGACTTAGCCATTGTGTCATTGACCTATTTTGCAGATATATTTTGTCACAATTGAATGACCTCAACATTTCACTTCAAGGGTCAGAAGTGACTGTACTGGATGCAAATGAGAAGATTGCTGCCTTCCAGCAAAAACTGGCTCTTTGGAAGAGATGCATAGTGTAGAAAAATTATGCAAATTTCCTACTCTCGAAAATGTTCTTCTCTCTGGAACGGGTATGTTAGAGACGGTCCCAGATTGGATGCAAGACAATATTTTGAGGCTTCAGGAAAATCTCATGGACTTTTTTGATAATTACTTTGTTAAAGATGAACTGAAAAATGACAAGTGGATTCAAAATCCTTTCACCTTTAATTTGGACTCGATGGATGATGCTGACATGCAGAAGGACGACCTCATCAATTTAAAGAGCAAAGCTTTGCTGAAGCAAGGATTCTCCAATCAAAATCTTGATGAATTTTTGGTACTCTCAAATAGCTGCCTACCCAGTTTTGGCAAAGAACGCTCTTTCGGTCTTGATCCCATTTACTACAACCTATCTCTGTGAATCTGTATCTTCAACATTGGTCACTTTGAAGGCAAAGGCGAGAAATCGGTTGGGTGCCAGGCATGACATGCACCTAGCATTGTCCAAGACTGTCCCTCGAATTTCTGTCCTTACTGACCAAAAGTAACAACACGCATCTCACTAAGGTTGTCCTGAAGAACTTTTTAATTTATTTATCTTTATATTTTTTGTGTATGTGAGGAATTGGCTACAAATAACATCCCTTTATCAGCTTTAATTATGTCTTGATTGGTTCATTGATTAATTTAGGGAAGGACAGGAGGTGTAAACATTAAGTTCACTTTCAGGGGAGGTGTGAGGGCAAAAAGGTTAAGAATCCCTGGTCTAAGGGAACTCTCTGTGGCTCCATGATAAGAGTGGTACAGGGATCCAGTTCACTTTTGTTACTGGCTTGGTGAAATTAATTATAGAACACACACCCTAGTTTGCCCTGCTCTTGACAGTCAGCCCTGCTGTAGGCATGCCAGACTGGGTGATAGCATTCTTACTACACCCCTTTTAAGTAGGAAGATGATATTATCCTTAATGTAAAGATGGGGAAGTAATGCATAGAAAGACTATGAGTAAACTTTCCAAAGGGTCCAAAATTTCACTGAAAAGCCTTTGAAAATGCGATTAGATCACCCAAATTCAGGAAAGTTCACGTTCAGATACTGGTATTTATTTCATAAAGATGTTTCAAGCTCTATTTTCTAAACACTGTTTAATTTAAAGGTATGATATGATCTTCCAATATTTTGCATGAATACTGAATGATAGGCCATAAAAAACAAAGCATCTGTGCAACCCTCCCACCTCAAAAAAAAAAAAAAGTAATCTGTGACTGTGTGCAGATGATTGATACCAAATTCATTCATAAGGTCACCACATATTTGGAGGTATAGAAAGTAAAGCAGTTTTAAAAGAAAAAAAAACTGACTTCCACATTAGAAAATAATGTTTGCTGCAGTCCTTTGTTCTGAGTGCCATACTCTGCGTGCTGAAAGCGCTGTCACTTTAATGAGTTTCAAGACTTTCAAATGGAGGTATTTAAAACTGAAGTCAACATATGGGGGAGGCAGGTGGTCATTTTCCTCAATAATGGGATATGATATGTGTTCATTTAGTGCACTAAATTGAATAGCAGTGGGTTCCAAAATACAAAAGCAAAACAAGCAAAGCTCTTTCCATGTTTTAAATGATATTATTAGAGCTATTTCATAGCTGTGGCTGTCAGTGGGTTGATATTAACTATTTCAAGAGAAGTGAGGCTGTAAAAAGCAGGACCTTTTGTTACCTCTTTTCAGAAGCAGATCCACAGGGAAAAAGACAAGTTCAGTATCTATGGATTGACAAGCAATGGGAAAAGAATTAATGGTGATTTTCAGACACAAGTCTCCATCTCACAGTATGTATGCTCAGCAGGAAATGGACCACATCATCCAGAGATTTTTCTCATCTGCTCTATCAAAAAAGTTGGGTAATTTTACTGAAAAGTTTAGAAACATATCTAAAACGTTACAATACTGCATGATCTATAATCTTCTATATTTGACATACTGCAGTATGAAATTTGCTGTAGTGAATACTAGAATAAAGATTCCATATGACAATAAATTCTATTATAACATTCAACCTAGTAATTCATAACTTTCTTTCTCCAGTGATGTGTCTCACCATTTATCTCGGAAGACTGTTTTACCCTATTGTAGCACCAAATGCTTGCTCCTTGTGGAAAACCCACAGAAAGGAATAATACTCTTCCATTTCTAAGATGCAGTCCTCCCTACATGCACTACGTGAAAAGCACCCCTTTTCAGGATGAAGCTTAATTAGAACCTTAATTATATGCACAGAATTTAAGCACAGCTTAATATTCCACACTATTGTAACTCATCACTGCATACAGGAAGCAAGAAGCATAGACTTGTGTCCACACAGGGACTGTGGATCCTTCAGCAAATCCAGATCTAGCCTCCCAGGCTGTCAGGCCGTCCTACACAGCGCCATCCTACAAGGCTGTCTTCTTTGCCGGAGCCTCTCTCATACCAGATTGGCTAACTCCTCAGCCATGCAGGCATTGGTGTCTGAAATCTGCCTACATTGTATCTTTTTCTAAGAATGGGTGAAAAAACAGTATACAGCGCTGACCTGAAGTCATTACCACTTTGCTCCCTCACCCTCTCGGTCCCACTATGACCCCCCAAAGATGTGCTGACTGTATGATAGTCCCACGGAAATACATCACAGAATCAGGTTATTTAGGTTTTGCTCTCCCTCCTTTTCTCTCATCAATAAGATTTTATTCCTCTGCAGCACTGATTTGTGGCCAGATAGTTTGCCAGTTTAATATGTTTTTTTTTTTTTTGTCACCAGTAACTGAAAATGGACAGAGGAAGCATATGTATTCTTCAGACCTGGAATATAACATGACCTCTGCCAGGAAAGTCTCTTTGCAAAATGAATTGCAAAAATAATTTAAAAAGAGAAGGACAAGTCATTAAATATATTTCTACAATGCGTTCTCAGTAGCTAATTGTAAGAACAATTTGCCTTCCTTCACCTTATCTATTGAGGTAATATCAAAGCCTGTGACGGGGTGGTCTCTTTCCCACCTGTCAGTGTTCTCAGGCAAAGAGAAGGCATGTCTACACTATCCTGGGGACTGACGCTGCAGAGATCAATCTACTGGCCATCCATTTATTGTGTCTGATTAGATGCAATAAATCAATCTCACAGTACTCTCCGCTCAACGTTGGTATTCTACCAAACTAAGAAAAGTAGCTGACATCAACAGGACAGCAGCCTCCACCAACCTTACTGTGTGCAGGACACTGAGGTAAATATGTCAACTTCAGCTATGCAGATAGCCTGGTTGACATACATAAATAACACTGCAGAGTGTTGCCCAAGCTGGAGTGATTTCAGTGTGGAAACAGGACTAGGGAAAAGGGCTGTTGGGGGTTGGGGGGAGAATACCCCCCTATGGAGCAGCAGAGGAGGTTAATTGGCCCAAGGAGGCCTCTCATGGGACCACATGCTTGAGTGTGGCAGGAAGGAAGAAGTGGCTTGAGAATCCTTCATTGTAGAAAGAGGTATGGGGCAGGGTATTTAAACATTCTGCTTGCCCAGAAGAGTGCACCCAAGCTTTGTCTGGTTTTCTTTGCTCCAAAAGTACAACCAGCATAGAAGATGATTCTTGGTTATACATGAGAGAAGAGGTCAAAGTGAAGAGAAGAAAATTTGGAAAACTAATATGGACTTAAGTTTGTTTAGTGTAGCATGAGAGTTATAATCATAAAATACCAGGAATGGGTTGAGCTTTGGAGTCCACAAATACTGAAGACAGTATTGATTTGAGCCCTGTTGATTTGGGGGATGGGTTATAAATGCAAATCGAAATCCTGGGTTCAAGACTGAGAAGGATTTTCCTTCTGACAAGTAGGTTCACCTGGAAGGAATTTGTTCCAGCATTAAAGTCATAATGGCTCGGAATGTAACTATGGCCAGATTGGATTAGATCTGAGCTCCATCTAGTTACTGTCCTGTTTCTAAGAGTGGTCAGCACCAAATGTGTTAGAGAAAGGTGCAACACTAACAGTAGGCAGATGTGAAATAAATCTCCTCCTATGTAAGCTCTCCTATGAATCCCTAATATGTAGAGATTTATTTTAAACTCTAAAGCATGAGATAGAATATTCCTTGTGAATTTTTTTCTTCACAATTGCACTGTAGGCTGTTCTTGCTAGAGACTTCATATTAAAATAAAAGATTCCCTTCTACATAGCTGTATGGAGCCATTACTGAAGTGTTAAGTACAAAGTACCATTGAATACTATATTTAATCCCATACCTTGGATTAACAGAGTAAAATAGAATTTTAGTGGACTGTAATTTTACAATAAGGAGTCACTGTAAAAGGAATGAACTTATTTGTAAATTTCGTGTTTCAGGCCAGAAGGGACTATTATGATAATCTATTCTGGCTTCTTGAATAGCAAAGTAATTTCTGCATTTAATTCATTACTCCTCACTGAACTATGTATTTTAGAAAAATAGCTCATCTTAGTTTGCTGTAAGGCAAATGTAAGATGGAATACACCATATCCCCAAGTGAAATATCCCAGTGTTTGGTAACCCTATTAACAATGTGCACCTTACGTCATCTGTCTACCTTCAATAACCAGTCATGGGATTTTATTATGCCTACTTCTTTTAACATTCATGAACTATTCTGTGCTTCCATTAACCAGTATTGAAGCAATTCCAGTATTTCACACCTTGGATTCAGAATCATATTTTAAAATAAAATTTTCTCCCCTGTGTCAGTAACAGCACCTCAAATCACTGAAATGGAAAGATCTGGGAAAAAATAAAAAAACATTTTTTTTTCCTGTTCGTCACTGACTCACTCTGTCAGTCGTGTAATGAGAGAGCAGCTTGTTGTTTCATTGCCATATGGGAGAAGGAAATGTCAGGATGACCTAATTCCTTCACTTAGTGAAGGGGAGATGTACAGCAAAGTGAAAGAGAAGGCATGAGGAACATGTTGCATCCTCCCCTCCCTGCTATTGGCATACAGATGTGGCATCTGGGCAAAACAAAAGAGAGAAAGAAACCAATGTTTTAAAATATAAACACGAACAATCATTTCAGAAAAGGAGATGGAGCAGAGCTGTTGGAAACATGCTGTGTGGTTCCTACGCATGTAAAGAAGTCTTTTTCTTAGTAATGTTCTGAGGTTCTTCAATCCCTTCAGATTGAGCCGGAAATTTCAGCTCCATTTTACACTATAAAGTGAAAATAAGTCTCAGAAATAAAAATCTTCTTTGCAGGCCATTTAACCTATCTCTACATTACCTCGGAAGATCAACCCACTCAGGGTCGATCTCCTGGGGCACTGTGTTGTGCATGAGCAACCCCATAGCTCCCTTAGGAACCATGAGGATTCAGGAAGGTCGACAGGAGGAGTGCTCCCATTGATCTTTCTTCCATGAAGACAGCCATCCATGGAAGTCAATGGCTGAAAAGTTGATTTTAGCTATGCAATCGGCATAGCTAAAATCACGTATCAGCCATCAACTGCTATGTCTAGTGTAGACAAAGTGATGATAGCTGCCTATTGAGTTTCACCTCAGGAAGGGTACAATCTACAGAGCAGCTGAACGTATGTATCCCGGCTCAGGGGACCAAACGTGTCCTACCTCTACTCATGTCAGTGCACTGAAAGTAGCAGTGTAATTGAAGATTGTACAGGCAGTAGTTCTGGTGAGCCACCCAAGTACACACACAGGGGCTCCAGGCATGTTTGTACTCGGGTGGCTGCCTCAGCTGCCCTCTATGGTTAGGCTGTTTTTAGAGCCATAACTGAAGTAAAGCTAACATGTCTTTCTATCCACACTGGTAAGCATACACCCAGCTGCAGTGTACGCATACCTCAAGACTCCCCGTGTGTCTATCACACATGTCAATATAGGTCATTAATAAAGATTTTGATCAAAATAACAGTATGATACTATTCAGTCTTGAAAAGACCACTTCTCTACAAGGACAGTTTTAAACAAAAAAGCATACATGGCATTTCAAAGTCTGCAAACCCTCAGAATGTACCACCAAACTTAGCCACATTTGTTTCCGTATTCAGATCCTGAACCAGTTTTATGTTTCATGGATTGGGGTTTTGTTATGTAAGGTGTGCCCAGCTTAGAGGACAGCTGTCCAGTAAGCTGAAATGCACACACTGGAGGGAAAGCTGCATTTGCACAACTCTATTTCAGTCAGATTTTTTCATGACTAAATCTCTGTGGTGCCTTGAGGAATAAGAATGCAGGCACGCTCTTGTGTGATGCATTCACTCCATGTGTAACAATTCTTCCAAACACCTGACATTACAAATATGAAGTGTTTATAATCTATGGCCAGAAAAGGCCAAAGAAGGACCTTATCTTCATACCCTAAAATGCTGACCCTGTAGGCCCAATCCAGTGAAGCAATTAAGAATCTGTTAGACTTTAAGAATTTGATACCAATTATACTTTTTGTCACCATCTAGGATCAAGTCCTTATGCTCTTATGTTCAAGTCCTGGAAGACTGCTACCAAAATTGCAGCACCAGAAAGAAAAACAAGCTGATCAAACCAGATTCTGCACTGTGTTGCTGCAATAGCTGTACCTGTCGGTAGGATCCCAGTGCATAAGGATCTTCCAGTGGTACAGAGCTAGTCTAGCAAGCTCCAGTGCTAATCTCCTTTCTCCTCCTAGCATGGTTGTTACAGCTAGGAGGAAAGGGACCCTGGGCCCACTGTCAGCCAGGGCCAGAGACTCAAATCACTGAAGTTAGGCACCCAAATACCTCTGAAAAGGAGAGCTCAGTCAAATTTAGAGCAGTCACCTCCCCTAAATCATTGGAAGGGACGAGCATAGAGTTCAAAAAGCCAGGAAAGAGGGAGAACAAAGGCTGCTTTTGAAATCCCTCCTGAGCCATCCTTTAAGGGTAGACAAAGATCTGAGACATGACTATGGGGACAATTTTGCGTGAAGGCCACTATTTGGTGGCTTCACTTGGTATATTAGCCTACTTGGCCGTTTTTGAAAGGAAAATGCAACCAAAAAGGTCAGGAGAGCAGCACTTAGAAAAAGAAGATTTCAGACTGTTTAGCTAACCAAGCAGATTTATTGAGCTTTTTCGAAGCTACAGCTCAAACCATGCAAGCATTTGTGCCCACACCCAACTTTAAACAGAGAGAGAGAGACAAGGACCAGCTGCTGTTGGTGAGAAACACAAGCTTTTGACCTACACAGAGCTCTTCTTCAGGTCTAGGAAAGGTACTTGATGCATTAGAGTTAAATGTAGCATGGAAGAGATTAAATGTAAGTACAAATTGAACATTTCTAGCACAAAACTCTCTAGTCTGGAACTGATTCATCTGGCAACATCCATAATCCTGCAATGGAAATGGTTAGGAGGCTGGAGCACATGATCTGTGAGGACAGGCTGAGGGATTTGGGGTTATTTAGTTTGCGGAAGAGAAGACTGAGGGAAGATTTGATAGCAGCCTTCAACTTCCTGAAGGGGGCCTCTAAAGAGGATGGAGAGAGGCTGTTCTCTGTAGAGGTGGATGGAAAAACAAGGAACACTGGTTGGAAGTTACAGAGGGAGGGGTGTAGGTTAGATATTAGGAAAAACTATTTCACCAGGAGGGTGGTGAAGCACTGGGCTGCTTTATGTAGAGCAGTGGTGGAACCTCCTCCATCTAAATATTTTTAAGTCCCAGCTTGACAAAGTCCTGGTTGGAATGATTTAGTTGGGGTTGATCCTGCTTTAGGCAGAGGGCTGGACTAGATGACCTCCTGAGGTCCCTTCCAGCCCTAGGATTCTATGACTCTAAGATTTTAGTTAGCAGGATGATCCCTTATGGGTGTGGCCAAGTTTCCTGTGGTCCCATAAAGTTTGTTTATAGCCACCAGTTCTGGCTCTCCATATTCTGTGCTGTTATTTATCTGTAATTTGCATCTACATGTCTTCTAAGAGCCTAGTACGCAGTTAAGGTGTTGGTAATCCTTCTGGACAAAGTTGACCTCCCAGAATTCAGAAAATTCTTTTGTCCAGTACTGGTCAGGTCATGAGGGAGCCAAATTAGAGAGGTTCAACCTGTAGTTAGCGCATACCTTTCCCAAACCTAAAGACATATTTGGTATAGCTCAAAAGCTTGCCTTTCTCACGGACAGAAGTTGAGCCAGTAAAAGACATTTCCTCACATATTTTGGGATCGATGCTGCTCCAACTGCACTGCATATACCTTTAAACCTGGGAGTAGTCCCATTCAGTGGGACTGTTCAAGCAGTGGAAATTAAATGTGTCCATAGTCCTGAAGCCTAAATCAGCAAGTTGTGAGGTTCATCTATCAGTGATGAATGCACTGTTATGCTGCAGATAACAAAAGACAGTTGTGTGCTGTGTGCTATCCCTCAGCTAGTAAATGGCTAGTTTACAAATCATGACAATTCTCCATATTGGTTACCTGCATGTGCGCTAGCTTTTAACTATGATTTGGGTTTTCATTAAAAAAGACTGAGAGCGTGAGCTAAGTTAACAGCATTACAAATTCCCAGATGAAGTTTCTTTCACCAAAAGTAGAAAATTAAAGGTTGCTTCAGCCACAGATGAGCATTATGGAAAGTCGTGCTCAGGCATCAATTACCCTTTTCAAAGCAATTATAGGCAGAGAAAGAGTGAGGTACCAAGGGGTTGTTTCTGCTGATCACGCTCTGGAAAATGCAAACTCTGAACAGTGACCGCACAAAGTACAGAGGAAACTGACTTTGCTACACTAATGTTCTAGTGTGATGTAATGTTGCTGTTTGTGGGTGTTGGTAAAATAGGTAGCAGCAGATCTACCCTTGTAATAATGGAACTATCCAGATTTTAAGGCAACAAAGATTTAACTGGTGACTAGCTCAGCATCTGAAACAATGACAATAAGCATTCATCCAAGATCTAATTCGTAACCACCGAGTTCAAACGAAACTAACAAGACTCTTCGCAACAGCTCCATCTAGCGGCTTCTCTTCATGGTGCATATAAAATTAGCATATTTTGCCATTGCTAATATCAAAGGTGAAACATCACCTTGTTAATGTCAACATGTTGCTAAAAATTTCTTCTGCTAAGAGTATGGCTTCTCTCACAGATAGCCTCTTTGGCATTTTATAACTAATGTGATTTATATCGTGTATGTTTGGGTTCTTGTATCAGGGGAAAACGGATAAGTTTCTTTTAAAAGAATGTAAATGCCTGGGAATGTAAATACTGTTCTTGCTATATACTCCTTGTTGTAATCACAGTTCAGTGCTGATTAAGATGGATTCACTGGGGAACGCCTAATTGGTTTGTCTTCCCCAGTGATCCAACTTGTGCAGCTATCAGGTTTTCCTACTGTGGACGGACTTGGACAGGCATGAGAATCCATAAAGAAAGTAGAGATTGCAGAAAAGGAAGGCCTAAGCAAAGCTGACAGTGGGCATGGAAAGCAGAAGGATAAATAATCTTTCTATAACATAAGTCTTTCATGGTAAATTGAGATAACAAAAGATTAATTTTGTCTGGTCTTGAAATATTTGAATAGCACATGTGGAACTGACTGTGTCTGGAGTTTCTTTTCACTGGCAACTGAGATAGTAAAGTGATTTCTGAAATCCTTGCTACTATTTTGGATTTTTTTTTTCTCTGAGAATATTTTCCTTCTGATTGTTTTGCATATTTTAAGAGATTAGCTTTCAATAATATCTCCTTTGCCTACCAGTAGTATGGTTCATCATATAACTACTGTGAATAATCATCCAAAGAACAGATATATTCAGTGTAAATAAATTAAATTTTAGGTAATAATGAGTTTTACTAATTGAGTTAATCTCTTTGTCATTTAATAAAATTCTATCCAATATATACAACATTGGATTTTGTTTGCCTATGCAAAGATCATTAATTCTATACCTTCTGACACAGTGGGCACAGGTGAAATCCAATAAGTTTGTGTAATGCTGAGGAAAATTACATTCTGAAAAGCACATAGCAGGAGCTTCAACTCCTCAACTGAAATAGTTCTTGCAAAGGAGCACCTACTACACATCCAATTAATTTGCTAGGTCATTAAGCTTTATGGAAACCACATGACACTGAGTTCAATAGATCACACTTTACAGCAAATGTAAGGGAAGTTACTTCTCCAAAGACTCAAACAGCAGCATAACTTTCAATTCCCATTGCTGCGTAAGACACAAAGATGAAGGACTGACAAGAAAGCAGGATGCCTCCTCCCTCCTGGTGAGGGGACTGGCTGCCTGTGTCTCTGAAATCCCAAGATGGCTGGCTTGCCAACTTCCCATATGCCTGCCTGGGAAAGGAGTAAGTCTCTCTGGGGTGATTGGCTAGTCAATCTGCTGTCTTCTTGTTTACCTGTTGGGTGGCTGACCTACCAGGTAAACAGGGAGATGGTAAGCCCATCTGCCAGCTTCCCAAAAGCTGGAAACAGTTTCAACCTTATCAAAAACAAAATAGTCCAATAAGGTCAAAATGAAATGACTTTTCTTCTAACTGTAACAAAATTCCACTAGAGTGAGCTTGTCTTTTATTCATTCAGACAACAAGAGAATTCTTAGCCCACACAACACCCTTAACAATGATCCAGGTGCACAACTCTTCGGAACAGCCCTCGGAAAAGTCATTAACTTTTTAATTTTCTCTGTGGAGAGTTTCACAGAATCATAGCATTCAAAGAGATTGCAAGAGGTCATTGAGTCCAATCCCCTGATGAAAGCAGGACCAATCCCAACTAAATCATCTGAGCCAGGGTTTTGTCAAGCCAGGACTTAAAGACCTCTAGGGAAGGAGATCATACCACCTCCCTAAGTAACCATTCCCGATCTTCACCACTCTCCTAATGAAATAGTTGCATGTGGTGAATCCATGTTGAATATGCTTGATCACTTTCTTCTCCTCCAAGTGCTTCAAAATGGATTTCTTGAGGATCCCCTCCATGATTTTTCCAAGGACTGAGGTGAGGCTGACTGGTCTGTAGTTCCCCAGATTCTCCTTCCCTTTTTAAAAGATGGGCACTACATTTGCCTTTTTCCAATCATCCATTACTTCCCCCCGATCACCACTTATTTTCTAAGATAATGGCCAATGGCTCTGCAATCATATCATCCAACTTCCTCAGAACCCTCAGATGGATTTGAACTGGCCTCATAGATCTGTGTATGTCCAGCTTTTCTAAATACCTGTTAACTTGTTCTGCTCACCTTCTTCTCATACTGCACTCTCTAGTGCAGCACTCTGGGAGCTAACCTTGTCTGTGAAGACAGAGACAAAAAAAGCATTGAGTACTTCAGCTTTTTCCACATCACCTGTCACATACCTTCCCTGACCAGCCTTTTATTGCAGAAACCTTTCTTGTTCCCTTTCACATCCCTTGCTAACTGCAACCAATTTCACTTTGGCCTTCCCAATTATACCCCTGCATGCTCAAGCAGTACATTTATAATCTCCCCATGCCATCTGCCCAAGTTTATACTTCTTGTAAGCTGCCTTTTTTCATTTAAGCTCATCAAAGATTTCTCTGTTAAGCCAGGCTGGTCACCTACCATATCCGCCCATCAGTTCCCTGATGGAGTCAAAGTATGATTTTTTGAAGTCTACAGCCTATATTTTGCTGCTTTCCTCTCATTAGGATCCTGAACTCAACCATCTCATGATTACTGCTACCCCTACCAATTCCTCCCTGTTTATAAGCAGAAAGTCAAGCAGAGCATGGACTCTGGTTGCTTTCTTCAGCACTTGTACCAGAAAGTTGTCCCCAACATTCCACAAAAACTTCCTGGATTGTCTGTGTACTGCAGTATCGGTCTCCCAGCAGATGTCAGGGTGATTGAAGTACTCCATGAGAGCCAGGGCCTGTGATCTGGAAGCTTCTGTTAGTTGTCATCTACCTCCTCCACCTCATTTGGTGGTCTATAGCAGACCCCCACCACCACCACCACCATGATATCACCCTTGTTGCTCTCGCTTCTAAACTTACCCAGAGATACTCAACATGCTTTTCTCCCCTTTCATATTAGAGCTGTGAGCAATCATACTGCTTTCTTACATATAGTGCAACTCCACCACCTTTTCTCCTGTCTGTCATAGAATCATAGAATCATAGAACACTAGGACTGGGAGGGACCTCGAGAGGCCATCGAGTTCAGACCCCTGCCCTAATGACAGGACTGAGTACTGTCTAAACCATCCCTGACAGACATCTATCTAACCTGTTCTTAAATATCTCCAGAGATGGATACTCCACAACCTCCCTTGGCAATTTATTTCACTGTGTGACCACCCAGACAGTTAGGAACTTTTTCCTAATATCCAACCTAAATCTCCCTTGGTGCAGTTTAAGTCCATTGCCTCTTGTTCTATCCTCAGAGGCCAAAAAGAACAAGTTTTCTCCCGCCTCCTTATGACCCCCTTTTAGATATCTGAAAACCACTATCATGTCTTCCCTCAATCTACTCTTTTCCAAACTAAACAAGTCCAGTTCTTTCAGCCTTTCTTCATAGGTTACATTCTCTAGACCTTTAATCATTCTTGTTGCTCTTTTCTGGACCCTCTCTAATTTCTCTGCATCTTTCTTGAACTGCGGTGCCCAGAACTGGACAAAATACTCCAGCTGAGGCCTAACCAGCACAGAGTAGAGCAGAAAAATCATTTTTTGTGTCTTGTTTACAACACACCTGTTAATGCATCCCAGAATCATGTTTGCCTTTTTTGCAACAGCATCACACTGTTGATTCATATTTAGCTTGTGGTCCACTATAACCCCTAGATCCCTTTCTGCTGTAGTCATTCCTAGACAGTCTGTCCACATTCTGTATGCGTGAAACTGATTGTTCCTTCCCAAGTGGAGCACTTTGCATTTATCCTTATTAAACTTCATCCTGTTTACCTCAGACTATTTCTCCAATTTATCCAGATCATTTTGAATTATGACTCTATCTTCCAAAGCAGTTGCAACCTCTCCCAGCTTGGTATCATCCACAAACTTAATAAGCATACTTTCTATGCCAATATCTAAATTGTTGATGAAGATATTGAACAGAACCGGTCCTAACACAGACCCTTGTGGAACCCCACTTGTTATAGTTTTCCAGCAGGATTGAGAACAATTAAGAACAACTCTCTGAGTATGATTATCCAGCCAGTTATGCACCCACCTTACAGTGGCCTCATCTAAATTGTATTTGCCTAGTTTTTTTACAAGAATATCATGTGAGACCGTATCAAATGCTTTACTAAAGTCTAGGTATACCACATCTACCGTTTCTCCCCTATCCACAAGGCTTGTTATCCTATCAAAGAAAGCTATCAGATTAGTTTGATATCCTTCCATGAACAGCTGATCTCTTTCCATGACAGTGCTCCCATAATGTGAGACATCCCACCAAGTCTCTGTTAGTCCAATCACTTCATAGAATCTTGACTGTGCCAGTGTTTCCAATTCTTTATCTTTCCCAGGCTTCTTGCATTTGTGTACAGACACCTCACCTAAGATGGCTAGCTGGTTTCATGGTGCAGCTCATAGGTCCTCCTCTGTTGCAACTTTTTTCCTGTGTTTTTTGCTGTCATTCCAGTTCCTCACTTACCTCTGGCCTTAAGTCACTGGCCTCCAATGAACCTAGTTTAAAGACCTCCTCGCTAGGTTTGCAAGTCTGCTGGCAAAGGTTCTTGTCCCTTTCTAGGTTTAGGTGGATGCCATCTCTTCCCAGCAATCCTTCTGCCTGGAACATCATCCCAGGGTTGAAGAATCCAGAGCCCTCTCTCCAACACCACCTGCAGAACCATGTATTTGCTTCCAAAATTGAACAGTCCCCACCTGTCAACAGGCAGGATGGGCAAGAACACAACCTGCACCTCAAACTCCCTGATCTTTCTTCCCAGTGCCACATAATCTGCAGGCCATTTTTGACAGTATCATTGGTGCCCATGGTAAGACATAGGAAGGGTTAGCAGTCTGAGGGCATGATACGTTTCAGAAGACTTTCAGTGACATCCTGAATACTAGCTCCAGGCAAGCAGCATCCCCATCCTCTCCCCCCAGAGTTAGGCAGAGCAGTGCTCCAGCAGCAATTTAAAGAGGCCCAGGGTTCCAGCCGCCACTGCTGATGCAGTAGCTCCAGCAGCTGGGAGCCCCAGCTCCCTTTGAATTGCTGGGCCCCAGGACAACTACTCCCTTTGGAGGGCCTGATAGTAATAGTCATAGATTTTTAAAGACAGAAGGAAACATTATATTTATCTAGTCAAAGATCATGCATCATACAAGCCCTAGATTTTTGTACTTACCTCTACAACCTGTGGTCAAGCTAGAGCTT
This sequence comes from Carettochelys insculpta, assembly GCF_033958435.1. Taxonomy (NCBI): domain Eukaryota; kingdom Metazoa; phylum Chordata; order Testudines; family Carettochelyidae; genus Carettochelys; species Carettochelys insculpta. The sequence continues at coordinate 179,652,598 of NC_134138.1, forward strand.
ATCTTTTAAAACAACATCAAATCTTGAAGTAAAGATGCCAGATGATGGAGAAGTCCACCTCCCCTGGCACACTTAAAAACTTTAATATAACACTGGAGGTTGCCTGTAAGTTGTTTTGAGAATTTTAGCCTTTAAGAAATCTGAAGTGTCATGAGAATTTTCAGACATTTCTTCTCTTTGAAGGGCCATGAAAACATTTCCGCAAGTAAAGAACAGTTCAAGTTGCCAGTCTGAGGGGAGACAGGTGCCTTTTAAAATATTCATAGATCTCTGGGGGCTGTCCATCTTCTTCTAGGCAAATATTTCTTTCTCCCTCATGGACTTAATACCTTTACTGAACTCTAAGCTCCAGGAATTGATATGGGAATATAAAGGTAAAAACTAGTAGCAAAATAGGGAGTCTGATTTGGTTTCACATATTTTCTGTGTCTTTGTCATGGACTGTTGAGGTGCTTCTTATAGATATAAATTGTCAAAGCTGTTTAAACCTCTTTGTGACAACAACTTCAGTGAGGTAGTTGTGCAAGCCTTTACCTGCACAAATAACAAGCAGGTGTGTAGCACCTTAGAGACTAACACATTTATTTTGTGGGTAAGAACCCCATTTTCAGTATCTTCTCCAACCATCTAACAATAGGGTCTTACCCATGGAAGCTCATGACCTAATACATTTGTTAGTCTCAAAGGTGCTACAGGATGGGTTGTTATTTGTGACAACTGCTTCGGATGGCGGATCACTTGCCTGTTCCAGTTAAATGGCATCTTATGTGCTTTTTTGGCCCTATCACTTGAAAAACATCATTTAAAGATTGACTTGCTCACTGGACATTTTAATTAACATTACTTTGTAATCCATTAGTAATCATGGAAACACTTCACCCTCACTTATTTTCTTTGTTTTAGAGCATTTAATTTAGTTGCCATTTCTGGTTTTCTTAAATAAAAACAGAAGACCATTGTGCCATAGCATAGGCCTTTTGCACTCTAGTTTCACTTTAAGCAAAAATATATTTCAAAATTCCCTTTCTCTTTCTTCTTACTCCATTCATTGTTTATCCTTCAGCTTTTTTTTATCTGTTAAAACCTCCATGCATTCAGTCAAAGAGATGGATTAACCTGCAATATAATAGGCACATGATTTAAAAACAGCTAATGTCAAGTTTAAAAAAGAGTGAGGAAGTCAATTTATACTCAAAAATAGAAGCCCTTGGAATGAGGAAATCTCTGTTGAGAAAAAGGATGATGTCATCTCTAGATAGTGTTTAATCCAAATGCTGTGCAGTCAAGGATATAAGCAAGAAGAAAAGGCTTGTGAGAAAAAGGTGGCATATAAAAGCTTGTATTCTGAAACAGGTGCAATAAAAGTCTTAACTAATCAGTGTCAAGATGATCCCTGTTTTTCCACAGCAGATGTTAAGGTTCAAGTCGATTTTAAATTCGTAATCAACCTCAAATAGAGGGAGGTAGAAATCCATAGGATCAAGCTCTTAGTTTAGAAAAGCACAGGAATCAACATGAATAATTAAGACTTGTGCCTGCAAAACTAGAAAGGGAATCTGATGAGAATAAGCTTTCTTTTGTCCTGGGCAAAAAGATACTCAAGCTAAATCTACAGTTAGACAAGTTGTGCTTTTTCTTACGTTCTTCTGCCTATCTGCTTCCACCCTGTGCAGAACCAAGAAGAGTAGAGGAAACATGAAAACAATTTCAATAGAAGGTTAACTAAACTTCTTCAGACTCTTATGAAAGCTTCTTTCAGGGTCAGCGAAGTAAAAGTTTTAGTGGCTTCTTACTGTTCGGATCCTGTATGTTCAGATCCTATGATTTAAGACCAGACTCTGGCTCTGTTATATTTGTGTAAATACACTCTAAATTGAAGTCACTGGACCTGTTCTTAGTTTACTCTAATACAGGGGTTCTCAAACTGTATTGTACTGCAACCCCCTTCTGACAATAAAAATTACTCCATGACCCAAGAAGGGGAATCTGAAGCATGAGCTCATCAGAGCACCACTGCCCAAATCAAACTCCAAGCCCCAGAGCCCCTGGCAGAGGATTAAATCTGGCACCCTCAGGCTTCAGCCCTACAGTCTAGCAAGTCCAAGCCAGCACTTGTGACCCCATTAAAATGGGGTCATGATTCACTTTGGGGTCCCAATCCATAGTTTGAGAACCTCTGCTCTAATATAACTGTGATCAGACCCTGGTCCTGAATTAAGTTTACCTTCTCCCTCTAATTATGGATTTGCAATGTGCAGGGCAACTCCAGAAGCACACGTTAATGTAACCCAAAGAGCTGAAACGGCATTTGGGGCTTAACCAGCAAGCTCCAGATGTGCTTGCCTTGCTTCAGGCATGCCCTCTCTTAAAGCAGCAGGGATGGGAATTGGTGGAGCAGACACTGCGTGAGGATTCCATGCCACAAGCAGAGATCTCTCTGCATCAAAATGATCCTCTTGGGTTGCATTCACCAGCTGCAAGGTCAGATTCTGTCAAGTATAAGCAGTGGAAAGCATCAGCATGTCTTGCAGGGGGTCTGTCCCACTGTGTTTTCTCTGGCACCTTATGCTAGTCTATCAAGAAGTCATTAAGTTTGCCTATCAGCTCCTCCTCCAGCACTTCACTCCACCAAAAGTTTATGCTCCTCTAAATTCTTCTTGTGCCTGAAAAGACGCATTTTATGTTATCTGAACCTTTAGCCTTGCTACACCACATCAGCCTTCAGAACACATATCCTTCAAGGAGACAGTGGCTTTCCCTTTCCAACATAAAACAATTTCCTTTTGCTATCTACCCGGAGGGCTTAGGCTGTAGTGGATGTTCCATACTTTTACTTTTATTTTCGCTCTTCAACACTCAGAATCCTCGAAATGATTAAACTCAGTTCTTATGCCATAAATCTCCATTGACTAGAGCTACACCCTGTCCCATCCACACTTCTGCCAAAATGATGTCATTTTCTCAGCAGTATCTTTGGGATCCAATGCACAAGTTGGAAAAATTTGAAAACTTCTTTTTTAAGTTCAAGTATTTTCAGGAGCAGTTCTATCATGAGTGAATGGAATAATTCAGAGGCTCTTCGGGAATGGCAGTAAATGTAATTAGCAGGCCTTCCTGACAGTAAATCTCTTCTATTTTTCACCCTATATATTTTAGTTATTTTCAAACAGCATGAGGTATACATAAATGTTATATAGACATATTGCGTTTTCCACTACTCCATTTAATCCTGTGAGGTACTTAACTATTCAAAATTGCCTACATTCTCAAGCTTAAATCTTTTGAGTAACTTAAAGGTCCAGCATCTCTCCGATATGGTTATGGGCTGTGAAGTCTCATAGCTGCTAAAATCATATTTATTTAAATACAGTAAAATATAGCCTTGAGTTTGAGGCAATGGACTAAGACTCAAGAATTGCTGGTTCAGCCACATACTTCCTAGATGCCTATAGGTAAGTAGCTTAATATTTCTGTGCCTCCATTTTTTACATGTGTAAAAATCGGGAATTAAAATGCTTTTTTTCTCTCATTTAGCTTGTGTGCTTAGAATCAGGGCAGCGACAGTTTCTTACTGTTTGTTTATGGAGCTCTTAGTACAACTGGGCCCTGATCTCACTGGAAATTAAGTCCTTGCTATCATATTAATAGTAAAGAATACAGTGTCAGGAGCTATACGTTATTGTGGCAAATGGTCAATGCCTAACCAGTGTTTCTTGCTGGTATTGGACTAGATTTTTAAAGCTGGTTACACGGAACTGTTTGTACCTAAGAGATACTATTCGATCCGCACACTGGGCAACAAGGGGTTAAGGAGCTGATATGGGCTCAGCCAGCCCCACCTTGCCACACCAGAAAGCAAGTCGCAAACTGGAGAAGCAATCGCAAAGGAGCAGAACATCTCATTTGTGGTCAGCCTAGGGAAGGGAAAGGACCTTTACTCTGTAGCTCCTGAAAAAGGATTGGTGGAAGTTAAGATCTCTCCCGGAGGGGAGGGAGGACCTATTTCTGTTATAGCTTGGGATGGAGGCATTTCCCCTCTCATTCGCTAACCCAGTTTATTTGTTTTGTTTTTCTATGCCTCATTTATGTGCTTTCACCAAAGGGAAACACTTGTAAATGACCTGGCTGAAGGGCCAAGGCATGGAAGAAACCAGCTGCTTCTCTTCAGGGAGAGATTTACCATGCCGCACTGGTTATGAAGAGATGCCAAGAGGAGAGCTTTCTCCTTTCACAATCACTGAGTCCTGTGATAGACTATAAACTTTGAGTGATAGTGGGGTGATAGGTAATAGTCCAAGGATGGAAACCTTCAGGTGCTGTTGCATATCAGACCTTTGCATTGCCCTCCCAGGGCCTTGGACTTGAGCCCAGTGGAATGGGATGGCTTGGGCTCTCCTACCAAGCCCCTGCATGTTAAGTGCCTTAAGCTCTAACCAGCAAGCAATGCTCCTCACAAAGAAAGATCCCCAAGTATACATTGAAAGTATGTCCTTGCCCTTAAATTGGTTACTCTCTGTGCAAAAATACTTAATTTGCATCAGTTTTAATAGTGGTATCTGCTACACTTTGCTGTACCTGACTGAAAATCTACCCTGCTACATTAGGTACTGTTGGTTGGTTGTTTTCCCAGGTACCGTTGCACATTGTGTAGTGGCTGGTTTAAAGGATGTCATACACATCTTAGTAGCACACTCAAGGAATATTTTATCTTAGTTCAAGTGGTGGTTAAAGGTGTATTTAGAAGCCACAATAATGAGTTCAGCTGTGCAGAAATGTTGTAAAATCTGGAACTAGGTAAAGTCCTATTCAACACAGGACAGATTGTTCTAAAGGTTTTCTAAACTTTTTTTGAAGGACTCATATGTTGTTTTTACAGTTCCATGTAGACTCCTGTTAAAACTTGACTGTTAAGAATAGAATTTCACTGTGAGTCCTGGGTTCACTAAGATTTAAAATTCAAAGTGGTTCTTGGAAGCAAAAGGAACAGTAAAAACCATGTAAACTGGAATATTCGTAGTTCTCATTATGAGTTTTACGCCCCATGTCAAGTGCAGAACCTCTGACAGTGATTTCTCTGTGAATACCCTGCAATGAATGTGATAATATGTACTATAACTTTTTAAACACTGACACTTTGATGTTGCAAACTTGTAAAGATACTATATTCCCTACAACTATCTCCTCAAGTCTCAGATTTTCTCTCGAGGCAGAGTCATTTTCCTCTTCTGGCTCTAAAGAGTCTAATTAGTTGGTGAAAAGAAAGCTTTGCTGTTTTTCCTTCCTACATCACTGGCAAACAAACGATAAACCCAAAACTAACAAAAATGCATACCTACTATTCTCTTAAAATCAGAACAAGTCTATTCTTATATGACTGATTTTTTAGCTAAGGGAAGAAGACAACTTGATTGTCACAAACCCCTTGAAGCTAGAGGCTTTTAAGAAGAATTGTGACAGCCCGTTTCTAAAACAATTTGGACAGCCAGGGAAGCAATACAAACAAAATATTTGTTTGATTGCCAACATACATGGCAGATAAGAGCCTGTTTGGGTCCAATCTGAAGCATTAACTTCAGCTTCAACACCCATCATTAAAATTTGGTATTGTACCCTTATGTTTTAATTGCAGAAGCACCAGTGACAAAAGTCTGGAAAAAGCCATCTTTTGATTATCTCTGAACAATACAGCAATCCCAAATGACTGTCTGTTATGGAATCTTAAGTCTTGTCTACCTTGGGATGTGTTCCAATTTCCACTATCGGTGGCCAACCACAGTATAACAATGCCTGCTTTAAACAAAATAAAACAGCTCTAAGCTTTGTTTTGCATTTTTGCACGTATTTCTTTTTATAGAGGGTACCCTAAGTGACAGGCTGCCTGAGATGGACCACTCTGAGAATGTCACACTTGAGGTAAACTGCAACAAATAGGGCAGATCATCCCCAAAGTGGTGGCTTATTCTATCATTAGCTTCACCTAGCCCGTAACAAAAGAACATCTGCAATACCTCCCTGGGTAACCAGAAGCTAAACATAGACCTGTTTAGGAATTCCATCCAGACAAATAGGGTTAATATAGTGAGAGATTACTGAAAACCCCAGTCATTGTGTTCTTACTGATACCAAAGGATTGGACACTTACCACCAGGTCAATATGTTTCTCAGTTCTTATCCAAATATCACACTGTCAGCCAATACTTAGTAAACTAAGTAAACTCAGTAAACTAGATTTGTTTATAAAAAAGAGTTATAAATGGTGAATATATCATATACATACAAATGATTGCAAAGTCCTTATGTAAGGTTTGTAGCAGTCATGAAAAGTCTGGAAATTTTCCAAAAGATGTCCTCAGTCCATGACTCACAGCACTCCATTTAGTTGTATACCTCCAGTCCAGAGAATTGGAGCAGAAAATAGGAACAATGTCTTACGTGTCTTTTACATCCTTTGCCACAAGTTTAGACATTTTACTGGTCCAGCCCACATGAATGAAAAGTTACTGGCCCAAGATGGAGTCCAGAGAAACATGTCCTTACATGCTTTGCTGACTCACAGGAACAGCCACTGACCAGACTGTTTCTGAGGCAGCCACAGAAAAGGTTTACTGTGGAAGGAATTTCTTCAATGGCCCATTCTGAGCTGATGAGCCATCAACACACTCCTGTCTGGCCCTGATGTAAATCTGTTTGGCGGGGGGCATGTCACCCAGGAATACAATACATGTTTCAGGTTGAAGTACACAACCAATATTCATAACTAGGCCCCTATCAAGTTCATAGCCATGAAAAACACACCACAGACTATGAACTCTTGTCTCCCATCATGAAATCTGAGCTTTTGTTTGCTTTTGCCCTATAATATGTAAATTTAATGGGAGAGACATGTTTCTCAAATTGGGAGTCCTGTTCCAAAAGGGATTTGTATGGGGGTTGCAAAGTTAGTTTGGCGGGGCGGGCGGGCTGCAGTATTGTCCTCCTGACTTCTGCACTGCCTTCAGACCTGAGCATCCAGGGAGTAGTTGCTTTTGACTGGGCTCCCAGCTCTGAACATGGTACCCTGCCAGCAGCAGTGCAGAGATGAGGGGGCAATATCATACTATACCATCCTTATTTCTGCACTGCTGCTCATGGTGGCTGTCTTTAGAGCTGGATCCTGGGCAGCAGTTGCCACTCTCCAGCTGCGACCTGCCCCTGCCTCCTCACCCCACCCACTCCTTTGCACTTCAAGACCCTTATAATGAGAACATCATTAAAACTGAGATTTAAATAGCTGAAATCATGAAAATTATACTTTTTAATCCAATGGTTATGAAAATTACCAAAATGTACTCTTAATTTGGTAGGCCCTATTCATACCTTCATATACGAAGACAATATGTGCATATAAATAGGAGAATCGTACTTAGCAATTTATAACTTCTCCATTGTACCTTACGTGAAGTACTTTGTACTAGACTTGTGGGAATTGTGTAATAGAGGTAACAACAGTGATACAAATAGTAATCTTCAATCATGTAGAATCACACCGTTTCAAGGCTGCAAAATGGAGTTACTAGCTGCTTTGTGTTGCTTCAGTGAAGCTTTCCACCAGTACAGCAATACCTGTGGCTGCATACTCATGGGTGAATTCCCCAGGGTAAGCAAAGTTTTAGGCCCTTGGTCCTCATTTCTTACCAAGATGTGCTAACTGATCTGGTACACGGACGTATATAGGCTTCACTTGGGCCATTATAAAAGTGCTGTAGGTCTGTTAAAATGGAGTGAGAATCCAGGGTTTATATGAATACAGATGAAAGACAAAAGGTAATAATATCATCATGATATCATCAGGAATTTGTTCTGGGATATTATCGACAATTAATTCAATCTTATTACCAGAGCTTTGCAAAACTGTGGTATTTGTATAACATATGATTTACAGGAATTAGGTCTCCTTTTTATTTCACACCTGTAAATTAAGGGTATTCATAATGTTGATCTGTTAAAAAAGCATTCAAAATAATGGAATTTTGCCCTATTCTTGAAATCAAAATAATCAGCTCTGCTAAAGGTAGACCTCAACAAAACTGATGTGGTTTTTAAAGGCTGCCAATTCCTAGTCAACTCTAGTCTTCCCATTGTTTCTACTACCAGTGACCGCAAGCATAGGATTTTTTTCCTGAGCTGGAAGAAATGACTGCCGGTAAGATCACTGAAACCCAATCCCCAACATCTGTGAGCTAAAAAGAGGGCTCTGTCTGATGTAACTGAGGCAAAATGCTGTTTTCTAATACCCTTGTTAGCTTATTATTAATCTCAGCAATCCCCTGCACTAGATTATGTTCATGGATTTTATGCCATTCTGTTTCTAAATTCATACTATTTTGGAATGCTAATAAGCAATGTACCAGCTCATTGATAATGACTCTTGGCTAAGGCCATAATATTAGAGATGGAAAGGAGAGAAACTGGGCAAAATCCACTTTGGCAAGTGAACTTGTTTTATTCAAACAAGTCTCCAAAACCTGCTACACTGGCAAAGCCTACAAAGATTAATGGAAAAGAACTTCAAAATTAAGTACTTGAATGTAGTTTAGCATCAGTTCATGAGTTCATGAAACCCATTATCTGTGATTATTGGTCTAACTTATAAGCAGAGGGCTGTTTTCAAAAGAACCCTGGGAATGTAAGTGTTCTGTTTCAGATGCTCTATGTCTTTCCAAAGGGACAGTGTAGGAGTTCTGAAAATCCAGTATACCTGAACTGCTTGCATTCCCTAGTTCCAACCACTGAGATTTTCAAAAGGTAGCTTTAGCAGTAGTTGATGGTACCAAGATATTGCTCTGAGCGCAGGATGCTTAATGTTTGTGAGTTCCTCTGATGTCCTAGACCTCAAGCTTTGAGGAGGAATGCAAACAGTCAATAGTAGGAATATTGTATGAGCTGTGTAGGAAGATCCCACACAGATCCTACAAATAGTCAGGACTTTACAAACGCAAAAGCAGATCAAACGTAAGGGAAAATAAATCTGTTACATTTTCAAACCATGTCTGCTCACGCTAAATGCATAAGAAAAGGTGCATAAAGAGATTGTAATCAGGATAAAGGGCAACACCAACATATTTTCCCCTCCAAATAATATGTTTCTAATAAAAATTCCTGTCTAACCCAGGTGATTTCATATTACTATTCAGTTGCCCAAATATGTCAGAGAAGTGGAGGGATGACATGGCTGTTTTCCTGTTAGTTTGGGGTACTCTGGGGCGGGTGTCTACACTTGCATTCCTCTTTTGAAAGAGGTATGCAAATGAGGCAAATTGAAAATGCAAATGAGGTACAATTTGCATATTCAGTGCCTCATTTGCATATTCTAATTTCAAAAGAGCTTCTTTAAAAAGAAGAAAGCCAGTGTAGACACTGCTCTTTCAAAAGTAAACCCATCTTCGAAAGAATCCTTCTACCCTTCATTTAATGGCTTAGAGAGTATGCTTATTAAGTTTGCAGATGATACCAAGATGGGTGGGGTTGCAACTTCTTTGGAGGATAGGCTCATAATTCAGAATGATATGGACATAGTGGAGAAATGGTCTGAGGTAAACAGGATGTAGTTTAATAAGGACAAATGCAAAGTACTCTACTTAGGAACACACAATCAGCTTCATACATGTTGAATGGAAAGTGACTGTCTAAGGAGGAGTACTGTGGAAAGGGACTTAGGAGTCATAGTCGACCACAAGCTAAATATGAGTCAACAGTGTGATCCTGTTACAAAAAAGGCAAACATGATTCTGGAATCCATTAACAGGAGAGTTGTGAGCAAGACACTCTACTCAGTGCTTATTCGGCCTCAGCTGGAGTATAGTGTCATTTCTTGCCACCACATTTCAAGAAAGATGTAGAGAAACTGGAGAAGGTGAAGAAAGGAGCTATAAGAATGATTGAAGGTCTAGAGAACATGAGCAATGAAGGAAGACTGAAAGAACTGGGCTTGTTTAGTTTATAAAAGAGACTTTAGAGGGGAGTTTTCAAGTACAGCAAGGTTGCAACATTGGTGAGCGCTACATTCGTGAATTCAATTATTCACAAGTGGCCACCGCTTCCCTGGGGCTATGGTATTGGGAGCGCTGGTGGCTGCTGCTTCCCTGGGGCTGGGAGCACCAGCAGCTGCCACTTCCCTGGCTCCCCATGGCCCTGCCGCCAGTCTCTGCCTCCCCTGCTGCTGCCCAAAGCTGCCTGGGAGCCCACCTATTCGCAAAATTCAACATTCGCGCAGGTTCTCAACCCCGAACCCTCGCAAATGTTGTGACCATATTGTACCTCAAAGGAGGAGGGAGAAAAATTACAAGGAGGAGGGAGAAAAATTGTTCTCCTTGGCCTCTGAAGATAGGACAAGGACCAATGGGCTTAAACTGCAGCAAAGGTGGTTTAGATTAGACATTGGGAAAAACTTGCTAACTGTCAGGGTGGTTAAACACTGGAATAAATTACCTAGGGAAGTTGTGGAATCTCCATTGCTGGAGATATTTAAGAGCAGGTTAGATAGACGCCTATCAGGGATGGTCTAGTTGGTGTTTAGTCCTGCTAGGAGGGCAGGGAACTGGACTCGATGATCTCTTGAGGTCCCTTCCGGTTCTAGTGCTATGATTCTATGAATTGCACATGCTACAACGGACGGCTAAGGACTCCCCTCCTGAGAAAGTTGGTAGGGAAATGTACGCATGGGACCAAGTACATTTTTATAGTTTATAATAACACCTAGTGTGGAACTTTGGATGAGAAACACCTGGGCAATAACAGGAGTTTTGCGAAATAGTCAGTCAGTTCAGCTATTGCTAGTAGACTGTTTATACTTATTAAATGTTGTTCTTTAATTGCCGTGTTCTTTCTCTCAAGTCAAGGTTAATAAGGACAAATACAAAGTACTCCACATGGGAGGAAACAATCAGCTTCAACATTAAATGCACTGTTAAATCTCCATCTTGTCCTTCAGCAGAGGAAAAGGCTCCAGTGTAGGGGACGTAATCATGTATGTTATCTGTCAGGCCCCTTTACTCTATACAAGGCCATTTTAAGAATCCACTATGCAGCGCGTTCTTCCCAGAAGCCACCAAGGTGGTCAGGAAACAGGCACCCAGTTCTGACCTGTGATGATCTTAAAGCACAGGAGCTAGGAGGGTAAGCTCTCTGAAGTCAGCAGCTCCTCAGGACATACCCTCTCTTTAATTTGCTCCAGCCATAACAATCAGGGACACCACCTTTGGAGATTTCTACACAGAATTTCTCTGTCACCACATGGATCTCAACCTTTCCAAATGACTATACCTCTCTCACCTCACTTAAAAAAACTATTTTCTTGCAAAATCAGATATTAAAACAAAAAAGTGTCACAGCAATCTATTATTCAAAAATTGCTTGTGTTCTCATTTTTTAACATTTGATATATTTTACAATTTTATGGAATATAAATATTGTGCTCGCATTTCAGTGTATAGTCTGTTTGAAATTTTAGTTTTGTACTGGCTTCTCCAGGGCTTTTCATGTAGCCTGTTCTAAAACTAGGCAAATATCTAGATGAGTTGATGTACCCTCTGGAAGACCTCTGCATACCCCCCAGCTGGTAAATATACCCTGGTTGAAAACCACTTGTTAACAAGTCATGAACTAGCTTTGCCATTCAGTTGTCTGACAGGATGGTATCCACCAGGACCATCCTTAGGGGAGTGTGTGGCCCAGGAAATCTCCACCCCCAACCCCAACCTCTTCCTTCCCTTTTCTCTGACCCATCCCTGACCCCATTCGCCTCCTTTCACCAAGGTCCTGCCCCACCTCTTTCTGGTTCTACCCCATCTCCGGAGCAAAGATGGAAACTGGCAGGGTACAGCAGGATGGGCTCAGGTTGTGGTATTCGTTGCTGGTAGCACCAGGCCCTCACTCATTTTTCAGACTGCCCTGGATTCCACATCCCCTTAAAGTGTGGGGCCACCTAAAGCACAGGGTTTAGGCCATCCTGTGGATGAAGTGGCTCTGCTGAACATACACTTCGGGCTGTAATGTTTCAAGCAGCGTTCAGGCTGGAGCAGGGTCTGGGGGAGGGAGGGCTCATCCAGATGCAGTGAAGCTCTGTGGGCTACATGGCTAGACCAGGCAAGTGCTGCTCCCACCACTGAGTTCTGGGCAAATGCTAAAAAGAATAAAAGCTTTCTGGAAAATTAAATGCTCCAGTTCAACTCCTCCTATTTAACCTGTGTCACTCTCCTGGGTATAGAATAGCACAGGCCAAGAGCATATGGTGCAGCAAAACCACCCTGGTTTAATTTCCATGGGGAATGGAAGTGTGCCGCCCCCGTAACCTGATCAGCATGGTCTGATCCATGACTCAGGTCTCCTTTAGAGATGTCCGGGTGAACCCATCTGTGAGTATCGCCCTGCAGCTATCGTCTACTTAGTCAGTGAGATTTAAAGAATCTTTAAGAATAGACCCACCTGTGGGGGCCAGACTTTGCATTTTGCAGGTTTCACATGCACTGTTAGGGCTTGTGTAGTGTCAGGGCAGGATAGAGAAAAGGGTTTAAATGCTGCAGCCTGAGGAGACCAGGACTCTGCATGCTGCTGTTCTTCCTCCCGTGCTGGAGCCACATTGCTGCAAGCAATGAGAAGCTCTGTCCCCATGCTGCCCTTGTTTGAAGACTCCACCCCCACAGCTTCCATTGGCCAGGAATCATTGCCAATGGCAGCTGTCGGGGAGGCGGTGGTGTCTGCTTGAGAATACAGTGCATTGTGGAATCACCTGTTCCCCGCCCACCAAACAGGAGCTGCCCCAGGTAAGCACCCTGCATCCCAAATACCTACCCTGCCCTGAGCCCCTCCTGCACCCTGACTACCTAACTCATTCCAAGATCTTGTGCACCAATCCTGAACTCCAGCTCTGAGCCTGCTCGAGCATCCTAACTCTCATCCAGCCCCCACCCCGTTATCCTGCCCTGAGCCTACTCCCACACTCTAAGCCTCTTGCCCCCTGCCTGGAGCCCCCTTCTGCAACCCAAAGATCTCATTCTCTGCCTTACCCCACAGTCTGCACCCCCAGCTGGAACCTTCAAACCTCCCCCTCCCAGCTCCCATACCCGTTCTTCTGCCACAATCTGCAGCCTTCTTATGTACACTGGGCACATCTTTTTGGACCCACCTTGGAGCTTTGGGGCCCCACAAATTCATATCACCTCAGTTCCTGAGAAGAGTTAATCTGGCCCTACACGTTGTTACTGTACTCCTAAGAAACTCTGCTTCTTGCTGTCAAAGGGCCCCTTGTATGTTAAAGCAAGGTGTGTTGAAGATCTGACACATGAGAAGGTAAGAGACTGGCCTTTCCATCCATGTTCCAGTCCTATGGCATGGATAAGGGTTACTCCAGTGGAAATTGTTAGAGAAGGCTGCTTTATAGCAGAGTTGTATGGGACATGCCTGGCAACATGAAATTTCTTTCCATGTGGAATGAAAACAAATTTCAAAGCCTCAAAAAATGGCTGTGAAATGGAATTGTTGTCCTCTAGTCACCTCTACTTTATAGACACCTAACCATATAATTAAAATTGATAATTCTTTCATTTTCTAAAAGCTTTTACAATATTTGTTCCAACCATACTTTTCCTGGCACTGCAAAGTGTTTGATAGTTACCTTCCAGGTCTAAAGTAGCAAAGTTAGCTGTAGTTCTCCTCTGCTGCCCTTCTGTATAAACTGTTGGTGCTTTGTAAGGAAATACACCATTTTAGTTTCAAACCTGTCTTCAGTAAAAGGGATGAGGAATCACTTGGTGGAGGCATAATCAGTTTTGTGACACACTGTTCATCTACTGTAGTCAATAATTCTTAAAAAAAACCAACAGGCTTCTCAAAGTAATGATTTCAATTCATATGTTAAACAAGGTCTTTATGCTTCTACTCTTTGTACAAATAGAATCCAGCCGACAACATGAAGTATACAGTTAACTTTGTCACGTAAAACTAAGTTAACAACATTAATGCTAAAGAAGGCACAAATTGGGCAATAAATCATCTGATTAAAGTCTGAAACACTTTTTGTTTATGCATTCATTGATTTTTTTTCTCTCTCATCTTGTCTACCTCTGCACTTATCGGTCTCTTGACTGCCCCCTACAACTTAGAAACAAACTATTAGGCTTCAACTTAACAATAGGTGCACTTTACAGGAGGCACAAGGAGTGCCTTTATCCACCAAAGAGATTTCTTCCCACTTAAAGGACAGTTTGGATGGTTTTCAGACCATACCCATAACTTTCTGATAAAGTTCTAATGAAGCAACCAGCGTGTTACCCAAAGATTTTGTATTACTTTTTTTCTTCCTTTGCTAGTGCAGTTAAATCCGGAGCAGAGTAGGTGGGACAATGTCTGAAAGGTGGTCTTCTCATGACAGGGTACAGCCTGCTAAACCCAGGATTGTGAGTTCATTCCATGAGGCGTCCATTTAGGTACTGGGGCAAATAGAGGTCAGGGAGGGTGCTTGGTCCTGCCAAGAGGGCAGGGGACTGAACTAGATGACCTCCTGAGGTCCCTTCTAGTTCTAGGAGATGTGTATCTCCAATTATATTATATTATAAATGTATTCCTCAGATCACATTTTCTCAGTCTCCTTCTCAACTTCCACTTCCTTACAGTGGAAGATAACCATATTCCTCCTTTCCTTTCAAAATGCATGAGGTTGTCGCTCTTAACCTGTCCTATTACAGAATCACAGAATCATAGAGCTCGAAGGGACCTCAGGACGTCATCAAGTCCAGCCCCCTGCTTCAAGCAGTATCAACCCCCACTAAGTCATCCCAGCCAAAACCTTGTCAAGCTGGGACTTAAGAACCTCGAGGGATGGAGACTCCACCACCTCTCTCGGCAGCGCATTCCAATGCTTCACCACCCTCCTGGTGAAGTAGTTTTTCCTAATATCTAACCTACACCTCTCTCTCTTCAACTTCAGACCATTACTCCTTGTTCTGCCATCTGACACCACTGAGAACAGTGTCTCACCCTCCTTTTTAGAGCTCCCCTTCAGGAAGTTGAAGGCTGCTATTAAATCACCTATAAGTCTTCTCTTCTGTAAAATAAACAAGCCCAAATCCCTCAGCCTATCCTTATAGGTCATGTGCTCCAGCCACTTAATCATTTTTGTTGCCCTCTGCTGAACCTGCTCCAACAAATCCACATCCTTTTTATACTGGGGGGTCCAAAATTGGACACAATATTCCAGATGTGGCCTCACCAGTGCCGAATAGAGGGGAATAACTACTCTAGATCTGCTTGAAATGCTCCTCCTAATGTGCTCTAGTATGCCATCAGCCTTCTTGGCTACAAGGGCACAGTGTTGACTCATATCCAGCCTTTCATCCACCATAACCCCTAGGTCCCTTTCCATCATACTGCTGCTGAGCCAGTCAGTCCCCAGCCTATAACAATACTTGGGATTCTTCCGCCCCAGGTGCCGGACTCAACACTTCTGCTTGTTGAACTACATCAGATTTCTTTTGGTGCAGTCCTCCAATTTATCCAGGTCCCTCTGGATTCTCTCTGTACTCTCCAATGTATCTACCTCTCCCCCCCTAGTTTTATGTCATCCACAAACTTACTGAGGGTGCAATCCAGTCCCTCATTCAGGTAATTAATAAAGATATTGAATAACACAGGCCCCAGAACCAAGCCTTGTGGCACTCCACTTGAAACCGACCGCCATCCAAATATTGAGCCATTGACCACTACCCATTGGGCCTGACCTTCAAGCCAGCTTTCTATCCATTTTATAGTCCAAGGATCCAATCCATATTTCCTTAACTTATGGACAAGAATGTTGTGGGAAACCATATCAAAAGCCTTGCTGAAGTCAAAGTATATCACATCCACTGACTTCCCCATGTCCATGGAGCCTGTTACCTTTCCATAGAAGCTAATCAGAGTGGTCAGGCAGGACTTGCCCCTGGTGAATCCATGTTGGCTACTTTTGATCACTTTCCCTTCTTCCAAGTGCTCCAAAATGGATTCATTGAGATTTCCCTCCATTATTTACCCAGGGATTGAGGGAAGGCTGACCTGTTTATAGTTCCCTGGATTGTCCTTCTTTCCTTTTTTAAAAATGGGCACTACATTTACCTTTTTCCAGTCATCCAGTATTTCCCCCAATCTCCAAGAGTCTTCAAAGATAATGACCAAAGGTTCAGCGATGACCTTTGCCTATTACCTCAGTACCCTTGGGTGCATTAAATCCAGACCGATGGATTTGTGTACATCTAGTTTTTCTAGATAGCTCAGAACTTGTTCCTATTAGATACTGATGGGCATTCAGAAATGTAACTGGCAAACAGTGCTGTGGAAGATAAGAGGTTGAACAAGGATGATGTTACCAAGTGTTCAGAAGTGAAAACCTATTTTTCTAATCATTCGCCTAATAGCAAAATTTAGTCCTGATCACATTTGCACTGGTTCTGCCAAAATGTTTCTTCATCCTAGCAAGCCACAACATATAAGATCTTAAAGCAGAAGAGGCACCTTAAATGATTGCATCTTCTGCTTTTTTTTCTGATTGAATGTTAATAATGTAAAACTTCAGCAACTTCATATAACTTCAAGTAATGTTCACATTTGTCTCTTAGCTCTTCCAACTAAAGCTGGCCTTCTCCTACCAAAAAAATAAATAAAAAGATGAAAATATGATTGTGTGTGTGGAGTGTTTTTACCTTCCTACATATGCAGATTCAAAAATTTGGAATTTGAAAAATTTTGTCTTCCTTTATTGTAGAATAAAAAATGTTTTGGGGGGAGAAAAAGGAAGTTAAATCAAAATATTATCCCAAAAATTTCAGAGTTCAAGAAAATTTAAAAATTTCACAATTACTCTCCAAAAAGTGTAGGGCTAATTGAGTCCTCTACTGGTGCTCTTGAGCTGTCCTTACAAGTAATTACTGTTTCCATCTTCACAACAGCCCAGCAAGTTTACTAACTTTCAAATATTTCCTACCCACGAAATATACACAGAATAGTTGTAGCTCTTCCGGAATGTGGAAACCAGAATTTTTTTTATCACAGTAGCAGCAGCATGGGACTCACATGTCCTGGTAAGTAAATGTCCTCAGTTCTGATATGGTTAAGTGTTGCAGTATTTTATCACTGAGCAGACATGTTTGAAGAAAAGCCTTTTCTTATGAATAGAAACCATGTACAGTTTTATGGTAACTACAGCTCTGTGCAGTTGCAGCCTCTGATTGCACTTTTCTGGGCTTCTGTTTCTGCTCCTTAGGAGGAGATGTCCCTCTCTGGTATAAATGGAAGACTGCAGTTAGAAAGTAGACTGTGAAGAACTACAAATTGCTCTTGCTAAACTGGGTGACTGGGCAACAAATTGGCAAACAAAATCCAATGCTGATGAATGCAAAGTAGTGCACATTTCAAAACATAATCTCAACTATGCATATACAATGATGGGGTCTAAATTAGCTATAACTACTCAAGAAAGAGATCTTGGAATCATTGTGGTAGTTTCCTGAAAACATTCATTCAATGCAGTGGCTCTCAGAAAAATAAACAGAATGTTAGGAATCATCAAGAAAGGCATACAAAATAGGACAGAAAATATCTTGCCTCTGTATAAATCCATAGTGCATCCATTTCTTAAATAGCGTGTGCAGATGTGGTCATCCCATCTCAGAAGAGATATATTGGAATTGCAAAAAGTAATAAAAGAACAACAAAAATTATTAGGGATATGGAATGGCTAGCAAGTGAGGGGAGATTAATAAGACTGGTAAATTTCAGCATGGAAGTGGGATGACTACGTGAGATATGGTAGAAGTTGATAAAAACATGATTGGTATGGAGAAAGTAAATAAGGAGGTGCTACGTCTCATAACACAAGAACTAAGGGTTGGGAAAAAATTAATAGGCAGCAGCTTTAAAACAATGAGAAGGAAGTATTTTTCATACCATGTATAGTCAACATGTGGAACTCCTTGTGAAAGGATATTGTGAAAGCCAAGGCTATAATAGGGTTCAAAAAAGAAGATACATTCAAGAAAGATAGGTCCATCTATGGCCATTAGCTTTGTTTGCTAGAAACTAGGAATTGGTGATGGGATGGCTCAGTTAATGATTGCCTGTACTGTTCATTTCCTCTAGGGCACCTGGCATACTTGATACTTTGGTCTAAGTCAATATGGCTGTTCTTATGTAATACTCAATCCTGCCATTTAACAGCACGACTTTGGTTTTCAGTGGATTCACACTGGTATGAAACCAAAGTAAACCAGTCGTGAATCAGGCCCCAGGTATGTGAATCGGGATAGAAGAGTGTGTAGTCTGCTTCTGAGGGTCATTTTAAAAGAGTGAATATCAATTTATTCTAACATTAAACTATGTAATTTCATATCAAAACAGAGTTTTGTCCATATATAATAAGTGGAACTGTATAAATGACAAGGGCTACGTCTACACGTGCAGCCAACATCGAAATAGATTATTTCGAAGTAGCGATATCGAAATAGCCTATTTCGATGAATAACGTCTACACGTCCTCCAGGGCCGGCAACGACGATGTTCAACTTCGACATTGCTCAGCCCAACATCGAAATAGGCGCAGCGAGGGAACGTCTACACGCCCAAGTAGCACACATCGAAATAGGGATGCCAGGCACAGTTGCAGACAGGGTCACCGGGCGGACTAGCGCTTCCGGGGCAACAGCTAGCCGCTCCCTTAAAGGGCCCCTCCCACATACACTCAGCCTGCACAGCACGCGGTCTGAGGAGCCATAGGCACACAGACCCTGAGCGCCGCAGTCATGGACCCCCAGCAGCAGCAGCAGCAGCTAGAGGTCCACCCAGCCCTCCCGGCAGGAGCAGGGCTTGCCCTGGCTCATGCCATGTTGGGGGCAGCTGAGCACCTTCTTGCCCCAGGGGAGGAGATGCCCCCAGGGCAGCAGGGCTCAGCCCCTACCCCTGCAGCACCGCACCCCCCCCCGCCTCACACGCTGGCGGCTGTGGAGCTACCCCACCAGCACTGACTGGTGGGAGCGGCTGGTGCTTGGGGAGTGGGACGACGACCACTGGCTCAGGAACTTCAGGATGACCCGCCAGACATTCCTGGAGCTGTGCCAGTGGCTCACCCCCGCACTCAGGCACCAGGACACTGCCATGCGGCGTGCCCTCCCTGTGGAGAAACGGGTCGGCATCGCTGTCTGGAAGCTGGCCACTCCGGACAGCTACCGATCCGTGGGGCAGCAGTCTGGTGTCGGAAAGGCCACCGTCGGGGCTGTCTTCATGGAGGTAAGAGAACCCACAGGGGGAGGCCAGGGCAGGGCAGGGGGGCCAGGGCAGGGCAGGGCAGAGCAGGGCAGGGCAGGGCAGGGGGGCCAGAGCAGGGCAGGGCAGGGCAGGGCAGGGCAGGGCAGGCCAGGGCAGGGCAGGGCCACGCACACCCTGCTCACCCCTCATTGGGGCTGTCCCATGTGCTTTCTCTGCAGGTTGTGTGTGCCAGCAACGCCATGCTCCTGCACAGGCTCGTGAGGCTGGGGGACCCACATGCCACTGTCGCCGCCTTTGCCACCCTGGGCTTCCCCAACTGCTTCGGGGCTCTGGATGGGACTCACATCCCCATCCGTGCCCCGGACCACAGTGGAGGCCGATACCTCAATCGGAAGGGCTACCATTCAGTCGTCCTGCAGGCCTTGGTGGACAGCCGGGGACGGTTCCAGGACATTTACGTGGGCTGGCCTGGCAGCACCCACGACGCCCGGGTTTTCCGCAACTCGGGCCTGTGCCGCCGGCTGGAGGCGGGGACCTACATCCCCCAGCGGGAGATCCCTCTGGGAGACACCACCATGCCCTTCTGCATCATCGCGGATGCGGCCTACCCCCTCCGGCCGTGGCTCATGCGCCCCTACACGGGCCACCTCTCCGCCAGCCAGGAGCGCTTCAACGAGCGCCTGAACCGTGCGCGCCAGGTGGTGGAGCGCTCATTTGGCCGCCTCAAGGGACGCTGGCGATGTCTCCTGACCCACCTGGATGCCAGCCCCAACAACATCCCCCAGATTGTTGGTGCCTGCTGCGCCCTGCACAACCTCGTGGAGAGCAAGGGGGAGAGCTTTCTTCAGGGCTGGGCCGCCGAGGCCGGCAGGGCACAAGTGCAGCCACCTGCTGCCCCCAGTCGGCAGGTGGACCCAGAGGGGACCCGGGTCCGGGAGGCCCTGCGTGCCCACTTCGAGCAACAGGTCGCGGGGTGAACTCTGCCCAGGCCCCCTACTGCCCGCCCCTTCCTCCCCCACACTCCTGCCCCAACGCCCACACCATGGAGCACCCCACCGCCCCCCCCACACTTGTCCAGGAGAAATGACAGCACGAACTTGTGGGTGAACGTAAACGTCTTTTTTGTCTTAACGAATATTTTTTTTTTTTGTACCTAAATAAATATCTGACATAGAAACCAAAAAGGAGGGACAAACGTTCAACCAAATCAAGATGGGCAAAAATAAAACAATACAACCACAAAGCAAATAAAAGTGTGCACCATCAACAAAAAAGAAAAGCAGGGAGGAGAACGGGGCGAACTATTTACAGAGGGGGGACGGGGCAAACAGGGGAACCCAAAATAAACCAGTCCCCAAAGTCTGTCCAACAAGGGGGGGGGCCACGTCCCGGGCCCCTCGCCCCTACAGACCAGCACTGGGCGTGCCCGGCCGGGAGCTCCGCCGGGCCTGCAGTCTGGTCCGCAGCTGGGTGGGAGCGGGCTGGACTGGAAGGTAACGGCGCCAGCGAGTCTCGAGTGGCTCCAGGGGTCCCTCGGCGCGGTGGCCCTCGTGGGGAGGTGGTGGGGCGACGGCGGACGGCCCGACGACGGCTGGAGCAGCTGGTGGTGGGGCTGCAGGAGCGGGCATGGCGGGCGGTGGCTCGGCCGGCACGGCATGGGGGGCCAAGTCGTCAACCAGCCGGTTGATGGTCTGCATATAGGCCCCCCATGCCTCCCTGCGCCAGGCCAGCACCTGCTCCTGCAGCCGGAGGTGCTGCTCCGACACCTCCAGCTGCCAGCGGAGGATGGCCAGCAGCTGGGGGTCCGTGGCTGCCGCCGGTAGCAGGCACGGGGTCCGCCATCTGGCCCTCCGCGGGGACGGTCGTTCCTCGGCCGAGGGGCTGCCCTGAAGTGAGGGTCCCGGAGGGCTCTCCGGGACAACCGAGGCCTCGCCAGCGCTCTCTTCCGGTCCTTCAGATGGTGCAGGTGCAGGTGCAGGACACAGGAGAGGAGGGGGGAAAGAAGAATGGAGACAGGCATTAGTGCGGGCCCCGAGCCGTGGCCTCTGTCCCCCCTGCCCTGTGCTGCAGGTTCCCCATCCCCGTCCCCGGGAGATGCTGCTGTGATGGATGGGGTTCAGGGGTCCCCCTGCCCTGCACCCCGTCCCCTGGTGGGAGCGACTCTCACTTCACCCCGCAGGGTCTGACAGCAGGAGAGGTTTCTTAGGCCACAGATGCCCAGTTTCTCCCAGGAGTGACAGCACCAGCTGTCGGAAGAGACAGTCCTTCCAACCCGTCGTGGGGAGAAGACCCCAAGTGGGGCCCCTCTGGGATGCAGCTTTCCCCCTCCTCAGGCTGGCTGCCTACCAGCTGTCCCTTCCCCTAGCCTCTACCTGTGGCCCCCGCCCTCGCCCCCCAGTTCCAAGCCAGCTCGGCTCCTCCCTCCTGTTTGCTCAGGGCAGAGGTGTCACCTGCCAGCTGTAGCGCCAGGATCTTCCTTTGGCCCTGGGAGCTCCTCGGCTCGGGTGGCTCATATGTAGGCTGAGTCTCCCTTTGGCACTCCCCCCACTCCATCACATGCTGCTGCTGCGGGGTGTCCCACCCCCTCCGCCCAGGGGCCCCTCGAGGTTCCGCTCCCCCCCGGCCCGGGGATGGGGCATGGCACTGTCATGCAGGGTGGGGGGGGGCAGGGGCTGATGGCTGCAGTGGTGTGAGGGCCATGGCCCTGGTGTCCTTGGGGCCATGGCCATGTGAGCGTGTGGGGAGCCCTGGACACATCTCTGTTACCCCCGCCCCTCCAGCCCCGGGGTGTCCACCAGAGAGGGGTACCTACCTGTGGGTCCGCTCCCACGGTCCGGAGATCCCCGGGGGTCGGAGGCCCTGCTGCTGCTCCGGGATGGCAGGAGGAGGATCTGCAGGCTGGATTCTGCGGAGGAGGAGCCCCCCTCATAAGAACATAAGAACATAAGAATGGCCATACTGGGTCAGACCAAAGGTCCATCAAGCCCAGCATCCCATCTGCCGATGGTGGCCAATGCCAGGTGCCCCAGAGAAGGAGAACAGAAGACAAGTGATTTATCTCCTGCCATCCATCTCCTGCCCTTGTTATGAAGGCTAGGGCACCATACTTTATCCCTGGCTAATAGCCATTTATGGACCTGACCTGCAAAAATTTATCAAGCTCTTTTTTAAACCCTAATAGAGTCCTGGCCTTCACAGCCTCCTCGGGCAAGGAGTTCCACAGGTTGACTGTGCGCTGTGTGAAGAAAAATTTCCTTTTATTAGTTTTGAACCTACTACCCATCAATTTCATTTGGTGTCCCCTAGTTCTTGTATTATGGGAAAAGGTAAATAATTTTTCTATATTCACTTTCTCCACACCATTCATGATTTTATATACCTCTATCATATCGCCCCTCAATCGCCTCTTTTCCAAACTGAAAAGTCCCAGTCTCTCTAGCCTCTCCCCATATGGGACCCTTTCCAAGCCCCTAATCATCTTAGTCGCCCTTTTCTGAACCTTTTCTAATGCCAATATATCTTTTTTGAGGTGAGGAGACCACATCTGCACGCAGTACTCGAGATGTGGGCGTACCATAGTTTTATATAGGGGAAGTATGATATCTTTTGTCTTATTATCGATCCCTTTTTTAATAATTCCTAACATCCTATTTGCCTTACTAACTGCCGCTGCACACTGCGTGGATGTCTTCAGAGAACTATCCACTATAACTCCAAGATCCCTTTCCTGATCTGTCGTAGCTAAATTTGACCCCATCATGTAGTACGTGTAATTTGGGTTATTTTTTCCAACATGCATTACCTTACACTTACCCACATTAAATTTCATTTGCCATTTTGCTGCCCAATCACTCAGTTTGCTGAGATCTTTTTGTAGTTCTTCACAATCCCTTTTGCTTTTGACTGTCCTGAACAACTTGGTGTCATCTGCAAACTTTGCCACCTCACTGCTTACCTCATTTTCTAGATCATTGATGAACAAGTTGAACAGGATCGGTCCCAGGACTGAGCCCTGGGGAACACCACTAGTTACCCCCCTCCATTGTGAAAATTTACCATTTATTCCAACCCTTTGTTTTCTGTCTTTTAACCAATTCCCGATCCATGAAAGGACCTTTCCTCCTATCCCATGACCACCTAATTTACATAAAAGCCTTTGGTGTGGGACCGTGTCAAAGGCTTTCTGGAAATCTAGGTATATTATGTCCACTGGGTGCCCCTTGTCCGCATGTTTATTAACCCCTTCAAAGAATTCTAATAGATTAGACAGACACGACTTCCCTCTGCAGAAACCATGCTGACTTTTGCCCAACAATTCGTGCTCTTCTATGTGCCTTGCAATTTTACTCTTTACTAGTGTTTCTACTAATTTACCTGGTACTGATGTTAAACTTATCGGTCTATAATTGCCAGGATCTCCTCTAGAGCCTTTTTTAAATATTGGTGTTATATTGGCCGTCTTCCAGTCATTTGGTACCAAAGTGGATTTAAAGGATAGGTTACAAACCACTGTTAATAACTCCGCAATTTCACATTTGAGTTCTTTCAGAACCCTTGGGTGAATGCCATCTGGTCCTGGAGACTTGTTACTATTCAGCTTATCAATTAATTCCAAAACCTCCTCTAATGTCACTTCAATCTGAGTGAGTTCCTCAGATTTGTCGCCTAAAAAGGCTGGCTCAGATTTAGGAACCTCTGTAACATCTTCAGCCGTGAAGACTGAAGCAAAGAAATCATTTAATCGCTCCGCAATGGCACTGTCTTCCTTGATCGCTCCTTTTATATCTTTATCATCCAAGGGCCCCACTGCTTTTTTAGCAGGCTTCCTGCTTCTAATGTATTTAAAAAACATTTTACTATTGTTTTTTGAATTTTTGGCTAGCTGTTCCTCAAACTCTTTTTTGGCTTTTCTTACTACATTATGACACTTAATTTGGGAGTGTTTATGTTCCTTTCTATTTTCCTCACTAGGATTTGACTTCCACTTTTTAAAAGCTGCCCTTTTCTCTCTCACTGCCTTTTTAACATGGCTGTTTAGCCATGGTGGTTCTTTGTTAGGTCTCTTACTGTGTTTTTTTATTTGGGGTATACATTTAAGTTGGGCCTCTAGTATGGTGTCTTTAAACAGTTTCCATGCAGCTTCCAGGGATTTTAGTTTAATTACTCTACCTTTTAGTTTCTGTTTAACTAGCTTCCTCATTTTAGTGTAATTCCCCTTTTTGAAATTAAATGCCAGAGTGTTTGACCGCTGCGGTGTTCTTCCCAACACAGGAATATTAAAAGTTATTATATTGTGGTCACTATTTCCAAGCGGTCCAGTAACAGTTACCTCTTGGACCAGATCCTGCGTTCCAGTCAAGACTAGATCGAGAATCGACTCTCCCCTTGTGGGTTCCTGTACTAGCTGCTCCAAGAAGCAGTCATTTAAGGCATCAAGAAATTTAATCTCTGAATCCCGTCCTGAGGTGACATGCACCCAATCAATATGGGGATAATTGAAATCTCCTATTATTACTGTGTTTTTTATTTTGATAGCCTCTCTAATCTCCCTCATCATTTCAGCATCACTATCACTGTCCTGGTTAGGTGGTCGGTAATATATTCCTAATGCCATATTCATATTAGAGGAATGAATTGTTATCCATAATGATTCTATGGAACATTTTGATTCCTTTAGGATTTTTACTTCATTTGATTCTATATTATCCTTCACATATAGTACCACTCCGCCACCCGCACGACCTGTTCTGTCTTTCCGATATAATTTATATCCCGGTATGATAGTGTCCCACTGATTGTCCTCATTCCACCATGTTTCTGAGATGCCTATTATGTCAACTTCCTCCTTTGATATGAGGTACTCCAGTTCACCCATCTTATTAGACAGACTCCTAGCATTAGTGTAAAAGCATGTTAGAAAACTACCACTATTTATATGTCCGCCTTTCACAGACGTGGTGGATTTTTTTATGCACGATTGTTTCACATCTGATCTTGCCCATATATTATTTCCCACGTTCCCTATCTGACTAACTTCTAGGGAATCCCTGTCTATGGAGCCTCGTGTAAGAGAAGTCTCCGTCCGATCCAGGTGCTCCCCCGCACCAATCGGCTTTCCCCCACCTCTTAGTTTAAAAACTGCTCTATGTCCTTTTTAATGTTTAATGCCAGCAGTCTGGATCCACCTTGATTTAGGTGGAGCCCATCCTTCCTGTATAGGCTCCCCCTACCCCAAAAGTGTCCCCAGTTCCTAATAAATCTAAACCCCTCTTCCCTACACCATCGTCTCATCCACGCATTGAGACTCTGAAGTTCTGCCTGTCTATCTGGCCCTGCGCGTGGAACTGGAAGCATTTCAGAGAATGCCACCAAAGATGTTCTGGATTTCAGTCTCTTTCCTAGTAACCTAAATTTGGCCTCCAGAACATCTCTTCTACCCTTCCCTATGTCATTGGTACCAACATGTACCACGACGACCGGCTCCTCCCCAGCACTGCCCATAAGTCTGTCTAGATGCCTCGAGAGATCCGCAACCTTCGCACCAGGCAGGCAAGTCACCATACGGTTCTCCCGGTCATCACAAACCCAACTATCTATATTTCTAATGATCGAATCCCCCACTACTAAAACCTGCTTCTTCCTAACAGCTGGCGCTCCCTCCCCCGGAGAAGTATCCTCGGCACGAGAGGATACATCACCCCCCTCTGGAAGGAGGGTCCCAACTACGGGATGGTTTCCCTCTGCTCCCCTTGACTGCTCTCCTTCCCTGAGCCTTTCATCCTCCGTAACAGCCTCAGGACTGTCAGATTGGAGGTGGGACAGCCCTACTATGTCCCGGAAAGTCTCATCCACAAACACCTCTGCCTTCCTTAGCTCCTCCAGTTCAGCCACCCTGGCCTCCAAAGCACGCACTCGGTCTCTGAGGGCCAGGAGCTCCTTGCATCGAGCGCACACATACGCCACCCGCCCACAGGGTAGGTAGTCATACATACTGCACTCGACACAATAAACAGGATAGCCCCCACTCTGCTGCTGGGCTTCTGCCTCCATTTCCTACTCTAGTTATATATGAGGGTTAATTAAATGTTTCAGATAGAGGTTGTTATAAAGGATTTAGTTTAAGGGCAACAGAAGTCACTGGCTCCCTCCAAGCTCCCCCTCTAAACTCCCTCCTGTTAGCACGCACCCTGTTTGCCAGCACCCGGTCGCAAAGCTCCCTGGTCGCTTACTAGCAGGGTTTAAGTGCTCGGCCTCCCTGATAGCTCCTCCCTCTGCCTACAGCTCAGCCAATCAGCACACGGTGTTTCAATTCAAACCTAATCAGCTTCCAACTGCCTGCCTGCCTGCCTGCCTGCCTGCCTGCCTGAGCACACGGCCTTTCAAACAAACAAACAAACACTCAGCTCAGCACTCCAAACAAACAAACTCCAAACTCCAAACTCCAAACAAACACACAAGCCCAAAACCTCCAAATATAAGCAGCCACTTACCCCAAGGTGCTTTAGTTTGCTCCTTCCTTCTCCTCCTCCAGGAGAGCCTCTCCAAACTCCCTCCTGTTAGCACGCACCCTGTTTGCCAGCACCCGGTCACCTCCTCCTCCTCTTCCTCCTCCTGCCGCGATGTCCCGGGGATGGCCTCTGGGGGGGGCCCCCGGGGTGCAGGGCTTGCCTCCGGGTCGGACTCCAGCTGCAGGGCCTGCTGGGGCTCGTCAGCCGAGGTGTCAAGGGTGGCCGGAGGGGAGGAGGTGTGCCGGGAGCCCAGGATGTCCCTGAGCTCCCTGTAAAAGGGGCAAGTGACGGGGGCGGCCCCAGATCGGCTGGCCGCATCCCGGGCCCGGGCATAACCCTGCCGCAGCTCCTTGACCTTACTGCGCACATGGTCAGGAGTGCGGGCAGGGTGACCCCGGGCAGCCAGGCCGTCGGCCAGCCGAGCGAACGCATCCGCATTCCGCCTCTTGCTCCCCATTACCTGGAGCACCTCCTCCTTGCTCCAGAGCCCCAGCAGGTCCCGCATCTCGGCCTCCGTCCAGGAGGGGCCCTGCTGCCGCTTCCCAGACTGGCTGGTCCTCTGGCTCGGCTGGCTGCCCTGGCTCCCCTTGGGGGGGGGGTCCCCTGGGGGCGCTGGGGGGGCTGCTGGGCAGCCATGGCCGGTGTCAGGGGCTGAGGGCTGTGCAGGCTCGCCGCGTGTGCAGGCAGGAGCCTGCACGTTGCCTCAACCTCCTGCAGTCAGGGCGGGGGAGGGGACCTTTAAGGGGCCGCTCCACGTGGCCACCAGTGAGCTGAGGGGCTGGAGAGAGCGTCTCTCAACCCCCCAGCTGATGGCTGCCATGGAGGACCCAGCAATTTCGACGTTGCGGGACGCGGATCGTCTACACTGTCCCTACTTCGACGTTGAACGTCGAAGTAGGGCGCTATTCCTATCTCCTCATGAGGTTAGCGACTTCGACGTCTCGCCGCCTAACGTCGAAGTTAACTTCGAAATAGCGCCCGACGCGTGTAGACGTGACGGGCGCTATTTCGAAGTTGGTGCTGCTACTTCGAAGTAGCGTGCACGTGTAGACGCAGCCAAGCAGAACAGTCAACATATGAAAACCAAAATTAAATACAGAAAAACTTAGTCTATTGAAAATAGGATGATCCAGGTTAAGCAAACTGGATACAATTAAACACTTTTATATAACTACATCTTCTTTACACAAGGTCCAATTATGAAAATTATGCTTGTGTTTCTTAACAGGAAAGAAAAACTGGTGTGTGGGGGAGGTGTGTGTGTGCAACCTGGAGCTGCGTCTACACGTGCACGCTACTTCGAAGTAGCGGCAGTAACTTCGAAATAGCGCCCGTCACGTCTACACGTGTTGGGCGCTATTTCGAAGTTGAAATCGATGTTAGGCGGCGAGACGTCGAAGTCGCTAACCCCATGAGGGGATGGGAATAGCGCCCTACTTCGACGTTCAACATCGAAGTAGGGACGTGTAGACGATCCGCGTCCCGCAACATCGAAATAGCGGGGTCCTCCATGGCGGCCATCAGCTGGGGGGTTGAGAGATACTCTCTCTCCAGCCCTTGCGGGGCTCTGTGGTCACCGTGGGCAGCAGCCCTTAGCCCAGGGCTTCTGGCTGCTGCTGCTGCAGCTGGGGGTCCGTGCTGCATATACAGGGTCTGCAACTAGTTGTTGGCTCTGTGTATCTTGCACTGTTTAATGAAAGCGTGTCTGGGAGGGGCCCTTTAAGGGAGCGACTTGCTGTTGAGTCTGCCCCGTGACCCTGTCTGCAGCTGTGCCTGGCTCCCTTATTTCGATGTGTGCTACTTTGGCGTGTAGACGTTCCCTCGCTGTGCCTATTTCGATGTTGGGCTGAGCAACGTCGAAGTTGAACATCGACGTTGCCAGCCCTGGAGGACGTGTAGACGTTATTCATCGAAATAGCCTATTTCGATGTCGCAACATCGAAATAAGCTATTTCGAAGTTGGGTGCACGTGTAGACGTAGCCTGGAAGGTTCATACCTGCAATGATGGAAAGCAGGCAATCACATAGCACCAGGGCCCAAGTCTGAACGAAAACTGAGTGTAGCTACCAAACCTGCAGATGGCGATACTCAGTAGACCTGAATGGCAAGGCAAGCAATCCATACTAGGCTATAGGGTCTTTCCCATGCATTGGTGCTTCGTTATCTGTCCCGTGCTCAAAAGTTGTCAACATCTGATGCCTGTTTAGTGATCCATGTGAAGTGAATGTGATGATATTACTCCAGTTCCTAGCTGGTAGGAGCCTGCAGTACAGTACTTATTACCAGAAATAGAAATCTTGTTGGCAGGCTTATTAGAAGAGTTATGAACAGCTGGTAGAGATTAAGGCCTGAACAAGTTAGTTCAACAGTTAGGAAGGCAGCTTACGTTAAACTAATTATCTCAGTGTAAACACTATACCTTTATCCCAATAATGCCAGTGCCACACTACACCGGATTAAGTCCACCTTCATGAGAGGTATCGGGCTTATGTCAGTGTAATTAAGGAAAAGCGGAGTCGGTGTGGACATTGCATTCCTTACACTAGCTGGCAGTTGTCTTATCAACCAGCTGCATTGTGCCAGCTGGATCCTGGCTGGGAGTCCAGCTGCCTCTCAGGCTCTATCAGGAGCATGGCAGTTGACAGGACTCCATGCGCTGATCAATCCAGATGCTCATTTTCCCACCAGGAGCATGGCAGCAGACCAGACCCTGTACAGGTCTCTCCACAGAAGGAGAGAAGCCCTGGGTAGCTTCCCCCTGACTCCCAGCCAGGAGCAGAAGCGCGGCTCCCAACAGAGAGGTGGGTGGAGCTGTTGGGAGCCCTGGTTCTCTGCCCTCCCCCGACATTGCTCCTTGTCAGTGGAAGTATTCCTGCTGGATGTGCACCACTAACAGAAGGAGGATGGTGTGACCAAGTCAACCTAATATAGGTCAGCTGAAGACTATATTGTAGAGATGCTCTAAATTATCCACTATAGGATTATGAAAACAATTGATCATATAAGATGATAGTGGGCAGCTCACTCATTCTGATCATGGAGACAGGGCCACAATATGCTTATGTCCCTGATGATGGTGTAGATAGAGCTTGAATGGATCTGCAAAAGTCAGTAAATCTGCAAAGTGCAATCAAATTATCCTCTCTGTGCTCTTGTGCTTAAGAAAGCAGAAGTCTAGCTAACTGTAGTAGGGCAGGCCAGTGCTGTGTCTGTCTGTCTTCTGGAACCCACTGAGCGGTCTTTTCAGTGACTTCTGACCAGCTACCCCTATGAGCCATACACAACTTTGTCCATGCATTTTGGTTACCAGATTTCTACTTGCACAAAACCAAACACCATTGCTCTGCTCCTGTCCCACCCCTCCTCTGAGGCCCCACCCATGCCCCACCCTTTCTCAGAGGCCCTTCCCCCACTCACTCCAGCCTCCTTTCACAGTTTCTCACTCTCCCCATCCTCACTCACCCATTTTTACCAGGTTGGCTTGGGGGTTGGGGCATGGAAGGGCTCTGGGGCAGGGAGGGAATAAGGAATTTGGGTTGCAGGATGGAGCTCTAGTCTGGGACGGAGAGGTTAGAAAGAAGGAGGGGGATCATGGCTAGGGCAGAGGGCTGGGGCATGGGAGGAGACCTCAAACAGCTCCTGTAAGTTGTTTGAACATTCCCTCTCTGGCTCCTATGTGGAGGCACAGCCAAGAGACAATGTCTGCACCACCCCTGCAGTTCTTGGCCAATGGAAGCTACATGGATGACACTTGGGACTGAGGAAATGTGCAAAGCCACCAGGTTGCCCCAAGTATTGGAGGGGTAGCCGTGTTAGTCTGGATCTGTAACAGCAATGAAGGGTCCTGTGGCACCTTATAGACAAACAGAAAAGTTTTGAGCATGAGCTTTCATGAGCACAGACTCACTTCATCAGATGCTGGCCAGCATCTGATGAAGTGAGTCTGTGCTCACGAAAGCTCATGCTCAGAACTTTTCTGTTAGTCTATAAGGTGCCACAGGACCCTTCGTTTCTGTTACAGGTTGCCCCAGTGCTTAAGAGCCGGAGAAGGGACATGCCACTGCTTCTGTGAGCCACGTGCCACAGAGGCTAACAGGGAACCTACTAGCCCTGCTGCCCAACACCATCAACTGGACAGTCACTGGCGTTGTTGCTCTAGTGTCCCCCACATCATAAAAAATGTCTGTGAAGTATGAGCCCAATCAGCACAGCAATTTTCAAAGGTTGTTTTTTGCCGGTGGGTGCTCCTCTCCTCTCCTCTCCTCTCCTCCACATCCCGTCTGAGCATCAGGAGGGGCCATGGGTGGGGGAAGAGGCTGTATGGAGGTTATGCATTGGGCAGAGTGCAGGTCGACTGGGCCACAGTTGGGGTGCTGGTACCCATAAACTACTAATCTGGTTCTGTGGGTGCTGAGCACTTGTTTTTTTCAGTGAGACAGGGAGCACCCACAGAGTCAGTGCCCACAGCACAGTACAGCAGTAAGAGAGAGGTAAGGCCCAACATTGAGTCAGGCAAATTTTACAGAGCTTAAGTGTGGTGCATCCTTACTTCTGCTCTATGGACAGGAGAATGCTTGGACAAGGTCAGGCACCTCACAGAGGTCTGTCTGCCAAGCACTTCTACATGAATCCCTCACTCTTCTCCTGCTTGACTGCTGAGGCCACATATAATAGGAATTTGGGGTTTCTGAATCCGTCAGTGTTCCAATCAAGTATTCTTCAAACTTAAAGGATACAGAACAGGGTTTTCCTTTCCACCCTTGCATTGCCACAGAAGATAGAACTCTAGGGCTACGTCTAAACTAGCACACTACATTGAAGTAGCCTATTTCGAAGTAAGAACATCGTCTACACATCCTACAGGGCTAGTGCCATCGATGTTCAACATCGAAGTAGCAACAAGGAACGTCAAAAGGAGGCACCCCAGAAGGAAATGCGGAGCGTCCACACACACAAGTGCTCCCTGTCAAAATAAGGAGCCAGGAAAGCCCACGGACCAGGTCACAGGCTGGACTAGCCCTTCCAGGTCAACAGCAAGCCGCTCCTTTAAAGAGCCCCTCGCAGACACACCTGGCCTGCACAGCACGAGGTCCGCAGAGTACTCACCACGCTCTTGCAGACCAAGTCACAGCAGCTATGGACCCCCAACAGCAGCAGCAGGAGGAGGAGGCCCTCCAGGTAGTCATACGGGCGCAAGCGCCCTGCTAGGTGCTGCCTGGGAGGCCGCCCAGTGGTTCCTGCCAGAGGAGCCCTCCCTGGGGGGCAGACGGGGATGCCCCGACCACCGGGCTCCCCTTTTTTTCCCCCGCTTCCCCACCCCCATGGAGCTACACCACCATCTCTGAGTGGTGGGAGCAGCTGGTCATGTGGGAGTGGGATGATGACCAGTGGCTGCGGAACTACCGCATGTACTGGGAGACATTCCTGGAGCTCTGCCAGTGGCTCACCCCACACTGAGGTACCAGGACACACGGATGCGGCGTGTCCTCCCCGTCGAGAGGGGGGTCACAATAGCCATCTGGAAGCTGGCCGCTCCAGACAGCTACCACTCTGTGGGACACCAGTTTGGAGTGGGAAAGTCCACAGTCGGGGTCATGGTCATGGAGGTAAGGAGGCCTGGGCACGCACCCACTGGGGGGTGGGGGGCCAGCTGTGGGCTTGGGGAGGGAGGGACGGAGGGGGGGAGGGAGATCTGATCAGCCATCTCCATTAGTTATGAGGCCCATTCATATTTTCCCAGATGTCCTGTTGGAATGAAACCTGTGCTTGGATAGTGAAAAGCCACTCTATGTGCTCAGTGATCATGTCATCCCAAGCATTTAACAGTCATAAATGGCATCTGGGCTTGGGAGAGTCTTAAACCTCATCCCCAAGAATGGAGAAGACATAGCAGGGTGCACGAACACTCAGAGACATGAGAGCAAAATAGGGACCCTTCCCCTAGTGAAACCTCTCCACTGTCCACAGCTGGAAATGAAGAGCCTGCAGGCTCTGAGCTTATGGATGTTGCTGTCTGAACCAAGAATCTGGCTCTGTATTCTCTGATTTTGTGACTGCTGTGAGTGTTTCTAATTGAATTCCAAGGTGCCTCACAAACATATCTGCAGGTGCAGAAAGGATGCAAAGAGATGCTGTTTTCCTCTCCTCAGCTGGAACTCAAATAAGGCATTTTATGATCCAATTAGTGCTTCCAGGAGCTCTCTAATTGCATTATAAAGCAGCTTAACAAAATAGGAAGAACTGAAGTTGGTTTTAGCATTGGTAAAAAATAGATTTGGTATTTAACTATTGACTACCCTCATAGTAACTCCATGTGACAGGTCCCAGTGACCCCTCTGTAGTTCAGAAGGTGTAAAATGTACTCAACCAACCTGAGGATGAATGCTATTCGCTGATTTGTAAGCCAAGCTTGAAGAATTCTGTGAAGGAATGCAGCTTGTGGCATATGCCCCCTGTTCATTCAGAAAAAAAATGGAACTATGCTGCACTCTGTGAGTATGTTACACCTACTGACTATGCTTTCTGTGTAGTTTTGATGTCATAGTTTTTTCCAGTGTGACCAAGTACATGATATATAATGAGCGATGTATTGCTTTTTACTTCAGTGCCGAACTGCAGCATAATATTCATCACATATTTTTGGCTATTATCCTTGAAGACTCTTGGAGATCAGGGAAGATACCGGATAACTGGAAGAAGGCAAACGTAGTGCCCATCTTTAAAAAAGGAAAGAAGGACAATCCAGGGAACTATAGACCCATCAGCCTTACCTCAATCCCTGGGAAAATAATGGAGGGAATCCTCAAGGAATCCGTTTTGGAGCACGTGGAAGAGGGGAAAGTGATCAAAAGTAGCCAACATGGATTCACCAGGGGCAAGTCCTGCCTGACCAATCTGATTAGCTTCTATGATGAGGTAACAAGCTCTGTGGACATGGGGAAGTCAGTGGATGTGATATACATTTGACTTCAGCAAGGCTTTTGATACTGTCTCCCACAACATTCTTGTCCATAAGTTAAGGAAATATGGATTGGATCCTTGGACTAAAAGATGGATAGAAAGCTGGCTTGATGGTTGGGCCCAACGGGTAGTGGTCAATGGCTCAATATCTGGGTGGCGGTCTGTTTGAAGTGGAGTGCCGCAAGGCTTGGTTCTGGGGCTGGTGTTATTCAATATCTTATTAATGACCTGGATGAGGGACTGGATTGCACCCTCTGCAAGTTTGCAGATAACACAAAACTAGAGGGACAGGTAGATTCATTGGAGGGTAGAGAGAGAATCCAGAGGGACCTGGATAAATTGGAGGACTGCACCAAAAGAAATCTGATGCCATTCAATAAGGAGAAGTGTAGAGTCCTGCACCTGGGGTGGAAGAATCCCAAGCATTGTTATAGGCTGGGGACTGACTGGCTCAGCAGCAGTATGATGGAAAGGGACCTAGAGGTTATGGTGGATGAAAGGCTGGATATGAGTCAACACTGTACCCCTACAGCCAAGAAGGCTAATGGCATACTAGAGCACATTAGGAGGAGCATTTCAAGCAGATCTAGAGTAGTTATTCCCCTCTATTCGGCACTGGTGAGGCCACATCTGGAATATTGTGTCCAGTTTTGGGCCCCCCACTATAAAAAGGATGTGGATCTGCTGGAGCAGGTTCAGCGAAGGGCAACAAAAATGATTAAGTGGCTGGACCACAAGAACTATGAAGATAGGCTGAGGGATTTGGGCTTGTTTAGTTTACAGAAGAGAAGACTTATAGGTGATTTAATAGCATCCTTCAACTTCCTGAAGTGGAGCTCTAAAAAGGAGGGTGAGACACTGTTCTCAGTGGTGTCAGATGGCAGAACAAGGAGTAATGGTCTGAAGTTGAAGAGAGAGAGGTGTAGGTTAGATATTAGGAAAAACTACTTCACCAGGAGGGTGGTGAAATATTGGAATGTGCTGCCTAGAGAGGTGGTGGATTCTCCATCCCTTGAGGTTTTTAAGGCCCGGCACTGGACTAGATGATCTCCTGAGGTCCCTTCCAGCCCTGTGATTCTGTGAGTGGGCAGGAAGAAGACACTGAAATAGTGTTTAAACTTATCATCTGTTGATCACAAAGTATTTTGTACTGGCAGTTAAGCATTTTACAAATAGAGAAATTGGGCACAGAATCTGAAGCTGTGTCTACACTTGCATTCCTCTTTTGAAAAAGGCATGCAAATGAAGGACATCAAAATACATATGAGGCACTGATTTACATGTCTGGCACCTCATTTTCATTTTCTCCTTTCGAAAAAGCTTCTTTCAAAAGAAAAAACAAGCAGTGTAGATGGGGCTCTTTTGAAAGTAAACCACATCTTTGAAAGAACCTTTCTTCCTGAAATCAAACGGGAAGAAGTATTCTTTTGAAGATGGGGTTTGCATTTGAAAGAAGCATTTTTGAAAGGAGATTATGCAAATGAGGCACCAGATATGTAAATCAGTGTTTCATTTGCATTGTCAATTTCCTTCATTTGCATGCCTCTTTTGAAAGAGGAGTGCAAGTGTAGACACACCTTCAGTGATCTAGAATAAGTCATTTAGAGCGGGGAATGGAACCCAGTCTTCTGCTTCCTAGTTCAAAGCCCTTTCCATTAAGCTATGCTGCTGTTAGGGAGTAGGGCTTGGCTCTTCTTTTCAGGCTAGTCATTACAGACCAAAATGTGTAAAAGCTGATAAACACCTGCACTTCTCAGAAATAATCCATCCTTCAGAGGGAGTGATGCTCACACGTGTCCCCCCCACACACACAAAACAGGGGCAGCTGGAAATTGCATCACTCTCTCTCTCTCACATACACACACACATTTGCGCATGCCACAAAATCTGGACTTTCACCAACCCCCTTTTAGGGAGCTGGACTGTTTGGCTTTGTTTCATGTATTATAAAAATAGGACACAGTAACAAAATTCTGTGCTGAAATCAGATTGTGTGGTAGGTCCCCAGGAGTTTCAGCACAGGCAGCAACAGCCCAGGTAATGGCAGCAAAGGTGGCCTCAAGCCATCTTTATATCCTTGGTATTCTGGACGGGTCAGAGGCTGGAATAGCCGCTTTCATAACCAGAGCCTTTTCTGTAAAAAGAAAGAGCAGACAGTACTCAGCTGGATCCTACCCTCCACCCCCAGGCAATCCCATGGCTGGGGCTGCTGAGATGCCGGTGCTCAGTACTGACACAAAGAAAGCTCTGCTCATAACTTACAGGACCCCAGGGAGCTGCTCAAAATTATGGCTGTTCACCCCCTTCCTCTCCCCTTGCTTCAGCCACCCACACTGTATGTGCAAAATTGTAAGGAGTCTTACATGAGTCAGCTTATCTCTTCCCTATTTGCTGCCTGCACCAGAGGAATTCTTTCATGCTTCCATATAGCACTGCAGTGGCATAAAGGAGTCATAGCAGAAGGAGGAATCTCTCCTGGCGTCCACAGCCAAGTTTGGATGCCAAACCCCACTAAAGCTAAGGGGCGGGGGTGGTCTGGGTTCAGTTCTAGTTGTGGCATTTTCCAAGCAGCTGAAGATATAGCTAGTCACCAATTGTTCTGAGTAAAGTCAACAAGCCTTGGTGGTTTCGCTGCATGGGGCCTTATGGGAATACTCTCTTTGCCGTAATTGTGAACAGGTTTGCACTTCCCTGCAGTATTCTCTGAGTTTTAGGTTCAATCAAACTCAAAGGTCCAAATTAAAAATCAGTCATAATATGTGATACCAGCACCACACTTACGGATTTAAATGACCAAAACAAAAAAAAAAAACAAAATTCCACTCACTGCCCCAGACTCTCTCAAAACTGGCCACAGTTTACACTGTAAAAAACCAATGAACCTTACTGAATGTTGCAATGATTCTGGTCTGCATTTCAAATTTGTTCTGATATATAGTGAATTTTGTTTCGTTTGGGGATCTTGTGAATACTTGCTGTAAATAACACCAACAAACAGAATGAGATGTTACTGAAATATCACAATGCCGGTGTCTGTTCTAAGACTTGGGTGAGGCAAGATCTCAAGCATGACTGTGTCATGTCTTACAGGCAGGATTGCTTGGTGGCCAAGCCCTTCCAGGGCCATTGCCAGCTGCCCCTTTAAAGGGCACGCCCCCCAGGAGCCTTGGCCTGCACATGCTGAGGAATGGCTAGTTGTCCCCATGCAGGCAGAGGGAGAGCGAGCGGAGGAGGCATCACAGGCTAGGCTATGGACCCCGAGCAGCTCCCCACTCACCCATCAAGGCATGCTGGGTGTGATGTTGCAGCAGCTCCAGGTGGCCATCCTGGTGGCCACCGTCCTGGAGGCTGTCCTCAGGACGCATCACACTCGCCCGATCCCCAAGGTCATCCACTGCTTTTGGGACTTTCCCCACAAGCAGCAATTGGTGGGACCAGCTAGTGCTGGAGGACTGGGGCAATGACCGGTGACTGCAGAACTTGAGGATGTCCAAGGGGACAGTTCTGGAACCATGCCACTGGCTTGTCCCAGCCCTCCGGCACTGCAAGACCCGCATGAGGCTGGCACTCCCCCTGCAGAAAAGGGTGGCCATCGCCCTTTGGAAACTGACCACCCCAGACAGTCACCAATCTGTTGTCCACCAGTTCAAGGAGGGCAGGGCCACCATCGGGACCATCTGAACAAGGTAAGCCATGCCCAGGTCACACTCCCACCACAGGTGAGGGGCAGGGGATGGGTAGAAGGGGGCTCCTCGGGTCCTGTGTGAATCACAAGGGCTACCACTTTGTGGTGCTGCAGGGGCTCCTTGATGCCAAGGGCCAGTTGCAGGACATCTGTGTGGGCTGGTCCAGCCATGCCCATGACACCCAGGTCTTCCAGCACTCAGGGCTGGGTCGCTGGATGGCAGAGGAGATCTACAACCTCCAGCGGAAGCTCCCTAGTGGGGACACCACAATGCCACCTTCCATCATGGTGAACACAGCCTGCCCCCTACAGGCCTGGTTCATGAGGCTGTACATAGGTCACACCCAGCCTACCCAGGATGTTTTTAATGAGCAGCTCAACCAGGCCCAGAACACTGTAGAGCGGGTATTCAGCTGCCTGAAGGAGCACTTTCAAGGCCTCCTCACCAGGCTGCAGGTGGACCTCCCCAGTGTCCTGACGGTGGCTGGGGTGCGCAGCACCCTGCACAACCAGGTGGAAGCTAAGCAAGAGCCGTTTGTGCAGGGATGAGCCACTGAGACACGGCATGTGTAGTAGCAGCTGCCTGCCACCCTGTGCTGCCAGGCCCAGCAGGACAGATGTGGGTAAGGGAGGCCCATCACCAGGCCTTCACCCAAGAGCTCATGACGGGGTAGTGGGCAGGGCCAGGAAGGAGGTCACAGCCTGGGTCAGGGCATCCAAGTTGGCCGCCACCCATCCCAGGTCTGCCACTTCACTATGAGCCACTCCTGCAGCATGCCCATGAGGTCCTGCAGGGCTGCAGTATAGGCAGGGTTCCCTGCCTCCTCTTCTCTGTCCTGGGGGCACCAGCAGATGGCCTAGCAGTGGCCCCATGCTGTTCCCAGTCAGGGTGCAGGCCGCTCCCTCTCCCCCTCCGTGGTCAGGCTCCCTGGATGTGGATGGGCTACCTGTAGCTGCTGGCCACTGGAGCTGGGGAAACAGAAGGGCACAGAAGAACGGGCCATTAGTCCCGTGCAATGGCTCCTGCATCCCCGTCTCCTCCCTACCCATTCCAGGGGCCCTGCGCGGTCCAGATAATGCTGTTCCCCACATGGGTGGTGTAGACATGGGCTTCTCTCCACCCACTCCCAGTCTTTCTGTGGCTGTGCAATTCGTGGTGCTGTTCCAGCTGCATAGTATTGACTGCCACATGCCAACCCACCAGGGCTTGTGGAGCGTGGCTGTCCAACTTTCATGTGGACCCAGGCCAGCAGCCATGTGGGTGGGCTGTGGCCACCCTGGGCAGGACTGAGCGCCCCCTCTCTGGGCCACAGAACAGACGGCATGCACGACACCTACCTGAGTGTCTCTCCAGAAACTCAGGAGAGGAACGGGTGGAGGAAGCCCAGCTGGATGGTCCAGACAGGATATCGATGACGAGGGGCCCTTCACTTGTGCTCTCATCATCACTGATGATCTCCAGTGTCAGTGCCCTCTGCGGGACTGGTGCTGGCCACCAGTCCTGGGTGGTCCTCACTTTCTGTCCCCATCTCTGTCTGGGGCTCAGGCTCTGTGGCGTCAAGGCCAGGGATCCTGCCTCATTGGGCCCAACGAGGCAGTCAAGTTCTTTATAGTAAGGGCAGCTGGTGGGCGCTGCCCCCAGCCATCTGACCATGTCTCAGGCCTTGCAATAGCCCTGCCTGAATTATTTTACTTTGGACCTCACCTGGTCCAGGGTGTAGGTGCGGTGGCCCCAGCTGGTGAAGCCCTTGGAGAGCTCCTCAAAGGCTGTGGTGTTGCAGCACCGGACCCCCATTTGGTGTAGGAACTCCTCATCCTCCCATAGGGTGAGGAGGTCCCAGAGGTTGCAAAATATTGTTTTGAAGTGGGGTGCTCTTCTCACTGTGGGAACAGAGGATTGACGTCAATGGATTGGCCCTGTCCTTTCGAAGTTAATTTCGAAAGATCTCAGTGTGTGTGTGGGCGCTCCATGGGGAATTTTGAAAGATGGGCTTCTTTCAACGTTACTTTTGAATGTACTTGCTAGTGTAGACGTCCAAAATACATTTTTGTTGACAGAAACTGTTGACAAAAAAAGCCATGTAGACTCTCCAGGGGGTTCTTTGTTCACAGAGTGGATCTAAAGATCAATCTGCTTTTGTGCATATACACCATCTGTTGTCAGAAGTTTTGCAGGCACATCTCTTCCAACAGTAACTTCTGTAGACAGACACTTCTAGTGTAGACATAGCCTCAGTGTTTTAAAAAAAAAAATTGCACGGTTACATAATACATCACTTTCAAAATATTCACATGGTGTGGAACAAGAAGGAGACTATTTGAGGATCATTGGTAGAAAAAAAAATGTGCCAGAACATTTCTGGAAACAAAACCATTGTGTGTCTCTTTTAGGCTTCCCTTTCTGGTAGTGTATTCCACTCCAACAGCTGTAACCAGAAAAAAATCTGCCCTATTTATCAATCTGCCATGAAATGTATTTCAGCTCCATCATCATGCTCCAGGGCTTTATGGAAATCACAGAGCATCTCATTCAGTTGAAGAGGCTGACGCTATAAGCGGTACAATTAATATCTTCAATTTTTGCCTTCAGCATGAAAAGCAGCTCCTAAGTCTTCCTGAATCTGAATCGCTAATTCTGTCTAATAGTCTGCATCTGGCTCCAGCTATTTCTGTAAAAGATATTGTGATCAGCAATGCGTTCAGTGACATACTAACCTTCTTACCTATTAAGGCGTGAGATTAGTAGTGACCAAAAGTCATTTTCGTGAAGGTGGTTTGGCAGGCTATGTTTAGCAAATTAGCAGTCTCCGTGCAGTTTTCTTATTCATGTCCAAATGTTGTTGTCATCTAGTATGTCCAAGGTGGAAAAATTCTTTGAAGCCATTTAGTTCTCTCCTTTCTAGCATACCATAAAATATTTTCCACAGCTTACAAGAACCATAAAGTATATTGACAACAATATGAGTAGAGTTGCGAATATTAGTGCTTATTTACTATAGGGATAAAATGCTGGCCTCCGTTGCAGAGTGTTTGATGAATCCACTGACTAAACATGCCAGACAAGCAGTAGCAGCGTTATTATGTGTATAATTAACATTAGGATCCCATCATGCCATACATAGACATAGTAAAACACAGTGCTTGTCCCATACACTTTATAATCTAAAGCTATAATATGACCCTAAAACCTCTCACTGCAGCTGGCAAGGGATTTGCCCAAGTGGTACCCTAATCCTGCTGTATTCGTGCTGGTTCACCCAAGATCATCATGTCAGATCTTACATAAAAGCGAGGATTATATGGTCATCAATATTGTTTTGAAAGGGCGTGTACAGATGTTATGTAAGAAGCTGTGTGTATATGGTGGAAAACCAATTCCTAAAGTCTATATCCAGGCAAGGTTGATGAACAGGCTTCTGTCAGACAAATGATGAATAGTCACCTGTCTCTCAGCCCAAATCTAAATTGAGCTGTCAAAGCCAACACTATGGAAACCCCATTTGCCTACTAAATCTATAAGGGAATGGAAAATCAACAGGGAGACATCACACAAGTGAGAGAATCATGGGGTGGGGGGTTGTCCTATCTCTGGGGTGATAATGAACTTCAGAGAATAAAAGAAGTCAAAACAAAAATGCCCCTTTATCTTGCACTGATGAAGTTATTAACTGGGGCAATTACATTCACAGACGCAGTATCACAAGCAGCCCTCATTAAAACACTGCAGAATTTGATTTGGGGTGAAAATAGCTATTTCTTAACAGGAGGTTAATCTGGTAAATTCAGCTTCTAGACATCACGCTATTACTTTTGTTTTATATATAACCCATGTTTTAGCCTTGCTCGCTACCTCTTAAATCTGGGTCTTTGATGTTAAATTGGTCTCACCATAAAGATTCTTCAGACTGTGACGTTAATGGTGATCCTGAGTTGAACCTGGCATACCCCATCCTCTTTGGAACAGCAGACATGGTATTTTGTGACTGTAGAAGGGATAAGGGACTGGACACTACAGGGGTATACACTGCCAGGACTCAGGGACTTGATACCCTGGGAACTCAAGGAGATGCCAAAACAAGTTCATGTTTCTGCCCCTTTGATTCTCAGTGGACAGTCAGAATCTACACAGATAAGACAGATACAGAATATCAGCAAAGCGTCATCAATAGTCTAGAAATAACCCATAGCTATGGAGAAAGATATAATTAACAACTTGCCCAGTGAGAACTCAGAGGGTAAGCTGGGAATTGAATCCAGCTCTGGTTCTTAGCCCCATGCCTTGAGAAAAAATTATGCTTTCTCTATTCTATGTTTTAGGAAGTTTTCTGAGCCCTGGCGATAGTTCTTCCAGGTCACCATTGATAAACAATAGTCAGGATTCTATTCTGCACTTGTTCTGTGGATAATCAAAGGAATTCAGTTTACACTCCTCTATCTTGTACTTTTGCTTAGTTTTGATTCCAGGACACTTTTTGAAGAAAATTACTCTTCTTTTAATAGATGTACATTTAAAGCTTTTGTGTCAAAGTTAATTGTGTTGGGGGGACAAATGACCGCAAACAGTAGAAGATAACATTTTTGTGAGGCTGCTCCATAAATAAATAAAAACTGAAGGAAAACCATTAATATTTTTTCTGATTTTTTTCACAGTATAAAAACTAGTTACCACAGGAGACAAATACTTATTTCATTACCTGACTTGCTGAAAAATAGCAGAACTTTATCCTGAGCCAAATTTGGAAAAATTAATAACTCCGTGCCTGTCAGAATTTCACTGTGTTCTTGACAAAATCTTGGACCAATGTTTGTAAATAAAGGTGCTTAAATTTGTCAGCTGAATCTACAACGAGAGCCTGAGGCAATGTGTTGTAACTGCACCCACTGACTTTAGTGAGGTTCCAGGCAGGTACACCTCAGTTAAGGAATGAAGCGATCAGCAGCAAACAGCTCTACACAGATGTGCAAATATGAATTTCAGTGACTAACCGAGAGGACTTATTGATGATTTTGGATTTGAATGTGCTGATCTGGCATAGCAAACAACATGGATAATATTCCAACTCCCTCATTCTTCCCTCTTTCTCCCCGGTTTTATCTAGTAACTTGTGTTTTAATGTTTTGCTTTGCTTCATCTAAAACCAGGAAGTGAATAAGGAAAGATGAAGAAATAATTGGAGCCCATTTTTGGCAATGAAGAACACCGTGGTATCTAAGAGATGATTTCTCACCAGGCAGAATGGTGCATGGTTATAGGCTAAATATTTCAAGAGAAGCTTCTCACAGTCCACTTCTGTCTGACAATGTTTTCCAAATTCTGTTCTTTTTAAATTAGAAGGAAATTTCTTTTTTCAGACTGGGAAAAAACATTTTTCCTTGGATTTCATTATATCATCATTAACACCTAAAGAAACATCATCAAAGTTTACTGACCAAAAAGGCAGACAAGAATTGACAGCAGCCCTTCTCCTCCTCCTTATCATTAGTAAGTGCATTAGAAAATTTCATGTAAGCAATAAATTATTGCTTGATCCCTGAAAGGGACTCAACAGGGCATCCAAACAAAGGTGTGCCTTCTCTGAGCAGTCATGACACTGCAAAGGATGAAGCCCTGCTGAGAAGTGTGAGTTAATGCTTGTGTTCCACAACATGAAGCTACTGGAGAGATGAAAGAATTCCTGGGGAGTTCTTAGCAAATGGTTATGAATAACTTTAAGTTTCTAGTTCCTGAATTTCCACAGGTGAAAACATATTAAGAATTTTTTAACAAATTACAACCTTGCCCTTGGAAGATGCTCGTTGCAGGATTTCTCCAACGTCTTGAATTATTTTTTCACCCAGCATAGGCTATTCAGTGAGCCTCACCGCCCCCCCCCCCAATGCCTTGTATGTTATGATATAGCTGTTTATATTTGTGCAGAGGGGATGGATAATCATTCTGGTTGGGTGCAAAATTCTATCAGTTTTGTATGGATTTAAGTGACTGTACACAACGCAAAGCAGGATAGATTTAAGCCCAGAATGACAGGACTGATTAGCCTGTGTCTGAAATAGAACAGAGGTTGGTTGAGACAGGCACTGAGTTATCTTCTGTGTTTTATATTTGGGTTTGAATGTACTGACCTGGCATGGGAAACAACCTGAGTAAAATTCCAATTTCCTCATAATCATAAATCATTAGCTTAATAATATTATTAAATTAACTTCCAACATTCATTTAAAAATAAGTTAATCACATTTCCCAGCTAAGAGACAATGATACATATAACCACCCAGAAGTTAGCACCATGTGGATGGAGGACTCTGCTGGGTGTTGTTGGCAGATAAGACAAGAAATAGAGATACTGAACAAGCAGCTGGCAGTTTGTACCTGGAAAAAGCCTCACAA
Organism: Carettochelys insculpta; assembly: GCF_033958435.1. Lineage (NCBI taxonomy): Eukaryota > Metazoa > Chordata > Testudines > Carettochelyidae > Carettochelys > Carettochelys insculpta. The sequence goes on from NC_134138.1 coordinate 179,696,403, forward strand.
GAGAGCTGGCTGAAAAGAGTGTTTGAGGTTCCATGGGCAAGGATGTTGTCCCCTGTTTGGCTTCTTATGTGGTCAAGGAAGCAGGATGCTGTACATTCCTTATAAATAAGCAAGATTATATCAAAGAAGACACCAAACTCCATCACTAATTTGTTCTTCCACAGGTCTCCTCTGGAACGTCTGCGGGACCTCAAACTTGACTAGCCACTGAGGTCAAAAGTGGTAACTCTAATTTTACCAGAGATGTAAATGTATTTCCTTCAGAGACACCATGAGCCCAATTCTGCCTGGGCTTTATATGCATGTATAGGTGGGAGAGCCATTTTCTCCTTGTATAGCCCACCTAGGGGATTGTGACAGGGCTGTTACCCTGCACTGGTATAGAAAGGGTTAAAAACAGCCCTGGGGGAGGGATGTCCTGGGAGCCAATCAGGAGTAAGGACTGTGGCATCCAATCAGAGCCCAGAAGGGTATAAGAAAGAGATGGCTGGTCAGGGTGAGACACTCTTGCTCCAGCCTTAGAAGAAGAGAGACTTAGCTGCCTGCTAGAGTTGGGTACCATGGAGAGAGCTGTGCTGGGAAAAGTCAGGGTGAGCCAGGGGAGCTCTGACTCAACAAGTCCCAGACTGCAGGGCTTGACATAAAGCCCAAGGATACTAGGTTGGCAGAGAGGCAGCCAGGGCAGGGGAAGGAGCAGGTCCAACCCCTTGCCAGTGACGAGTGGCCATTTCAGATGCAGTTTGCCCCTGAGGTAAGGGGCTAGATAAAGACTGGCAGTGGGTCACTGAGGCAAGGTGGGTGTAGGTGTTTGGGTTTTTTCCAGGAGAGGAGGACTCCAGAGTGTGGGACACTGTGTCAGGGCAGTACCCAGAGTGAAGGGCTCTGTGCTCAGCGAGGGATATAGGTCCTGATAGATGGTGGCGAACAAACAGATGCACAACAATGGGTGAGACCGGCTAGGAAAGGGTGCTCTGGAGGCAGGAAGAGCTAATTCTCTTGGGACCAGCAGGAGCCACTGTGATGATGAGTCACACCTGGTTACGGGGTGGATAGTGTTCCAGTTCCTGGGCTCCGATGGATTGCCTTGCCTGCTGACTTACTATTTCCCCAGGGACAGTCCCTCAAAGAGGCCAAGTAAGAGAACTGCCCAGACAAGCAATGGGGATTATGCTGCACAGCATGAAGGGATGTAACAGTGTAAACTTCGCTTTGCCTCAGAGATCTGCTAGAGGCATTCTGGATTGGTTGGATGGACTCACAGAGCCTCTTATATGCAGGCTGTGTGTAAATAGTATGTTCTAGCCAGTGTTTGCATGGGAATTGACAACTGATCACCCTAATGCAGATTTTAATTGTACACTTTTTCTGTAAGGGAAATGTTGCAATTTTCTCTTGTGAATTAGCCATATTTATTATGAGGATAGTTCCACCACCCCCTGCTGCCACAAGGAAATGGTTGTTTCCTACTTTTAATAAAGCTGCTTTTCAGATGAATGAAAAATTTTAAAGGGCAGTGAAAAAGGAAAAATATCTCTTTTCATCTAATTTTTCTGATACAGCACTTTTACCACCTTGATCTAGTCTTAACTGAATCCTGGGGTTCATATCCTGATGGCCCTTTGCTGGTTTTAAATAAAACTAAATATAGGCTAAACCCCATTTTTCTATGCTTCAACTATTAACAGGAAGCACAAAATAATTCAGTGTTTATCACTATAAGGAGGTCATTTCCACATGCATTTGCAGCAAGAATTCTAGCCACAAACAAGAAGTGTGACTATATTAGCTCTGGTGACTTTTAAGATGTTTTTGAGCTACCACTTTCACATTCTCTGATAAACTCAAAAACATGTACAGTCATTTTACATTTTCAGTTGCAATTCCTTTGACAATAGTGGCTGCTGTGTAAATTAGGGTAGAGTATTTACAAGTCTTTTTATATGTGGATCAACTTATCTGTCCTCCTGTTCTCATGTGTTTAATGGAGCTTTAGAAACCTCTCCTTTAATTTTTTTTAAAAACCCTTTATTTTCCCAGACAGCTGAGTGAAAATACAAATGTTTCATAAACGCATCTTCCTTGTGATTTATTACATTGCCTTCAGGGTGGAAAATCTGATCAGTAACTGAATGGAATTGTCAGGTTCCATGGTCCTCTCTGCAGCAAATGCAACAGGATTGGTGGCAGGGAGTTTAAATGAAAGAGAAAGAAAAGGAAACCAGAAGTACTTGCAATAACATGAGGAAAGAAAAATGCTGGGAGCCCTAGCCAACTTCTATTGAAAAGTCAATGGGAGACAGGCCAGCGACTTCAGTTAGGATCAGAGCTTGACTGTTTTGTGAGGCCCATATATTAGAGAACATTAGAACTAGTAAAGGATAGGGGGAAAAAGCATGATTGCATTGGAAAGAAATAAAACAAAATAGAGATATAGTGGGTTATTAACTGTTGTCACTGTAAACTCCTCCCTCTTTGAATTTAGGGGACAGCTGTAATCTAAGGCTGTCAAAGACTTTTACTAGTCCAATTAAATTATCATATGTAAACAAATATCGTCATGAATTTACAGTCAGCTAGTTGCCAACCCACATGCAATGAAAGGGCAATGAAATTAAGTGGTCCAGTTTCTCCATTTTCAAAATCAAACATTTGACTCATTTAAATATTAAGGCTGAATTCCCAAAGTTTCTACCACCAAATAATCCAATCGCTTTTACCAGTACATGTGAGGTCAAACTATGCCCAAATAAAAGATTTGAGGCTTAATCTAAGGCCAGTGGAAAGATCCTAATGATCTTTGGGTCACACTCATGAAGAGCTCACATTTTCTCAGAATTCTCTGTTCTACCCTGAATCTGTTAAAAGGTCTCTGCAGATGACTATTATAATGAAGAGACTTGTCTCAGGGCTTTTGAGTACTTTAATATTTTCATGTGTTATTTATATTAGTTTTCTCCTAGTGGTGTTAAGTCCTGCTTTTGCTTTTGTGTGATGTAATATGCCAAGGCTGAAAAAGATGTGTGGTCCTATCATCTAATTTATAACACTGAGTATTTTTAAACCATCAGCTTAGTTTGGCTGATGCTTTTTGTGGTGTCAGCTACACTTGCATCAAAATGAGATAATTCTATGAAAGAATTTACAGCATTGTAACTGAGAACAAAATTAGTCTCTTGGTTTAAAAAAATGCAATGTCCTTATCTGTGCTAACAACACCTCAGATCATTAAGGAATTCTTAACGCCAGGCTTGACAAAGCCATATTTGGAAGAATTTAATTGAAGTTGGCCCTTCTTTGAGAAGGGGGTTGGATTTGATAATTTTCTGAGGTCTCTTCCAACCCTCATTTTCTCTGATCCTAGGGAATCTTGTTTATATTGTTTGGCATACTTTCAGTGCATATTAGCATTTACCGCTTTTTGCCAATTGATGTTTCTTGTTCTGCTCTTAGATATCATCTGATACATCACAGAAAACAGATTTTGAAATTTTGGAAGAATTCATTTTTTTTTAATTGCAAGCCTTCTTATACTTGTTCCAGAAAAGGGTTAGGCTCTAGCTGTGTCTACACATGCACAAAAATTCAAAAGAAGTGGCCCTTTTTCGAAAGAGCGGGAGGAGCATCCACATGTGTAAACCTGTCTTTCGAAAGAAAATTGAAAGAACGGGGCGCAGACTTCGAAATCCAAACCCCGATCCTGTATCAGGAAGATCTCTCCCTTTCAAAATACTAAATCGAAAGAGTACACGTGTAGACACTCCACAGTCCTCTCTTTTGAAATACGGGTCCACCATGGCACTGGTCAGCTGGAGCACAGGGCTGCTCCAGCCGGCAGCAGCGGGGCTCTATGGTCCCTGCGTTCGGCTGCCTCAAAGCCACACGCATGCAGGAAACCCGTGGCAGGAAGCTGACAGCGTGCTAGGAGCAGCCTCCCCATGTGCTCCAGCTGCACACTCCCATACCAGCATGGCCAGCAGCCAGCACACACACCCCCCTGCGAGCCCCACGCCTCCCCCTCCGAGCCCTCTCAGGGCTCCCAGGGGGAGGAAAAAAAAAGGGCCCCCTCCTGGATGGAGCAGGAGCTGTGGGACTTCCTTGGCCTCTGGAAGGACAAGGAAGTCCTGCACCACATGGGGGTCAAGTGGCGCAATGCCACTGCCTTCAACCACCTGGTGCAGGGCTTCCACACCAGGGGCCACCTGGAGTGTACAGTGGAGAAGGTATGCTCTAAGGTAAAAGAGGTGCGCCAGGGCTATGTCCGGGCCAGGGACCAGGCCGGCCATTCAGGGGCAGCTCCAGCAACATGCCCCTTTTTCCGGGAGCTCTGGGGCATCCTGGGGCCCCAGCAGACCTCCCCACTCCCAACATTCCTGGACACCTCCGGCGAGGAGATGCAGCTGGAGGAGGAGGAGGAGGAGCAGCCCAGACTGGGGACCCAGGAGGGCGAGGGGACCAGCAAGTGGTCAAGTGAGGAGGGGGACCTCACCATTTCATCCCCTCCCACTCCTCCAGCCAGGCGACCAGGAGCCTGACATCTCTGGAAATCATGGAGGGACTCTCCAATACGTACAAGGAGGGGCGCACACCTGCTCCACAAGGTGGGGGCGAAGCAACGGCTAGTCACCAGCACATAGGACCTGTGGTCCCGGGCCACACACAGGCCACCCCCTACCTGGAATGCAGCACCCCCCTGTGGTGCACCAGCAACGCCCAGCACCTGCCCTCAGTGGGACAGCTCCACTAGCCGCACAGGGGTGGTGGCCAGTCGATGCCGGACAGCGCCTGGGGCCCGCACATGGCAGGCTGGGAAGGGGCACCTGCAGGAGAGACCCCTGGATGCACCTCCAGGCTGGGAGGCCCAGCCCGTCAGAGGTGGGTTGGTGCCCCCGGGGGGTCAGTGTCCTTTGGGAGGGCAGGAGCCCCATGGGGTGGGATCGTGCAGGTGGGCCACAGCCTGATCCCCTCCATCTGGGGCACATTACTGACATGCTCTCCTCTCCACACAGCCGCCCCATCTGTGGTCCGGGTGAGCCCTGTGCCATCGCTCGTCCCCAAGAGCCCACCCTCAGCCCTTGCAGGTGTCCAGCCGCCACCCCGGGCAGCACGCTGTCAGGGCTGTGGCCAGAGGGCTCCCACTGGGTTGAGCAGGACCCAGCCAGCCAATGCCGGGCAGAGGTGGCTGAGCAATGCCTGCAGCTCACCCAGGCCGACATGGAGTGGAGGAAGGCAGCCTGGGATAGGCTGCTGTCCACCTTGGAGGGCATTGGCCACACCATCCGGGACCATACGGCCACTGTTGACCACCTACTGCCCCCCCGCAGCAGCTCCCCCCCCAGTCCAGCCCCCTCCGCCCCCACTGAGCCCGCACCCTCTGCCCCCACTAAGCCCACACCCTCCACCCCCACCAGACCCACTCGCCAACAATAACTGCTGGTGCTACCCGCACCCTCTCCTCCCTGCTGGGGACCCTGCACTCAGGGAGGCAGGGGCTCCAGGGGCCGACAGGGCTTGCAGCCCACCACCCCTGCCCCGGAATGAGTGCTTCACCCCAGCCCAAGTTAGCTTCCCCCCACCTCCCTTCTAGTTAGGTTCCTCCTGCCTCCCTCCAAGTTAGCTTTCCCCCCACCCCCCTCCTAGTTAGCTTCCCCCTGTACATAGTTACCAACAAAAATAGTTAGATAAATATTTCTTTATTGTTCACCACTACGTGCTGTGGTCCTCAGGGGGACAATGGGTGGCAGATATGCGTGGGAGGTGAGTGTTCATGCGGGTCAGAGGTGGCCATGGGCACAGGCCTGCCTGAGGGCCTCCCAGATAAGGTGGCCGTCCCAGTGGGCCTGACTGATGGGGGCAGCGCCCAGCTACTCATAGATGGCACCAGCCGGAAGGCCCCCCCAGGGACATAGGCATCTCCCTTTCCGTCCACAATGTTGTGGAGGATGCAACAAGTGCCCACCACCTGGGGCATGTTGAGGACCCCGACCTCCAGCCACGCGAGGAGGCACCTCCACTGCCCCTTCAGGCACCCAAAGGCCCGCTCCACCACATTGCAGGCATGGTTGAGGCGCTCATTGAATGCCTCCTGGGTGGGGTCAAGGTGTCCCATGTATGGCCTCATGAGCCATGGCTGCAGGGAGTACGCTGCATCTGACACCATGCAGAGTAGCACAGTGACGTCCTCCGCCACCAGGATCTCCCGCTGGGGGACGAAGGTGCTGGCCCCTATGTGCCGGCAGAGGCTGGAGTTCCAGAAGACCCAGACATCGTGGTTGCGGCCAGCCCAGCCCACACAGACATTGGTGAACCAGCCCCTTGTGTCCACCAGGGTCTGAAGCACCACTGAATGGTAGCCCTTTCGGTTGGTGTACTAGCCGGCGCTGTTTGGTGGGGTGCAGATGGGGATGTGCATGCCATCCAAAGCACCAAGCAGTTCAGAAGGCCTAGGTCCTGGAAGCTGGCAACAGTGTTGTCCAGATCTCCCCAGGCGGACAACCCTATGGAGCAGCATTGTGTTGATGGCCCTGATGACCTGCAGGGGGGAAAGGGGAACACGTGCTCTAGTGCGGGTGTGGCGGCCATCTCCTCCCACCTTGAGCCCATTCTGCCCCCCTCCCATCCAGTCCCTACTCCATCCAACCCCCTGTCCCCCTCCCATACAGACCCTGGCTTATCCAGACGCCTGCCCCCCACCCATCCAGCCCCTGCCCCATCTGGCCCCTTGCAGCAGAGGGTTCCCCTTGCCCCATCCCCCACCCACCCACCTGGCCCCACCTTACCTCCATGAGTACAGCCCTGATATTGGCCTTGCCCACCCCGAACTCTGTCCCATGGAGCGGTAGGAGTCAGGGGTGTTCAGCTTCCAGATGGTAATCGCAACCCATTTCTCCAGGGTGAAGGTTGGCCGCATGCAGGTGCCTTTGTGCTGCAGTGCAGGGGTGAGCCAGTGGCAGGTCTGCCTCAACATATGAAAGTTCTGCAGCCACCTTTCTTCACCCCAGAGGCGTCCGGCATCCGGGGGGGTGCCCAGTGGTGCCCCATGGGGGAAGCCCTGTGGCCCCGGGGGGACCTTACAGCCACCTGATGAGATCAGGTGCAGTTGCGGCGAGGGTGCACAGCACTGCCAGCAGGGCATCCATGATGAGGGCGTCCTCTTGCAGGACCTGTTGCTGGGCCTCCATGGTGGACACGAGTGCGCTCTGCCAGGCTGAGAAAGGCTGGGCAGCACTCGGCTCGTGTGGAGGGAAAGGCAGAGAGAGGGGCCCTTTAAAGGAAGAAGCTGGCTGCAGCCCCGGAAGGGCTTGTCGGCCATGGGACCCCGTCCACAGCATTTGCTGCCTCCCTTCTTTCGAAAGAGAGCTTGGAGCTGTGTGGATGCTCCCTTTCGAAAGACCTCGACAGCATTTCCAAAGAGCAGATCAAAGTGCCGAACCGAAAAATGGCAGCGGGTGCTCCCTTTTGACGGCCGCTATTTCAACCACCGAACTTCGATTTTTGCCCTTTCAAAAGGGCACTCACGTGTAGACACAGCTTATGATTTTCCGGTGCTTTCCCTCTGCCTCTGGTGAAAGCCAAGCACAATAGTCCTTCCTATGTTGTCCCAAGGCTTGATTCGTTCCCAAATGAGCAAGGGTGATATGCAAATGCACCATGCCTATGTTCTTCCATCACCGGAGGAGATAAGCAATTAAGTGTGATCTAGAATATTCATATTCATTCAAAGCAATGATATGCTGTGTGCTTAGGAAATACAATCCAGGACGATGATATTGACTGTGAAATGCCCAGGGAGATTAGAAAGGCCATAAAAATAAACTCAATAATAATGGCTGAATTCAGCTGTCCCCATATTGAGTAGGTACATGTCACTTCATGATGGAATGCAGAGATAAAGTTTCTCTATGTCTTAAATGACTGCTTCTTTTTGAAGCAGCTGGTTCTAGAGTCCACCAGAGGATAAGCAATTCTTGATTTAGTTCAAAGTGAAGTGCAAGATCTGATCCAAGAGTTGAATATAGCTGGACCACTTGGTATTAGTGACCATAATGTAATTAAACTTAACATTCTTGTGTTGAGACAAGCACCACAGAAGCCCAATAATGTGGCATTTAATTTCAGAAAGAGGAGCTGCACAAAAATGAGGTGGGTAGATAAATAGAAATTAAATGTACAATGCCAAAAGTGAAATTCCTGCAGTTTATACAGAAACTTTTCAAAGTCACAACAGTAAATACTCAAATGTACATCAAAATTTCAAAAACACAGTATGAGAACCAAAAAACTGTTGCCATGGCTTAACCATGAAAAAGAAGCAGTGAGATAAAAAGACATCTTTTAAAAAGTGGAAGTTCAATCCTTGTGAGGAAAATAGAAAGGAGCATAAACTCTGGCAATGAAGTGTAAAAGTAACTAGGAAGGCCAAGAAGAAGAATTTGAAGAACAGATAGCTAACTCTCAAAGGCTGTGTCTACACGTGCCCCAAACTTCGAAATGGCCATGCAAATGGCCATTTCGAAGTTTACTAATGAAGCGCTGAAATGCATATTCAGCGCTTCATTAGCATGTGGGCGGCAGCCGCGCTTCGAAATTGATGCTCCTTGCCGCGGCGCAGCGCGTCCAGACGGGGCTCCTTTTCGAAAGGATGCTGCCTACTTCAAAGTCCCCTTATTCCCGTGAGCTCATGGGAATAAGGGGACTTCGAAGTAGGCGGCGTCCTTTCGAAAAGGAGCCCTGTCTGGACGCGCCGCGCTGCGGCAAGAAGCATCAATTTCGAAGCGCGGCTGCCGCCTGCATGCTAATGAAGCGCTGAATATGCATTTCAGCGCTTCATTAGTAAACTTCGAAATGGCCATTTGCATGGCCATTTCGAAGTTTGGGGCACGTGTAGACACAGCCAAAAAGTAATAGCAAACATTTTGAACTACATTGGAAGCAGGAAGCCTGCTAAACAACCAGAAGGGCCACTGGATGACTGGGATGCTAAGGGAGCACTTAAAGATGATAAGGTCACTTAAGAGAAACTAAACAAATTATTTGCATCAATAGTCACAGCCAACCATGAGCCATTCTTTTTGGGTGGCAAATCTGAGGAATTGTCCCATACTGACTTGTCATTAGAAGAGGTTTTGGAACAAGTTGATAAACTAAACAGTACTAAATCACCAGGACCAGATGGCATTCATATAAGAGTTCTGAAAGAATTCAAATGTGAAATCACAGAACTGCTAACTGTGCTTGTAGCCTATTCTTTAAATCAGCTTCTGTACCAAGTGACGGGAGGGTAGCTAATGTGATGCCAATTTTTAAAAAGGGCTATAGGTGTGATCCTGGCAATTACAGACTGGTACATTCAGTACCAGGTGTACTGTTTGAAACCAGAGTAAGGAACAGAATTGTCAGACCCATAGTTGAACATAATTTGTTGGGAAAGAGTCAATATAATCTTATAAAATGAAATCATGCCTCAAAAATCTACTAGAATTCTCTGCGGTAGTCAACAAACACGTGGACAAGGGGGATCTAGTGGATATAGAGTACCTAGATTTTCAGAAAGCCCCTGACAAGGTCCCTCACCATAGGCTGTTAATCAAATTAAGATGTCATGGAATAAGTGAAAAGGTCCTGTCATGGGTTGATAACTGGTGAAAAGACAGGAAACAAAAGGTAGAAAAAAGTGGCCAGTTTTCTGAATGGAGAGAGAGAACTACTGGTGTCCCCCAGAGGTCTGTACTAGCAGAAAAGGGGAGGCAGCCCACATAAGGGACAATGAATCCCTTTTAAAAATAAGTTGGGATGCCTTTTTGGTACCCCAAATATGGGACCATGCCACCCAATATGGGATGGATGGTCACCCTAAAAATAATACACATTGGAAAACATAATCCCAACTAAATTTATAAAATGATGGGAACTAAATTAACTGTTACCACTCAAGAGAGAGATCTAGTAGTCATTGCAGACAGATCTCTGAAAACATCCTCTCAAAGAGCAGCAGCAGTCAAAAAAGCTAATAGACTGTTGGGAATCATTAAGAAAGGGATCGATAATAAGACAGAAAATGTCATATTCCATTATATAATTCTACGGTATACCCACATCTTAAAAAAATATGAGCAGATGTGGTCAACAATCTCAAAAATATCTTGGCACTGGAAAAAGTTCAGAAAATGGCAGCAAAATGCGTAGGGTATGGAAGGGCCGCCATCTGAGGAGAGATTAATAAAACTGGGACTTTTCAGCTTGGAAAAGAGATGACTAAGGGGGGATATTATAAAGGTCTATGAAATCACCCTTTGCCAGAGGATGTTGTGATGGCCATGACTATAATAGTGTTAAAAGAAAAAAAAAAGCTAGTCAAAGTCCATCAATAGCGATTAGCTAGGAAGGGCAAGGCTGGTGTTCCTAGCCTCTGGTAGACTCTGGGAATGGATGACAGGAGATGGATCATTAGATGATTATCTACTTTGCTCATTTCCTCTGGGGAACCTGGCATTGGCCACTGTTGGAAGGCAGGATAGTGGGCTAGATAGATCTTTCTCTGACAGTTTGACTCTTCTTATGTTCTTAATCCTTTCCATGGTGATGGTCTGACTCTGTCCCCATTTGAGTCATTGTCTAGATTAAACAGTCTGACCTGAAAGGTGATATTTATCCTTGTGCAGCAGGGCATCATATAACTACGCACCACTTAAAAGCCACTAAAATTCTTCGTGAAAGGTTTTATTGGATCTTAAGTGATAGATAGACTATACATTTGCTCTCTGCAGAGGGGATAATCTTTTCACCTGCACAGAGCATTTTTCAGGGATATATGGAGTGACCTTTCTCTTATCACCTATTAGTACTTTCAAACAAAAGTTTTGCTACGCTCCATTTGGGAATTATGTGGATGAAGTGAGAATTGCCTGTGCCACAGTATATTTCTTCAGCAAAAATGAAGCCACTTTCACCTGCCTGGTGAGTCTGTCTCATTTCCATATTATTTTATGAGAGGCAAACCCATTCCAGGCACTTCCAATTGTCTTGGCCCAACCAAAGCATTAGTTTGCTTTAAGATGTGGTAAGAGGAAGCTGTAAACCAAAGTTGACGGTTTTAGCTCTTACCATTTAGGAAGAGTTCTTGAACAGACAGACAAACTTTCTCAGATATATAGTAGATTTGCCCTTTCAGACTGTCATTTGGTCAGAAGTCCAATTTACGAGCAGATCTAATAGTAACTCTCATTGTCATGCTCTTAGAGATTAACAATCAAAGAGTAGCCATACTAGGTCACAAGAGAGGTCCATATTGCTCAGCATCCTGTCTTCCAACATCTTTCAATGTCAGGTGCTTCAGAAGGAATGAACCGAACAAGTAGTCATCAAGAGATCCATCTCTTGTCACCAGTTCCCAGCTTCTGGCAAACAGAGGTCAGGATACCGTCCCTGTCAATCCTGGCTAACAGCCTTTGGTGGACCTTATACTCTGTTAGGATAGTTTTTTTTTAACTCTGTTATAGTCTTGGTCTTCACAATGTCCTCTGGAATGGAGTTCCACTGATTGACTGTGCACTGAGTGAAGAAACTCTTCCTTTCGTTTTAATCTTGCTACCTATTAATGAAGAAGTCAAAGGCTGGAGTCCACTCAGAGATCTCTTCTCTTTGTCTCTTGTATCAATATAGTGTTGCCCTATCCCATACTCAAGGCTACTTACAGAATTATCAGGACCCTGAGCAGCTGCGGGGTGGGGGAGTAGCTCTTGGCCCCAAAAAGGGGCAAGTCCTCTGGCAGAAAGGACAAGGCTCAGGCTCACCCCACCCCCAGCCAACCTTTCAGTGCTGACTAGTTTGTGCTACCCAGGGCTGGGGTGGTGATTTGAAGGGTCTGGGACTCTGTCTACTGCCACTACTGAGATAGCAGCAATGGCAGCTGGAAGCCCCAGGCCTTTTAAAACCACTGGGCCCCAGGGCAGCTGCCCCTTCCCCTCTACTCTCTTGTTAGCCATATCCCTGTGGCAACAATGGTGGGAGCCTCCGTGGACACTGGGCTCCAGCATTTTTTTCCCACTGTACAATCTACCTTCATGCACAACTGGATTAGACAATACAGCAGTGAAAAAGCCCATTACCAAGTTGTACCAGCTCAGCTACCACTGAGAGAACTGGAGAGCAAAGGTGAGATGACTTACTAAAAGTACCAGTGTAGACAAGGCCCTTTTGGTTGAAGCTGTAATTTTATGTGACACTTGCAGTCTCATTCAGGCAGCTCGAGAATGGGTGAAAAAGAGGTTCAGATAATCTCAAGCATCACTGGTTTAAACTACCTTAAATTATCCCAGACTTTATATTTTCTCATATTACCAAGAATGATGATGTGTGTCAAGTGCACTCAGAGTCTTAGTTTTTACTAGTCTCTTCTAGATGAATTCAGTTGTGGTGCCTGAATGCCTATGTAGCTTGAATAACAAGCTCTCTCTGTATTATTGTTTGTTGTTTTATACTTCACCAAGTTACTTTATTGTTCAGAAAATGGCCTCATCTTAAAATCTGAAACTAAAATGTCTTTGTTGAACCAACATCAGTTCTGTTCGTAAAATTGAGATATATGTTATGATTGGTCTGAGAATTTGAGCAATGTAGAGGCAGCCCTGAACCTGAATGTGGAAAAATGGTTAGGGCTCACAATCATAAACAAAGAAATACCTATTCCAAAAACGAATCATATCTATGCTGTCTGTGCTGAGTATAACAGCCTCCCATATAGACTCCCATAAAGTCCCTGATCCTGAGGACTTGCGCATGTGACAGTAGACGGTAAGTGAAATTTGTGCATAAGTGTTCTCTGAATTGAGGCCTAAAGCATTTAAATATTTGGGTGCTGAAGGGTGCAGGTCAACATTTACCTCGATAACTGTATGTTCATCCTGTCTGTGAAGGCTACACTTTGCACCTTTCACCTCTGTGCCTGTAAGAGGCTGTCAGAGTCTTATCCACACAGCTACCTAATTCTGTGGTTGAGGGCCTCTATGCCAGTTGTAGGATCTGCTGTGATCCACAAAATCCCTCGCTCAACCCTGTAGGTGCTAAGCTCACAAAGTACCTAAGTTTTCAGGGCAAAAGTTTCTTCTGTGCCCAAGTTTCTGCCTCTGGGCATGCTCCCTACTGCCTTATTTTAAGTGCTTGGACACCTGTCTCCTCCCTAAGCCCCCAGCATGATCCATAAATGAAAAAGATTGACATTGGGTCAGCAAATCTCATATGAGGGACCCAAGTGAATGGAGGTTCCCAGATGCTGCCCAGCAGATCGGGACCCATTCGGAGCAAGACGGCCAGAGGAGAAAGTGGTGGTGGTGATGCCCCCACTCAAACTGTTAACTTCATGGTTAAAGAATTGCTTAGGGTGTAGGACAAGCAGATTTAATTCTCCCCTCTCTGCCACATGCAGTGGGAAGGGGAAGATCTGAACTGGCACCTCCTGCATTTTAGGCACATGCCTCAAACAGCAAGCTACTGGCTAATCCAATAGCTTGTAATGTCTTCTGTTGATCCTTTTCCACTGTGAATTAAATGACAGCATGGAGCAGTACTGGACCCCTAAGCTATGTCTACGCTACAAAAATAACTTTAAAGTAAGTAAGCATCTTCAAAGACAAGCATCTACACACACCTTACTTCAAAGTTAAACTTTGAAGTAGCGCACTATTCCATTCCCAGGAATGGAAGAAGGACTTTGAAGTTGGGCTCCCTAACTTTGAAGTAAGGGAAAATGTGTGTAGACTCTCTGCTGGCTACTTTGAAGTAGTGCCTAACTTTGAAGTTAATTTCGAAGTTAGTTCCTAGTGTAGACGCACCCTCAGCCTCCTCCCTGTCACATGGGTATCCTACCCACCGGAGCAGAGCATAGAATCATTCTCTGTCTAGCCAAGTGACTGTTCCACTGTTGATAAAGCCTTTATTAGTTATTCAACCACTGATACATCAATGGAAGATATACCCTCAGCTATGGTGGCAGGCCTCTAAATAAAAATAGGAACATGAGGTACAGGTTGAACTTCTGTAATCCGGAACTCTTCATCCAGCAACATCTGTAATATAGCATGATTTTAGTTAGCTGGATGACCACTTACTATGTGTGTGGCCAAGTCTTTCACAGTCCCATAAAGTTTGTTTATAGCCATGAATCCTGGCTCTCAGTGTTTTGTGCTGTTGTTTAGCTGTAATTTACCCACAAATGTCTTCTAGAAGCCCAGTATGCAGTGGAACTGTTGGAAATGTGCTAGACAATATTGACATCCCATGGTCCAACAAATTCTCTCGTTCAGCACTGGTCAGGTCCCAAGAGTGCCAGAACTGGAGGTTCAACCTGTATCAGAACTACAACTCCCGTGAGACGCCAGCAGCAGCATTTCCAAATAAAATTATTTAAGTTTTTAGGCATTTGTTCTACAAGTTCCAGCTTCCAACTTTTCCTGGGGTGCTTTGCCCTTTTACCTACCTCCCTTCCAGTTCTGCTGTCTTCCCCAAGTGTGCCTGGTCCCTCTTTTCCTTCCCTGTGCCTCCTTCATGCTCCAGAACAGCTGATCTGTGGTAAGTAGGAAATGCTGAGAGACAGAGGGTGGAACTGACTGGTGGGCTGCTAGTAAGCAGGAGTCACTGTGGGTGGGGCAGGGCAGATGTTCAGAGGCTGGCCAGAGCAAAGCACAAACTAATTTTTTTTCTATGGATGCACCAGACCTGGAGCACCCATGGAGTTGGTGGCTATGATTTATTTGTTCAATTGTCCAGAAAACATTAATTTAGTCAAAATCCAACTTTTTCCTGAGACTGTTTCAACATAACATTTTCAATGCACATATCTGAAGGACCACACCCTCACCGAAAGAGACCACTCTATGAAGTGACTGCAGCAACCCTATGTATTGCTTATATAATGCCAACTGACCCAGGTTGCCAGTACTAAGAATCAAACCTGTAAGCAGAGTGTCTAAACACCTGCACGCTACCACGTGAGCTAAAGGCCAGATACCACTCAGCACCAGCTGTAGAGCAGAGACTTCACTCACCCTAGTATGAGGTCTCAGTGCCTCTGGGTACTACACTTAAGTAAGATTTAATCGGTTCATGGACTGTTTGCTGGTCCTTTGCATAGGAATGAATGAGTTCACATAAGATACTCATTGAGCTTTGGAATAAGAACCGACAGAATTGTTATCACTTTTGAGTTTTTACATTAAACTGCTATTTTACCTGCCTTGTAAGTAGCCTAGGGAGATTTAATTATGAATTAAATCTCCTGAAATACTGTGAGCTAAACTGATCTTGACTAGCTGTAGTTGCACTCCTAGTTTCTCAGGCATTGTATTACTGCTGGTCTTTAAATGCATATTTAGAAGGACAGAAAAAGTTTGTACTTTCTCTAACGCTTCATAGGTCAGTCACCTTTATAAATGACAGCAAATCTCCACTGAATGAGGGATGAAGGGAAAAAAGAAAATGTTAAGATATTTCGTCCTACTTTTTTATGGTATGTTGAAAACAATCACAGACCCTATTTGTCATGCTCCCGCTTTGTCTTCTTTCCCCAGTAGCACCTGACGGGCTGAATGAAGAAAGTGTAAGTGAAGATGAATTGGAAAAGGTATCACTTCAGGTCTGTCTAATTTTTCCTAGATGAAAAGTGTGTCTGATATCTGATTGGTTAAGTTCAAAAAATATTAAGATCAAGGAGGTGGAGTGGTTAAAATAGCCGCTCTGTGGGCAATTTAAAAATGAACCAGAAATAGCTGAATAAATCTGTCTCTCATAATTTAAAGTTACTGCTGAGTATTTATATCCTTAAAATAATAACAATCTTGTTTATGATGAAATGGAACACACAGAAAAAGATAGCTCTGAGACCAAAGGAAAAGATGAGTAAAATTTTCCAAAGAGTGAGGATTATTAGACTGTGGAATCATCTCCCAGGCAGAAAGACATCCTTTTGCTCTGAGTCATTCAGTACTAGACTGGTTAAAATGCCCAAAAGCAGCCTATAAAGAGAGAAATCCTGCATTAACTTGAAGGATTAAGGCGATGACCCACTTGTTGACAGATCAAGTCCACGCACAGAAGTTGATTGAAAGAGCAATCTACGCTGTTGACAGAGAGCAGCAGCCAGACTTCCCAGCCCTCTCCCAACGGAATGGCTGACCAGAAGCTCTGCAAACTGGGCTGCCCAGTGAACTGGAATCCCTGTCTGTCAACAAAAGGGCCCCAGAGCATCTACACAGCTGTTTTGTGAACAGAACGCTGTCAAAGGAGGCATTTTACCTGAACGAGGAGGGGTATAGCGCTGCCAGCAGATGTGCCGGGTTTGGTCAACACACTGTTAACAAAACACATTTTGCATATAGGCACACCACAGTTTTCCCAACAAAAGCCCAGTTTTGCCAGAAAAAGCCTCTGATGTAGACATGGCCCCTCATTATTTAGTACAGTTCTGTAGTATTCCTTGATTAGGAAAGACACTACACAACACTTGTGCATACACCTAAACTTCACTAGATTCAGGTAAAGGGAGAGATTTGTTATTCTATAAGAGTGCAACACAGTAAATGTTCATCAGCTAATATTCTGCATCCAGGCTGAGGGCAAGCCAAGGTATGATGTTGATAATGAGTGTTTGTTAGAAGAAAATTCCATGAGTTCCAAAATGTTGGCATCTAGTCAGAGTGCACCTTTTGTCCAGGCATTTTATAAACTTAGGGGCTCAGATTCTTTCTGTAGTGGTATCTTTGCTAGTGGCTTAAATGAAAGCAGGACTGGCGATTTTGTTATCCCATCATTTAAAAGTAGGTTTGGGAGAATTCGGTATTTTTTATCATTACAGAGGATAAAAATTATGTTTATTTCAAGCATTTTTCTATTTTTGTTGATTTTCAATTTTCACAGTAGAAGGAAATTATGGGAGTCGGACAATAAATTAATGGCTATACAGGCTAAGGTTTAACCAGCTGAAACTTTATCTACGATGTATTTGAGAGAGTTTGTGATTTTGTATTCCTGTCTATTCAGGAACTACTCCTAAACACTAAGGCCATGTGTACACTAGGGTTTTGTCGACAAAACTCGCAGAGCGTCTACACACAAAATGCATTTTGTTCACAGTCAACAAAACTCAGTACTTCTGCCCACAGCATTCTGCCTCTCTGCCATGAGGAATGATACCTTTGTCAACAGTTTCTGTCAACAGAAAGCTGTGTAGATGCTCTGGGGGTGGCTCTCTGTCAACAGGCAGGGCTTCTGGGTCACCAGCAGCCCTGTTTGCTGAGCTTCCAATTGGCCACTCTATCAAAAGAGCAGCTGGGCAGTCTGGCCAATCTCTGTTGACAGAGCAGATTGCTCTTTAGATCCACTTTTGTGTGTGGCCATGATCTGTCAACAGAATTTTTGCCTTGAAATATCTTCCAACGGTAGCTTCTGTCAACAGGTCGCTGTAGTGTAGACATAGCCTAAGAGCTAAGATGACCATACTTAATATGCAGGTTCCTCTTATCATAACTTGAAGCAAGGCAGGCATTTGGCTGTGCCAGAAAAATGAGATGTGCCTGGAATAGAATTGCTTCTCACAAAACAGAAAGGGAGGGCTCTTCTACATAATGACCGCATGGTGACAGCAGAGGATATGGGGTGGAAAACATATATACTGTACATGGATCACAGGGGGCAGAGGGAGGGAAGGCAGCATCAAGGGGCCAGAAGTGGATACCAGAAGAGCAATAACCCCATAGGGGCAGCAGGGAGCAAGGGTGGAGAAAGGGACAGCTATCTACTGTATATTTGTGACAGTGTGTCTAATTCTCTGTTCAAGAACTTCTCCTAAATGGTAAGACCTAGGGCCATCAAATTTGGTATTCAGGTTCCTCTTCTCATAACTTAAAGCAAGCTAAGGGTTTAGTTGTGCAGGAAAAATGGAATGTGCCTAGAATGTGATTGCTTCTCCTAAAAGCCATACAGAAAAGAAACAAAATAATCAGACAGGTGAAAGGGGCTGCCTAGGGGTTCTCTTCCTTCTCCAGGACTGCTCCAACCCTGAGCCTTGCAGGCACACTTTAGGGAAGGCAGAGGAACTGAAGCCCCTGATCCTCCAAATAAATGTGGAAACATTGCTGGCCATTCCTCTTCATCAGGGAGCTAGTAGAAAGTACACAATCGGCTGCATTCCTCACTCTAGCTGGGGAGTGGCAGGGATAGAAGGGCCTGGACCTGCCCTATCTGGGGGACATGCACCCCTCCCCCATCTACGCCTACTGGTACTTCAGTAGCCATGGGGAGGTGCTTCTCACTGGCCTCAAGCTGCTGCAGTGCGAGAGAGATGGAGTAGTCTTTTCTTCCCGAGGCAGCCTACATACTGATCCTCTCATCCCCAGCCCTACCCTGTAACAATTTAAATAAAGAAAAACAAAAATCATTTCCTTGAAGGACCAAAGCAACGCTGAATAAATCTTCTCGTGAGCAATAAAACATAAAATGTCCAATATCATGTGTCAAAAATTACAAAGTAAATATCCTTAACTCACTCACCCCCAATAAGTTTCTAAGCAGCAGTTTCCTTCTTTCTTTATCGTTACTTTTCCGTTATTGTCAATGGCTTTTTCATCGCTTTGTATAGAGTACAGTGAAATCCATGTTTGCCACTAAAACACTAATCCTTCCAAGAAAATATCTGAGAAATTAAAATATAATTCCTGAATCTGATCGCCTTTGCAACAGCTTTACAGTGCTATGATTCTGCTGACTTCAATGGAGCAATAATTCCAGAATTAAAGTGCAGTGAGATCGAAACCAAGTCCCTAATTTTTGTCCTTTAGAATTTTAACATAATCATTTAAAATGACATCAGCAAAATAAACACCAAAGAACAAAACAATTGGTTGAAATGTTTCAAAATAAATATGGTTTAGAAAAGTGGATGGGGTTTTTTTAAAAAGGGTTTAGGAAAAAATAACAATATTTTTCTCTGTTAGGAAAATGTTCTATTTGTGACCTTGTTTCAAAATATGTATTAAAATATTTTCACTAAAAATTTAAAAGACCCAAATGTGAATCCATTTCCAACACTTCTAGATGCACACAGCTTAAACTTCTTGTAGTGCATTCAAAAAACTTTTTGTTTTCTTGAACAGCTGTATAGACTAGCAGGTTTTATGTTTTGTGAAATCTTTAAGAATTGAATTTCTGCCACAGATACTTCTATTTTAAACTTCCTGCCTCTTTGTAAGAAGCAGTCATTTTTAAAAAATAGAAAAAGCATGACAGAATATCTAGTTCAAATTATACTCCCACTAAATTGATATGAGCCAGAGAGCGTGGGAGAAACAGAAATTTTGTCATCAGGATTGATAGACTCCTTATAATGTGACACTATACAGCAGTGTTTGACAATCACTTCATACACTAATGACCTAATGTGGTCCACCAAGTAGCTACTTTGTATCCAGTTGTGACGTATACACACAAATGCGATATGATGGACCTGTTGTGTTTCTATTTATTTGAGAGTTCTTGAAATTAAGGTATTGTGACTCTAAAATGAGTTAACACTTGGGTTTTATTTATTATATCCAAACTGCATGAATATCTACTAGTACTAAATTAACTTTCATAATACCACAGACTTGGTGTAAAATGTATCATGGAAAAGATTTTCAGTGGTAACAACACTAACTTGGGATTCAGGAGATGAAGAAGCAAGGCCTTGTTCAGTTAGCCCATGTCTACACTAGCTCCAAACTTTGAAATGGCACCGCAAATGGCCATTTCGAAGTTTACTAATGAAGCGCTGAAATGCATATTCAGTGCTTCTTTAGCATGCGGGCGGCCGCGGCACTTCGAAATTGATGCGCCTCACCTCTGCATGGCTCGTCCCGATGGGGCTCCTTTTCAAAAGGACCCCACCTACTTTGAAGTCCCCTTATTCTCATCTGCTCATGGGAATAAGGGGACTTCGAAGGAGGCAGGGTCCTTTCGAAAAGGAGCCCCGTCGGGACGAGCCGCGCAGCGGTGAGCCACGTCAATTTCAAAGTGCCGCAGTCGCCCACATGCTAATGAAGCACTGAATATGCATTTCAGCGCTTCATTAGTAAACTTCAAAATTGCCATTTGCGTGGCCATTTCAAAGTTTGGGGCTAGTGTAGACACGGCCTTAGAGGCATTCCGTATGATCTAAGACAAAAGCCTCAGAGGGATAGCTGTGTTAGTCTGTAACATCACAAATAATAGTCATCTTGTGGCACCTCACAGACTAACACATTTATGAGCTGTTGAGCTTTTGCAGGTAAAACCCACTGATCTAGGACAATGCACTTAGTTTCTCTGGCCCAGATCCCCAAAGGTAGTCAGATGCTCAACTCTTATGGAAATCAATGTGAATTGGACATTTAAATATTTTGAGAATCTGTCTCAGTACCCAATCAGTAAAACAGCACTTCCTGACCTTGGAAGAATGCTGTGAGAGTAAAAGCATTAAAAACTGGTGGTTGTTCATGTATGTCCATAATTCAACCACATAAGTACCTAAGATAGAATCTCTGGGATGAATCACTTTGAATAATCCACAGTTCTGGTTAAGAATACGGAAAGGATATTTCCAGGACAGTATGGAAAGTAACTTGTAACAGCAAAAAGACGCAGGCCATGTTGCCATTACATATACTTTTCATAGCTGTTCATGAAAGAGGAGTTGAGGACCAGTGCCCAGTTTTTGTGCCGTTGTTGCATAATAACAGTAATTACATGGAAAAGTAACATGCTTGCAGCTACTTTTTGGTCCATCTTATTTTCTCCCACGCTTGAAATACAAATGATAAACATTTTACTTGGAGGTAAATGTCACTTCAAAAAGCATTGAGTCACTAATTACAGTAATTTTGTTTTGTAGCATGTTTAGTGTCAGTTCTTCTGAAATTCTGGTTTTCAGAAAATAATTGCTACACTCAACATTATTTACTACATCAGGTAACTAGATATGTTGTAGCTTTTACATAGAAGTTTTTCCAAGGCACTACACCCATATTAAAGGAATTTTAATACAACAATTATCAACTCCAAATGTGTGTTTTTAATGGAAAGTTTAAAAGTGCTGTTCCCTTTCACAGTATGTCATGAAATGTTTAAGGGATGTACATTTAGAAACTTCTAAGAGAAAATAACCTTTGTCCTAGGGATGATATAATCCTGCAATTCAAACACTGGCTTGAGATTTAGGACTTTTGAAAGCTTACTCTTGGCCATCTTACAGACTTCCTTCATGATATTAGAAAAGGCATGTAATGTTATTGTGCTCAGTTTTCCCTCTTGATAATGTGGATAATATTTCCTTTGTCTACCTTGTCTATTTAGACTATAAGCTCTTTGGGATGTGAGTTCTCTTTAGCTATGGGCATGACCAGTGCCTAGAACAATCAGGGTCCTGATTTTGTTTCCAGCCTCTATAGTCTTCTGTAATATACATAATTAAAAGGAGAAAAAATCTCTTAAAAATTTCATTGTGCTAACATAAGAGAAAGCTATCTCTAATATTATGAGTAGTTAGCCTGAGTCCTGTGCCCAGTTTTGGTTTGCTCAGGCCCTATCATCTCTATCACAAGTTCTTCCCTTGTAAAAGGTGGTTTGCAACTGTAGATTTGTTTCTGCTACATCTTTCATCTATTGTTCACAAAAGCTTTCTTTTCACAATTAATATATTTATTAGCCCATCACTCATTATTTGCTGATGCTGTATCTTTTCAGCTGCAATGCTATTTTAAACCTGTGTAGCTCGCTTGTGCATTTTATTGCCACTGAGTATTACAGAAAAAATATAGATTGATAGATTTTAGGGCCAGAAGTGAATGATCGTAATGTATTTGAATTGGAGAGCATCCCTTTAAATAGTTAGGAAGTCAACTAAAGGATCGCAATCTTGTGTTGAAGAAACTATTAGAAACTAACAGAGCAGCAGCTTGTATATAGCCTCCACCTAGGCCTTGCATATTTATGTAGATATATAGTTGGTGAACACAATTATTTGGAACACAAATAGTGACCATATAATTTCCTCCTCCTTTAAATATCATAGAGGGCAAAGACACAAAAAAAGACCATTTAGTCTAATCTCCATCCAGGCCACAGAATTTCACCCTGTAAATTCCTGCATCTCGCTCATACCTTGTGACTGAGCTAAATTAGGGGATATTATAAAGCATTACTCATATGATAAAAGAACTCTCACTCACAGGTATAGTATTTTTGCACTGTTCGATACTACAAGGCATTTTCACTCCTCCTTATAAAGCATTCTGCATTAGACCTATGGGTTAAAGCTACAAAAGTTGACAGACAATGGATCTACTCTTAAGTGACAATTTCTGTGTTTTTGTGACCAGTATCCCAAGGGTGGAGGGGGCACACACTGAGGCTATGTCTACTCCACAGTCCTATTTTGAAATAATATGTCAGCAGCTCTAGCCCTGGGAACCCAACCAGGGAGAACTCCGGGAGCCGCAGGGCCAGGAGATGGCTGGAGTATCAAGCTTTGCTGGTAGATCCAGCCCCAGGGACCCGGATGCTGACAGGGAAACCCCAGCAGCCTCAGGGCTGGAAGCCGGCTGAGGCACAGAGCTCCAGACCCAGGAACCAAGCCAAGGTCAGGGGAATTCCAGGAGTTCCACCAGCTGCTCCAGTCCGGGGGACCTAGCTGGGGAGCAGGGGTCCCTGGCAGCTCCCCTGTGGGGAGCCAGCTGAGATGCACCTTTTGGCATCTGCGATGGGAGGGGTGGGGAGCCATCTGTGTAATGGCTTCTCTTTTTTTAGAAAAAGATCACTGATTATACATACAGATATGAATATAGTTCTTAGGTCAGATTTGTATTAGAGATGGTGCTCTTAGCATTGCAAAGGTCCTTCGTTCCAGAGTCAGTTCATTAAGTTATAGCTCAATGTCCAGTTGCAGGGTGATCTAGAAAGGAACTGGAGACCTCAGTCTTGAGACTCAAACTTCCCTTGATGAAGCTCAACTAGACTTGGTACAAAAAGATCAGATTTTACTGATCCCTGGAAGGCTTCTGTGAGCCTCTTCACAGCAGAGTTCCTTGAGTGAAGAACAGTAATTTTAGGCAATTGCGTCATGTTAATCCATGGAACTAATTACCAATGATACCAAGGAAAGGGAGGTTACTTCAAAATCATTATTCTACACCCAAGTAACCACTTATTTCCTAGACTTCATGGGTAATTATTTACATGGATTAATATAAGGCAATTGCCTATCTCCTTCTATTTACTGGTACAGGTTAAAACTCCCTTGTCCAGCAACATCCCTCATCTGGCAGGACAATGGATATTGCTGGACCAGAGAGTAGCTGCAGGACCCCAGCCAGGGTAACCCTGGCAGTGCTGCGACAGGAAGCCAGCTGGGGCATGGAGCCCTGCTGGCAGCCCCAGCCATGGAAACCCCTGCCTGGCTGGGGAAACTCCAGAAGTCCCATGGCTGGGAGCTAGCTGGGGTTCAAAGCCCCACCAGCAGCCCCAGCTTTGGGAACCCCCACAGCCCCAAGGCAGGAAGCTGGGCACTGAGCCCCACCGGCAGCCCCATAGCCAAGGGCATCCCTGATACATGGGGGGAACCTGGCAGCCCTGGGGGGGAGCCCAGTAAGACTGGGGGTCCATTCTCCAGGCAGCCAGCCTGACTTCCTCTCATCTAGCAAATTCTCTCATTTGGGACCTCTCAGGTCCTGAGGGTGCCTGAAGAGGGAGGTACACCCTGTAGTTTGCTATATACTTCAAAGAGAAACAAAGAAAACAATATCAACAATATCACTGGGACAAGCGGCAGAGGCGGCCCCAAACCAGATGGCCGAGTCCTGAGCCTGTGTGTAACCCTGCTGCAACTCTTTCACCTTGCTCCGGATGTGATCCAGCGTGTGTGCAGGGTGATCCCGGGTGGCCAGGCCCTCAGCCAGTCGGCTGAACGCTTCCACGTTCTGCTGTTTGCTACCAATCACGAGGAGCACCTCCTCCTCACCCCAGACCTCCAGCAGGTCTCAGAACTCGGCCTCCAACCAGGAGGGGCCCCGCCTTTCTTTGGTCCCCTGTTTGGCTGTCGGGCATGCCTGGGTCTCCTCAGGGGGGAGCCCTGGGGCACTCTGGGGGCTGGCTGGCTGCCGTGGGTGGTGGTTCGGGGCCTCTGGAGGGCACGCAGGGCTAGCATGTGTGTGTGCTGCTTCCTGCACACTCTCAGCTTCCTGCCACAGGAAATCTGGGTCCATGGTGCTTTAAAGACTGCTGCGCGCGGAGACCATAGAGCCCCACAGGGGCTGGACAGAGCGTCTCAACCCCTCAGCTGATTACAGCCATGGAGGACCCTGCTATTTCAAATTAGGGGGACGCGCATCATCTACACATGCCCTACTTCGATGTTGAATGTTGAAGTAGGGTGCTATTCCCATCTTTAGATAGGAATAGCAATTTGACATCTCACCGGTAACGTCGATTTCAATGTCAAAATAGTGCACAGTGCGTGTAGACATGACGTGTGCTATTTTGATGTTGTGCTGGCTACTTCGAAGTAGCTGGCTAGTGTAGACGCACCCTAAAGGTTGAATCTGGTCAATTAGCCTGCCAGTTGTGTAACCCTTTCTGGCCCTGTGTCTTAAGTTTCATTTTGTAGAACACACATGCATGAGGAGGGGTTGTTTTTTTGTTTGTTTGGTTGGTTGGTTGTTTTTTTGCTACTATGTTTCTCGGGATGGAATTTTTTTTTTCAAATGTATTTAAGAGACATTGATTTGAACCTGGTTAGCAGCCTCATATGAAGCTAAGAGACCAAAATCAATGTGTAACATTTAAAAAAAATACAGACATTTCCAAACAACGGTGCCTGTCTTTCTATAAGAATTGCTAGTGCAGTATCTTAAGCTTTATGCATGTAACAATATGTTTCAAAATGTTTATCTTGCATGTAATATATTGTACTTCACTTTGTATTCTGGAATGTAGTCTGAAAGTTAGGATTCAATTTATTGCTATGAGACATTCAGCCAAATTCTGCTCACTTTACTCACTGGTCCCATGCAAAATAATTCTGGTATAAGTACTCACTCAAATGATAATTTGCTAATAGTTACTGTACACAAAGGTGTCTGCAATAGAGGGTTATTTCCTTAAAATCTTAAAATAGAACTTATACCCAGTAATTCAGGCAGCACTATGTGGTCACTGCTAGAAAAAAAAATTGACCTTTTACTGGAAACCACTGAGGATTTAAACTGTTCATTCTCTCTGGATTTTACAACCTAATATTTTAAAGGTAAATTCAGGCAAAAGCTGATATTATTGATTTATTCTTGACTTTTTTATTTGGACGAACTCCCATTAGACCTAATTTATTTCACCACACCAGTGTTACACTGGTATAGCTCCATTACTTTCAGTGGAGTTACTTCCAACTTCCAACAGCAGGAACCTGAAATTCAGCCTGCTGAGTTTAACAAGGATTTGCCTGAGTAGAGCCAAATATTGGGATGCCTAAAAATTCTTTCATGATGGAAAGCACGAAAACAATGATCAAAACAAAAGATGAAACTCTCTCAGTACTACATGTCTCACAGATTAGTTATGGACAAAAGCAAATTAATATAGTCAGAAGTGTTATGTTGGTACACTGAGAAAGAACAAGATGTATTTCATTTTGTTTCATGCATCATCAAAAATGGCCAGCTCTAATTCAGATCCCAGTATTCTTGTTGGTCATGCTGTCGGGGAAGAGAGAGAGAGCACGCATACAGCTTAATTATTTTTCAATGTCAGGTTGATCTTACAGTCTTGACAGACAGGAAAAGCTTGTTTTGCCTTGTAAAACTGAAGAAATTTGATGTTAAAGTCGTTAGAAGAGAAGAACTAGAAACACCCAGATGTCATTTTTCCCTGAGTCATTTGTATGGCCTTACCCAAATTTCAATGCAAGCTAAGGCTTCAGCCCTGTGATTAACCCCAGGAACAAGATGCTACTGGTATAGTAATTGAGCTAATAAAATATTCCACTGTAGGAAGCCTTTGTCTACATCCATTATATTATAGAGCAGCTAGCCAGCAACAGTAGTTATAATTCATATACAAAAACCCAGTGTTGAAGTAATAGACATAAGGTGCCAGTGCCAAATGGGAACTTTTAAAAAATTTGCCATTGAGCCAATAATACTAATAAATGCAAGGGCAAGATTTAAATATCACTTCCTAATTTATTGTACTTACCAACATTTTCATAGTGAATGTCATTTACATTCCTGATTGATTTTTTCCTCATATTTTTTCAATTTAAAATCAGAATTTTTAGTTGAATTTTCATACAAGTCTTTGTGTTTGACAAGTTTTCTCTTAATACTTGTGCAAACTTTTTCAGATATGCTATGAGTTTTCAAGATTTTCCATTGATGTGGATATATGATAGTCTCTTAAAATCCTAAAATGTTAAATGAATCTATACAGCTAGTGATCAGATATATCAAGGTTCTCTGAAAATCCCTCTCATGAAGGGTGTTGATAGGTAAACCAGTGATATGCTTAGTCTTGATTAAGCCTTGCTTGAAGAATTCTGAATACATGAGGTTACCAACATCCATCAAAGAGAAACTCTTGCTGTTATGGCAGCAAAAGAACATTACCTATAAACTGTGCTACCATTTAAAAATGTAGTTTGCAGGATTGCAGAGAAGCAGATGCAACATTAACTGCTGTGGGCAAAGCAAACTGGAAGGTCTCAGAGCACTAGCCCAAAATAAGGAGAGAGAGTAGGAAGGAAGCAATGTTACACAAGCCAAGGCTCTTCTCTTCACTCTTTGGTATCTCTGAATATCTCTGAACAGACTTTCCCAAAGACAAGGAATAGTTCTTATTGAAATCCTGGCCCTACTGAACTAAACAACAAAACTCCCTGCCATTTCAACAGCGCCAGATCCCTGGAAGTTGTCGAGCTTCCAGCAGGAACACC
The DNA here is from genome assembly GCF_033958435.1 of Carettochelys insculpta. Lineage (NCBI taxonomy): Eukaryota > Metazoa > Chordata > Testudines > Carettochelyidae > Carettochelys > Carettochelys insculpta. The sequence continues at coordinate 179,723,383 of NC_134138.1, forward strand.
GCGGGTTGGGCTATTTCTTAATCAGAAATTTAACACATGACTTTTTTCCAGCTTGCTGGTTTCCTCTTTATACAAATTGTGTGTCCAACATACACTTATACTACGATGGAATATCCTTTATTAAACCAATACAGATACAAAGAGTTGCACACTAAAGTACCCCTGTTTCAAGTTACCATCATTGCAGATTTTTTTTTAAATGATCAGAAATCAGTTCAGCCAGGCCCACCTGTGGCAGGTGAAGGCACCAAGGGGGAGAGTGCATAGAAGCCCATTCATTTCAAAGAGGCAGGGAGTTGCAGGCCCCTTTGAAATGCCACGTGAGCATTTTTCTTCTATTCTGCATGGTTTCTGAGGACTGGAGGACAGGGCCAGCGCTGTGCTCCAAGTGATGCAAAGGCTGTCAGGCTGTCTGCCCTTGGCCCTACCCTTCTGCCTGAGGCTCTGCCCCTTCTAGGGGCATGAAGCAGCCCCCCACCAGCACCATACCCTTGGGCCCATGGTGGCTCTTGACTCTGCTGGTTCAGCCAGCAACATGCTCTGCGGGGGAACTGAGGATGAAGCTTGAAATAAGCAAGTGGGTAGCCCATCTGTATTGGAGCAGAAGTGCCATCCACAAAATTCCCCTCTGTACTAGTTCCCTGCTCACTAGTTCAACATGTAAATCTTGCTCTAATTGGAACACACTCCTAAGGAATTTAAAATATTCATATTCCTGGGAACACCTGCTACTCCATCTCATGACAAATGTTTTCTGAGAATCTTTTCCTTCTCAGCTCCAAAAATATAATAACCTCCTTTCTCTTCCTTTCAAACTGTTTTAATTTTTCCTTTCCATTTTCACCCAACCTGCCAGGGTTCTCATTAACTCAATCTATTACATGTTAACAGTTCCGAGAGGAGATGCCTCAGTATTGGAGCTTGCTTCATATTCTTGTGTTAGAGCAAAGAGTTTTCTAATAGATATACTCCAGATCTTAGCCAGCTGGACACCTCAGTAATTTCTACAAGGTCTGTCCAGCTCAGGAAGTTCTATGATTATAAATGGACCTAATTCCATTTGGATGCAACAGTGATACTGAGGCACAAGGTACTAGTGGCTAAGATCCATTTTATCTTGAATCCACAGATAAATTTTTTTACTATGGTTTAGAGCAAGATTATTGTGTGATGACAATATCCAATGAAGCTTTGGGAAAAAGAGTGATTGAGTTAGGGAGTTAAAATAGGATTATCTTTCATTTCACATTAGGTTTTCATAAAGTATCCAGCTAAGATGGAAAGGCAAGCTCTTGAAAAATGACAGGCAGCAAAAGACATACTGGACTAGAGTCTTTTCTCACTTACTCCCGTACCATATTGACCTGTGTGGAGTTATTCCTGAAGTAAGCTGAGAGCAAAGTCTGGCCCACAGAAATATAATCTGTGAGACATTATTTAAAATCAGACATCAACAGTTTAAGAACAAATTTGTACACTTCCACAACCTCACTGATTTCAGTAAGCCCAGGATTTGAACCTTAATGAAGAGGTTATTATAGTATGACTTAAGCTGGACAAAGACGATCAGGTTTCAGAAGGAACCTAGTTTAGTGTGACATCAGAGGGTTCAGGAAGGCAAGCTTGGCCTTGCTGCTCACAGGCAAACACATACCTCTCAGCATGTAGCTGTGACCTTTCTGCAAGCACAGTAAATAGCCTTTTCTTTCCCTTTCATGCCAATTCTCAAGAAGCCTGTCTCCTCAGGACAATGCAACCCAAGTCGCTGTACAGACTCGGGGACCCTAAAAAGGATTTGAGGATTTCACTGAGTATTGTGATGTCAGATGCTTGCGGATGTAAGGTGGTTTGAAGAGTCTCTCTAGAAAGAAAGATAAAATAGGAACTGGGACAGAGCAGGTTTTGTACAACCAAGCAGAGCCAAGCATAGAGAGGCATGTAGGTTAAGACATAAGGGCTACATCTACACGTGAACGCTACATCGAAATAGCCTATTTCGATGAATAATGTCTACACGTCCTCCAGGGCTGGCAACATCAACATTCAACGTCGACGCTGGGCAGCACCACATCGAAGTAGGCGCTGCAAGGGAACGTCTACATGCCAAAGTAGCACACATCGAAATAAGGGTGCCAGGAACAGCTGCAGACAGGGTCACAGGGCGGACTAGCGCTTCCGGGGCAACAGCTAGCCGCTCCCTTAAAGGGCCCCTCCCAGACACACGCAGCCTGCACAGCACGCGGTCTGCAGAGCCATAGGCGCACACATCTTGAGCGACGCAGTCATGGATCCCCAGCAGCAGCAGCAGCAGCAGCAGCAGCAGCAGCAGCAGCAGCCAGAGGTCCACCCAGCCGCCCCTGCAGGAGTGCTCGCCCTGTTCCATGCCATGCAGGAGGCAGCTGAACACCTCCTTGCCACAGAGGAGGAGCTGCCTGCAGGGGAGGAGGACGCAACCCCCAACCCTGCAGCACGCCCCCCACCGCCGCACACGCCACCGGCTGTGGAGCTACCCCACGAGCACCAACTGGTGGGAGCAGCTGGTGCTCGGAGAGTGGGACGATGACCGCTGGCTCCAGAACTTTCGCATGAGCCGGCAGACATTTCTGGAGCTATGCCAGTGGCTCACCTCCCGCACTGAGGCACCAGGACACTGCTATACGGCGTGCCCTCAGCGTCGAGAAACGGGTCGGCATCGCTGTCTGGAAGCTGGCCACTCCAGACAGCTACCGATCTGTGGGCCAGCAGTTTGGCGTCAGCAAGGCCACCGTTGGGGCTGTCCTCATGGAGGTAAGAGGACCCACGGGGAGCGGGGGAGGCAGCCCTGGCAGGGGAGCCGGGGGGAGGCAGCCCTGGCGGTGGGGGGGCCCTGGCAGGGGAGGGCCACACACACCCTGCACACCCCTCATTGGTGCTCTCCCATGTGCTTCCCCTGCAGGTCGTCCGCGCCATCAACGCCCTGCTCCTCCACAGGCTTGTGAAGTTGGGGGACCCGGACGCCGCCATCGTGGGCTTTGCCACCCTGGGCTTCCCCAATTGCTTCGGGGCACTGGATGGGACTCACATCCCCATCCACGCCCCGGAACACAGTGGAGGATGCTACTTAAACAGGATGGGCTACCACTCAGTGGTCCTCCAGGCCTTGGTGGACAGCCGGGGCCACTTCCTGGACATATATGTGGGCTGGCCTGGCAGCACCCACGGCACCCGAGTATTCTGGAACTCGGGCCTGTGCCGCCGGCTGGAGGCGGGGACCTACATCCCACAGCGGGAGATCCATTCCGCCTCTTGATCCCCATTACCTGGAGCACTTCCTCCTCTCTCCAGACCCCCAGCAGGTCCCGAAGCTCGGCCTCCGTCCAGGAGGGGCCCCACTGCCGCCTCCCTGCCTGGCTCCTGGGCTGGGAGCCCTGGCTCCCCTTGGGGGGGTCCCCTGGGGGCACTTGGGGGGGCTGGCGGGCGGCCATTGCAGCCATGGGGTGTGTGTGGGGCTGCTGAGGGACGTGCAGTCTGGCCGCATGTCTGGGCTGCCGCCTGCATGTTCTCTCAGCTTCCTGCACAGGAAGGCAGGGGGCAGGGAGCTTTAAGGGGCCGCTCCACGTGGCCACCATTGAGCTCAGGGGCTGGAGAGAGCATCTCTCAACCCCTCAGCTGATGGCCACCATGGAGGACCCCACTATTTCGATATTGCGGGATGTGCAACGACTACACATTCCCTTCTTCAACGTTGAACATCGAAGTAGGGCGCTATTCCCGTCGCCTCATGGGGTTAGCGACTTCGACATCTCGCCGCCTAACATCGATGTTAACTTCGAAATAGCGCCCAACACGTGTAGCTGTGACAGGTGCTATTTCGAAGTTGGTGCCGCTACTTCGAAGTAGGTGGCACGTGTAGACGCGGCTAAGTTCTGTTATCATTTCAGTTATCTGTAAAGCCAAACCCCAGAACCTTCAAGTGTGGATTCTGCATAGAGTCTACACCAGGAGTGGGAAAAAAGCAGTCCATGTGCTATGCACAGTTCACCAGGGTTAGCCTCTGGTGGGCTGCCAGTTCTTTATTTACCTTGACAGCTGCCTGCAGCTCCCGTTGGCCATGGGTTACCATTGTTGGTTAACAGGAGTTGAGAGTGGCCATACCCATGGAGGACCATGTAAATAAAGCATCTGGTTGCCGGCCAAGGGTTAACCCTGGCAAACTATGTCCAGCTCACAGGTCACTTATTGTGCCTCCCTGGTTTATGCTATGTTCAGACCAATGTGAGAAATATACCTTCTTAGTCACATGATACCGCTTCTGCTCTGATTTGATAATAGGTGAATAACCAGTAACCTAAAGAGTGGATTTTTAGGGAAATAATAATGTATAGTAAAATTCATGTGACTTTTGGGAATTATAAAGAATTGCTGAAATATGAAATAATATAACCCCATGAATCAAAGTGTCCCTTGATTAAATAGAGTTTGAAACTTCTAGAATTATATATCTATTTCACTGGCTTTAAAAATAATTTGTAGTGAGGTGTAATGGGGCAGGATGGCCACCCCACCTCCCAGAAAGGGAGGACCCCTTCTGGCAGCCATTATGTATAGAGCCTGGCTCCTCCCAGTCACCTGACTGGAAGTTAAGAGGCAGGGCAAGGACTAGAAAAGCCCAGCCTGAGGGCTCAGTTAAGGTCAATCCTCCCAAGGAGCCAGAGCCCACCTCTGGGCTCCCCACCTGGGAGGCTGAGGCCCTAGTCTGTACTGGGACTCAAGAGGAGCCTGGGCATAGCCCTGGGCTCCCTGCCTGAGATGCTGAATTCTCATATAGGACTGAGCCTCTAGAGGAGCCAGGGGATGGCCCTGGGATCCCTGCCTTAGTGGTTGAGGGATGCCTAAATGAGGCCAAGTCCTGGATTGGGCCACCTGGGCCCCTGCTGGTTCTGACATCCCATGGACCCCAGCAGGACCTGCAGGACAGAGTAGATCAGTTGGACCCGGAGGACTGGGTACAGTATCCACCTCAACTTGCACCCCAAGCCAGCCTGAGGCAGAGGAATCAATAGGCTGCCTGGGCCTGGGCATGGGCCTGGGCCACCCACACACCAGCTGGACCTGAAATCCTGTGAGCCACGAGACGTCGGATGGACTTTGGGTATGTGTCAGGGGAGAGACCTGGAGTAGCCCAGGGGATAAGAGGACTGTTAAAGGTACAAGGGGCTGCGTGTTGCAGTCTGGATTTCCCCACTGACCCATGCTACAGACTGTGCTGCTGCAACCAGGGCCCCTGGGCTGGGACTCAGTGGAGCAGGTGGGCCTGCATCTCCCCAGCCACCCACTTGCCAGGTGGCAGTTTCCCCCCTCTCTGCCAGCATGGGCGGAGTGTCTGTTGTGTTTGCATGCTGCCCTGCCCTGAGTTAGGGCCTTTGACTGTGGTATTGTTGCCCTGCCTTGCACCAGGGCATGGGCTCCTTTTTGGATATGCACCACCCCACCCTGAGCAAGGGCCAGGGGCCCCCAAAGACTGTTTGTTGCCCCACCTTGCTCCAGGGCTTGGGCTCCATTTGATGTGTACCATCCTGTCCTGAGCTAGGGCTGGGGGCCACATGAAAACTGTTATTTGCTGCCTCCCCTTGCTCCAAGGCTTGGGCTTCCTTGGGTGTTTGCTGCCTCATCCTGAGCTAGGACCAGGGGCCTCCAAAACTGTAGGCTTGCAACCCTGCCCTGAACTAGGGCTGGGGGCCACCAAAGACTGTTAGCTTGCTGTTGCCCTGATTTAGGACTAGCCCAGACTTGAGCTGATTTCCCCCAGCACCTTCCTGAGATAAGGCAGGAGTTCTTTGAACTATTGCCTCTCGCCCACCTGAGTCAAGGTGGAAACCCCCTGAACGAGTGACGTGGGGATTGTTGGGCATTCATGGCAGTGGGGCAGGATGGCTGCCACTGACCCAGAAGGAATCTTCCCCTTCCAGGAGCCTGAACCAGCTACATGAGGAAACAATAATATCATGCAAGTTAAAATAATAGCAGTTGGGTTCTTGTGGCATTTTTACAAAAAAAAATTCAAATACCATCAGAAAAGATAGCCAGGAAACTAATATACTAAGCAACCTTATTTATGTTGTCTTTTTTCCTGTGTAGGTGCGAAGTGATGCTTACCTTTATTATACAAAACCTAATGTGCACTGAAGCTTCATAAAATTTTCTGTGGTTGCAGTACGAAAGATGATCAATCTTTTTTAATTAAGAAGGGAAAAATTTGATTGTTTGACAATATTTGTATTTCCCAGGGCAAATCAAAAATATATTTCAAATTTAGCCAATAACTTCTTTTGTACATTCTTCCCCTCACTGGAAAGTCTGATTATTTTGCTAGTAGACTTACACTGATTAATTATTAAATATTGATTTCAAAGTTTTGTTCATGGCCATTTGATTATTTAGCTGATAAGGCACATCCTGTCTAAGAAAAAGTAATTCCATCTTAGATGTCTTTGGCTGTTAACCATCATCTTCTTTCACTTACTAACTTATCTTACTGCAAACTGCTATGAGCAGTGCCAAACAAAGAACTGTGAGCTGTTCAAAGGGAAACTTCCACTGTGGAAGGGATCTCAATCAGTGAAAAGCTGTCAGAGACCCGCATCCACATAACAAAACAGGACATGTTGTCCTAGTTGTCCCCTCTTTCATTTTGTCTGAATAAGAAAGAAGCATGTCTTCTGCTATCTAGCTCTGTCTCTGGTATTTCTTTAGTCCTTCTTAATATTGGGATTATGATAGAACCTACCTGACATTGGGAGCCCATTATGCAAGGCAACAACAAAGTAACAGTCAGTCCCTGGGCTACAGAGTTGCCATGTACTCGTGACTTTTCTGGATATGTAGATGGTCCTTCTGTGGTGCATTTGAATCACTTTACTTTTTGATGAAGCTTATTTAGGTGAAGTTTCTCACAGGACATTTGAGCCGTGTCTACACGTGCACGCTACTTCGAAGTAGCGGCACTAACTTCCAAATAGCGCCCGTCACGGCTACACGCGCCGGGCGCTATTTCAAAGTTAACTTCGACGTTAGGCGGCGAGACGTCGAAGTCGCTAACCCCATGAGGGGATAGGAATAGCGCCCTACTTCAACGTTCAAAGTCGAAGTAGGGACCGTGTAGTCGTTGCGCGTCCAGCAACTTCGAAATAGCGGGGTCCGCCATGGCAGCCATCAGCTGGGGGGTTGAGAGATGCTCTCTCTCCAGCCCCTGCGGGGCTCTATGGTCACCGTGGGCAGCAGCCCTTAGCCCAGGGCTTCTGGCTGCTGCTGCGGCAGCTGGGGATCCATGCTGCAGGCACAGGGTCTGCAACCAGTTGTCAGCTCTGTGTATTTTGTGTTGTTTAGTGCAACTGTGTCTGGGAGGGGCCCTTTAAGGGAGCGGCTTGCTGTTGAGTCCGCCCTGTGACCCTGTCTGCAGCTGTGCCTGGCACCCTTATTTCGATGTGTGCTACTTTGGCGTGTAGACGTTCCCTCGCAGCGCCTATTTCGATGTGGTGCCGCGCAACATCGAAGTTGAACATCGACGTTGCCAGCCCTGGAGGACGTGTAGACGTTACTCATCGAAATAGCCTATTTCGATGTTGCTACATCGAAATAACGTATTTCGATGTAGGCTTCACGTGTAGACGTTGCCTTGATGAGAAGTAGTTTGTTAGCCTCTTATTTCAACTCGCATATACCATACTTTATAATTTCAGCATTAACTGAGCCAATAGCTGGCATTTCCATGTCTATCTCCACTCCAGAAAGAATTTCATAAGATCTAGCATCACATGTCATCTTCAAATCACTGAAGAACTGTTAAGGTTACTGAGTGTATCGAGTACAAAGGCTCCAGTACTGCTAGGTAGGGAACTGGCATTGAGAGAGAACAGTTCAAAAGGACCTCATGGACTTTTGAGATTAATGCTGATTGGTTGGCTCATGGTAGGAATGTTACCTGCATCCAGAAAAACCAAGGCTGTCGACTCTGGACAAGTTCCCTGTACTCTTGTACACCTTGTGTAGTGTCTTGCACCATTGAAAATCAGAAATGAGACTATATACTGAAATATGCCCCTTTACGACTACACCATGTTCAAGGCAGAGGAGAATTGGGTACGTTGTTAGCTTTGTAGTACTTACCAGTTGCGTAAGGTCATTCTCTGGAGAATAATTAGTTATTCAGATGTTCCCATATTCTGTAGAAAGTCAAACTCCTGTGGGAGTTTGAATTTCCTAAGGAATAGACCTTCTACAGCAGAGACTGGGATGAGAGAGAGACACAACATCTTCTTAGACCCATCCCTACAATTTCAGATGGTCTGGTTTACTCAAAAATGTCTCTGTGTCACTGCAATACTGAGGCTGGAAGAAAGGGGAAGTGGGCGTTCATTCTGATTCCGCAAGTTACTTAGACATGATTCATATCATGCATGTTAGCAGCATTGTTAAAGTCGGTGAGACTATTCCCATACTTAGTGGGATGAATGCATAAGTAAATTGTCAAACTAGAGTCAAACTATTTAATTCCACATAACCCTATCTTCTTCATCAGTGTGTCAGGCAAATATAGAACCTTAAAAAATAATTAAATTAAAAGTGGGCTTTTTCTCTGGGCGGGCTTGCCAAAATACTCTCAGTCCTAAGTCAGAGCAAGTAAATTTACTGGCCCATTGATGACTGCTAGCTTATTGCAGGAGGCACAGTATTTCAGTGTTGGCAGCAGTGCTAAATTGGCTCCTGTCTGCTTAAGCTTCCTGTTTCTGTCCAAACAACTGCTAGTTCTTAAGTGAACTGATTTTTATTTGGGTAGGGTCAGGTATTAAATAGTCCATTTATATTAGAGCTTAATTCAGACTGGAGCTCATGGAAATCAAGACTAAAGCTTCGAGCTGAATGTTGTAGTTGTGACTGCCTCAAATTCATACAGCACCTTTCATTGTAAGGAAGCCCAAAGTGCACCAACAGCCTGCTAAACCCTTAGCACAAACTGAATGCGGCAACTTACCAAAGTTGCTACCACCTCAGGAGCAGCAGGAGCCATACGAGCTGGGGCATGAGCAAGGTGGGCTGGCCAGAGCTGCATCCCATATGAGTCATGGTGGCCAGAACTGTGAGCTGTGCCAGTTAGAGCCACGCCAGCCAGAGTAGCGCCCCACAGGAGCCACACTGGCAGAAGCCGTGCTGGCTGGAGCCCATGTGAGCTGTGCCAGAAAAGTGGCAGCGCTGCCAGTGGTGTGGGCCAGATAAAAAGGCTCCGTGCGCCAGATTCTGGTCTGCGGTCTGGACACCCCTGCCCTAGCTCCACACCATGCAGGGCTCTGACCCCGCCCCATGATGGGGACTCTGAGCGGGGGCTCCAGCCACGTGGGAGGTCTGGGGAGCCTTGGCCCCACACCATACAGGGCTCTAGCCCTGGCACCATTACATGGTGGAGACTCAGGGAGGGAGCTCCATTCCCACGCTGCACAAGGCTCTGGCCCCAGCCCCAGAGGGCTCTGGCTTCAGCAACTCTGGGGGGCTGGACTCCATCCCCACAGGAGGTCTGGAGGGCCTTGGCCCCTCACCATATAGGACTCTGGGCCCTCTCCAGCCCCCCTTTCCTGCACCCAGCTCCAGACCCCCTTTCCTACACCCAGCTCCAGCTCCAGTCCCAGCCCCACCACGCACCTGAGAAAGGCCAGGGCTGGTGGCAGTGTTCCAGCGGGGGCAACAGGCAGAGGCGGGTGGCTTGGAGCTGCTTTTAAAAATAGCAGTGGTGGCAGCAGGAAAAATAGGTGGTTAGACACCATTCTGCTGGGAAAGAAACCTGGGTTTTATTCCCTGCCAGGGTTTCTCTCTATAGAAGGTATTGACTGCATTGGTAAAACTCTTCTACGACACTAGTCCTGTCTCAAGCCTCTCCTTTGCTCGTGCTGCCTGCTTTTGGACAGGAAAGAGGAAATAGCAATTACCTTACTCATTAACAATCTTCCTCCCGCAGATATACTATTATCAAGGTCTCTTAGACTGGATATATGACAATAAAATCTTGTACAGGGCCTACAGTGACTCTAGCCCACAGTCTGAAAAACCAAAAGGAAGTACATTGCAGTAGTCAATTTATCTATCTTGGAAAAAGGAAGGGCTTAGTTATTCCTGCCAGGATCTGAATTTTAGTACCGTGGAGTGTGGCAGGCATATGCATCCCTGCTGTAATTCCATTAATTCCAGTGCAGTTAACACTACAGATGAATTAGGCCATGCATATTTCAAACCTAAACTTACAAAAAATAACCTATCCTCCTGGCCCATGCAGCAGCATTTTCCTCCCACACCTCTGTTCTTCTCTGTGTGTTGTCCTCAGTTTCTCTTATTTTTTCATATTAATAAGTACAGAAAGTTGATCAAATTATGATATATGTTAAGGAGACTCCATCCTATATGTGAGTGAATAGGTCTCTGTTATTGTAGCCTGAGGTAATTAATTGTTCTCAGATACACGTTTTGCTCTTTTTTGCAAATACAATAATTTTGAACTAAAAAGTTACCTATTTAAGCTTAATGTAAAGTTTGAATGTGAAAAAATATTACCAAGTTTGCATTTGAACTTTTCTCCCTGAAGATGTGTTTTTGTGACTTTGGTTTTAATCAAAGCTAATACTTTGGTGGTATAGGGTGGTCCTATACCCTACTTTCCTCTTATGGAGAACTAGTGGAAGTTCACATTTGGACAACAATAAGTCTCATCAAATTAACAAAACAAAGCAAGCAGTCATGTAGCACCTTAAAGATTAACAAATTTAGTTATTTGGTAATGAGCTTTCTCTTACCCACAAAAGAGAATAACAAATAATACTGAATAAACTGCATTTGTTAGTCTTTACGGTGCTACAGGACTGTTTGCTTGGTTTTGTGAAGATCCAGACTAACATGGCTACCCCTCTGGGTCTTATTAAATTGTTGGTGTCACATTTCAGTGAAAATGCATCCATATTCCCCCTTCCTAATCTGTCACAGGCACACGCTCTAGGCTTCTAGCTCCTTAATTGCCACCACTACTGGGAACAGACCACTGTCTCATTTCCCTCTTGACAAGGGGGCTTCCAGGTTGTATGTTTCCCTGACTACACTGTGATATTCGCCACAAGCCAGACTGTGTAAATAAGCCAGTGTCTGAGCTTTGCTTTCTCTCCCGAACCTATGAAAAATGTAGAGGTCTGAGGTTATAATTACCACCCAGTTCTCTGTAAGGAGGCATGTTTCTTGTTAAGATGAAAGCATTACAGAGAAAACATTATGCATAAGGACATACACACATACTAAAAAGCTTACCAGAGGTCACTACTACTCCAACTTTAGGCTTTGGTAGATGGCAATCCTTCAGAAAGCCACAACTGAATTTTCCTTGTGGGTTCAAGTTCATAGTGGTCTCAGTTTCAGAACACCCATGGGTAGCTTTTTTTTTTTATTCCAAATGTCCATTTTTGTCTGGCCCTGTCTGCACACCCAAAATTGACAGTCTTGCTCAAAAAGTTACATTCAATCCTACCCAAACAAAACCCATTTGTTTATTAGAATGGACGCTAGAGATATTTTAACTTAATTCAATAAGGCCTCCCAAGGAAGTGGCAGGAAACTGCGATGTCTGCCCCAGTCAGAAGCTGTAAAAAATTTCAGGAGCTGTTCAGTAATGGAAACCTATCCACGGACTTTGCCGGGCACTGAATCAGGCAGCAAATCAGTTAATGCATCAGGTAATTCTTTGAACCAAAAGGTTGCCAAAGTATCAGTACATCAGGAACGGGGGAGGAAAAGGAGTTCTTTTGCATACTGTAGTAGAATTAATTTGTCCATTTGAGAGAGAGAGAGAGAGAGAGAGAGAGAGAGAGAGAGAGCAAGACAGCTCTCACATATGACTGCTTCTACTGGTAATTGATGTCAGTTCATTTTTAAAGACCATGCTGGCTGTAGCCACAGTAAGAGTACTGAGTAGGTATTGACTCCTATGGTGTGACCTTTTGCAGTTTTCACAGCACTTTAATATTAACATCAACTGACTGAGCCCAGGATAAAGCTAGTTTGTTACACTGTCATTACTGGCCTGATTCTCCTCTTCAGCTAGTATTTCTACATTTCCCAAACTGTGGCCCATGATAGATGGTCTTCAAAGAGATGACTGGTTGTGTGGTTCAGTTCTCCTTTCTCCTGCAGTGTCTTGAGGACTATGTTGGATCTACAAGCTATCACTCTGAGAGTGGAGGCAGGAGTTCTACTTGCAGCCAGGAAGTTCTGTAGGAGACAGTGTCATCTGAATCAGTTAGCAATCTAGCCAAAAATAGCCATCTAGTGGCATGAATTGTGCATCACTGCCTTAAAATCATCCTCTTGTCAGTCTGTTTTGGGGTCCGTGGGTCTTCTGTAATCTAAGTTATAAAGTAGCGTAACAGTGCAACTGCCAACAAAGTAGTTATGCTTTTACTTAACTTCTGAGTCTACGATGTAAGTATAAGAGTTGCTGGCTGTATGAAAAAGAACAGTTCCATTGGGGTGTCAGATAAAATCAAGAGAAAGAAAAACCATGTGATTATCTCTACTTTCTTCCAAATGACAAAACATAAAGATGGCTATAAAAGCACTATTTTCTCAGTGTTCCTTTTTCCATGTAAGCAGTTGTTGCAGTTTCCACAGAACTAACACAGTTGCATATAGTTAGAAAGGTAGTCCATGGGATTGAAACTGTATGAGAGCTGACCAGTCTTTCTACCAAGTGGTCCAGATGTTTGATAGCATAGTATTTTCATTCAGTTACCATGCATGGGTTCATTGACAGGTCTGTTCAAGACCTGAAGTATGCAATTGTTGCTGTATGGTGGCACCTAACATAGTTTGTGACACTTTGTCCATATGGTTGCAATTTTTGCATAGCATCATTCAGAAACTGTAATGAAGTGCAGAGTAAGTAGCTAATATACGAAATGACAAGTGGTATTTAAATGTCTGATTTAGTTTACTCAAGTTAGGTGCATTTTTTTCTACAATATTTCAGACAGTTATGAATATATAATAGATCATTGCACTGTCAGGCATGTGAACACACTTCCAACACAAATATAGCTCTGCCAGTTGTCTACTAGGAAGCAATCATCTTAAGTCTCATTATTGCTACTTGTAATATCCTTGCTGCTGCACTTTGGGGGTCAAAAGGTGAATTTAGGGTGCCATGGGATAGTCAAGCTGATTTCTGTGCTGATTTCAGAGTTGGGAAACATATCCTACCATGATACTCTTACTTCTACTCCACTGCTGGCAGCAGCTCTGCCTTCAGAGCTGGGCTCCTGCCCAAAAACCAACACACTTCAGCTGCTCAGTTCTGAAAGCAGAACCACTGACAGCAACAGCACAAAAATAAACATAGCATTTCTGACCTCCTCCCCAATAAACTTGTGAACACTGCCCCCCCGACACACACAACTCCTGTTTGAGTCAGAACCTCTACAAATTGCTGAAATCATAACATTTACCATTATAAAAATACTATGGTCATGGAATTGGCCAAAATGAATTTAAGAGAGCCCTAAATATAATTTAATAAATGTTAACAGAATGGCCTCTAAGCTTGAGAGCATAAGAAGTGGAATGTTTTATAAAGAGAATATCTTGGTGACAGAATGGGTGATGGTCTTCTTTGGTGACAATATGAAATAGAAGAATAAAAGGAATGTAGTAGATATGTGTTTTTAAGCATTTAATATGTCACATGAAACCTTACACGATTGAATTGTTTTACCATGAAAAGTGCCACACTAACCTAAGAGGGTGAGGAGAAAGGATGGAATGTGTAATGTGGAACCACTGGGATTGGTGGACTAGCTACTGTTTAAGGGCCTAATCTAAGAACAATAAAGAGAAGATGGAGATGGGGTGAATGCACAATGTGGAGTCACTGGGATTGTTGTTACACTGGCCACAGTTTGTTTGACATAATTAATAAATAATCTGAAAAGGAGGTGTCTGGGTTCAGGACTATTTATGACCCTCCTCTGGTCTGAGTCTATGCCCTGAAGCTGTTGGGCCTTATCTTTAATCCTGTGATTCTCTCACACTGAGACTGGGGCCATGGCCTGAAGACCACCGTTTGCAATCCTTGATTGCTCAGTTCTTGCTGCTTGTGCCTTTGAGAGTCACAACCAGTAGTAAATACAATGACCTTGAACAGCTTTATTGAAAGTATTGTTTAACCACAACAATGAGAACAAAGCATAATAAGGAAAATGGAGTTAAAGACAATGAAAGGTATATCCACGTCTATAGGCAGACCCAGTTTATCCTGAACACTACCTATTCTAAGGGTTGAGGGTCTAGTTTCTGACTCCTGTTCCTTGTTCTTCTCAGGCTGGGTTTTTTTTAATGTTTGGCTTGGTTTGGGGGTTTTTTGGGGTTTTTTTTTGTTTGCTTTGTTTCTTTGTTTTCTTCCATCAACTCAGGTCTCAGTGTTCCCATTTTTCCTGCATGGATCCCCCCTTCTGTAATTACTGACAGCGACTCCCTCTCTCAACACCCATACTCCTGAGGTCTCTTTCAGCCCTATGATTCTATGATAGTCCTAAATAAAACTTCAACAAGAATGACACCTGTGTTGTCCTGTAAGCATACATCTACACCGTGATAGCATAAGATATGGCACAGCCATGGCTGGCCCAGATCAGCTAACATGTGCTCAGGCTTAGGGTTGCCAACTTTCTGATCACACAAAACACCCTTGCCCTGCCCCTTGCCCAAGCCCTTCCATAAGGCCCCTTCCCATATCCATCCTCCATCCCCTCCCTCCATCACTTGCTTACTTTCACCAGGTTGGGACAGAGGGGAGGGGTGTGGGAGGGATTGAGGGTTCCAGCTGGGAGTGCAGTCTCCAGGATGGGGCCAGAAACCAGGGTTCCAGCTGCAGGAAAGGACTCCTGGGCTTGGGCGGGGGCAGGGGGAGGGGGTTGCAGGCTTCAGCTGGGGAAGTGGGTTTTGTGTGGTGCTGCGAATGAGGAGGTGGGGTCCGGGAGGAGGCTCAAAGTGGGACAGGCAGTTTGGGTGTAGGCTCCAGGAGGGAGTTTGAGTGTGGGAGGAGGTTCAGGGCTGGGGCACAGGGTGGCGGTGCAGGAGAGAGATCCAAGTGCAGGTACTGAATGGGCAGTACTCCCCTTTGGCTGCTCATGGAAGTGGCAAGCATGTCCAGCTCCTAGATGGAGGGGCCAAGGGCTCAATGTGTGGCCAGAGAGTCCCTGTGGCTGCTCTTGCACCTAGGAGCCAGCCCCTCTGCACCATTGACTGCTGATGCTATAGACCTTGGGAGCCTGGGCTCGAATCTGGGCTCTGAGATGTTGTGAAGATATCTCAACCCCTAGGTCCTGCTGGATCTCAAATGTCTACACTGGTATTTTTAGCCTGTGAGCCTGAGTCCATTGACCTGGGCACTGAGCCTTGATGTTGTGGGGCTTTCTTTATCATATGGATGTACCCTCAGTAACAGTAAATAAGGTGTTATCTAAGTTTGCTGTCTTCTTTCCTGCATATGTACCATCAGCTGCTGGTTGAATTAACCTTTTATTTTCATTCAGCAAACCACACAATAACAACCAAAGAGATGAAATATATTTAAAAAAGGTTACAGCAGCTCCTATGTCCTTCACAGGGGGCAAATATCACAGGAATTAAAGATTCATATAATATTAGTTTGGGAGTAGTTACTAACATTAATAATCACAGAGAAATAATATGAAGTGACCTAGAGAGGATAAAGACAGAAAACAGCACAAAGACTCAGGATGAAAAATGCCAGCTAATAATTTGTCTGTGCAGTCAACAAGTTTTGAGATAGAATTATACAGAGCAGACTCAAGGGAGCAGAAATAAGAGAAAATAGATTACTTTAGGAAAGGAAAAGTGTACGCTGAGTTGCAGGAAGATCGTGAGATCTACAAGACACTCCAAAGGATTGGCATAAGCCCCATCACTGGAGATGTTGAAATGCCTGTAAAATGTATAGTAGGAAATATTGGCAAAGGGAGAGACTAGTAAACAGGTTGCAGGGGATTGCATCAATGCTCCCTTTCCTTATGGCCTGGTGAGAGAGAGAGGAGGTGTGTGATCTGGGATGGAGGCTGGATGCAGAAGGCAGCTTGGGTAGGGAAATGGGGTATAAGATAGGGTGTGGGGTCTTAGATGGTGTTTTGTCGAAGGAGGGGGCTGTGATCTGGGGCAGGGTATTGGGGTGCAGGGTCCAGGAGGGATGCAGGAGAGGATGATGTCCTGGGGGAGGGGTGTGAGAAGGCGTGCAGGGTTGGGAGGAAGCTGAGGTGCAGTGCAAGTGGCAAACTCTGGCTAGGAGGCATTAACCTAAGCAGCTCCAGCCAGCAGCAGTCTCAAGCAGGCTTACCCACCTGCCAGCAGCCCCAGCCTGCTGATGGGTCTCTGCACGGTGGGGAGGACTTCACCCTGCCCTGCCCTGCCTCTAGAAAATCTCTCCAATTCCATTGGGCGGTTTCATGTGCTGGCCCCACCAACAGCAAAGTCTCTCAGCACTTATTGCCCAGAAACCAGCCAATGGGGGCTGAGAAATTGTGTTGCACTGCCCCCACCCCACAGTATGATCTCTCAGTTCCCATTGGCTGGTTTCCAGTTTGGCCAATAGAACATGAGAGGTTCTGCAGGGTACGGGGCAACAGTCGAAGCTCTCCCTCTCTGGAGCTGGCCGTGGACCAGATTAAAAGGCTTGGTGGGCTGGATCTTTCCCACCCCTTTCCTAATTGGTGTCATTCATCTCTAATTTCTCACTATAATTAATATGAACAACAAGGGGGGAACAGGTAAGAGTATTTAGATGGGTTCAAGTGATCAGGGCCTGTTGGAATTCCCCCTAGGTGACTCAAGGAACTACCTGAATATTAACTGCCTTCCCCTTCAGCTCGGCATGAGCTCTGCTAGAGAATTATACTTGATGCACAGTACATCAAGATCCCTATACTAACACTGAGTAGGTATTGTTTCTTCTTCAAACTCAAAAGTACAACCCAGTATAGAAGGAGGTAGAGGGAAGTCCCTGCGTGCTTGCTGGGTCAGTTTTTTATACTGTTTGCTTTTCTCTTTTGGTTACCTAGCTGGTGAGCTAATTACTTCATTAGCTCAGCTGGCTCCCCACTTGTATAACTGATCCCATCCAGCCTTCCAACCCCAATCAAGCTATCTAGCTCTCTCCTATTATCATACCGAGTGCCCTGGGTACTCTAAGAGATCAGGATGCTAGTCTCCAAAGGGCTCTATTTGTATCTGCCATCAGCATCTTGTCATACCGAAGCAATTATCTTTGAGAACTCATGGACAATAGGTGAATTCTCAGAGGTACATTTATGTTCTGGTTTGTGCTGAAGTCAAGAAACTTTGAAGGTTGGGCTCACCAAGGAATGCTCAGGCCATCTGCTAGTTAAAGAATTTTAATTATTTTTGGTCTGCTTATATGTGCCAGATTCAACAGCTGCATAGGGGCTGTACTGGCAGTGCAGATTGAAAAAGTACAACAGCATTTCAGCCACAAACCCCTCCCTTGACCACGGCCATTAGATCATTGTCTCTAAGAGAATGGATTCCTCTACCCCAAAGTAATCTTCAATAGTGGGGATTAACCAGTTATACCTTGAATTGGGGGGAAAATACAAATGAGCTGTCATGAGGTAGGGTGTGGTACAATATCTTCAAAGTACATTTGTGAAGATCTCATGCTGGTAGGTACTTAGAGGGCTCAGCCCACTTCTCATCTCACACTGGTTTACACCAATATATCTCAATTGACGTTAATGAGAAGTAGGTGCACCTCCACTGGTTGAGTTGAGATCAGAATCAGGCATGAACTGTGACTTTGCAGTGTCCTGTCTGGCTAAATGAAAGCTAGCAGTAAAGGGTTCCACAGGTACTCACTATTTTATATCATGGAAGTTGATGAGTGGGATTCCTAGGGATCTTGTGGGAAGAGATGTTCTCTCCACCATGATAAAATACGAAATAGTGGTGTGATGCGAAAACTACCGACCACATGCTCAGATGGTAAAAAATAGGGCTTCTGCACTGACTTAAATAGAGCTTCACAGGTTTACACGTCCTTGAGTCAACCCCTATACTCATAAACTGAACATTATCAAACTGCTAAATGTTTTCCCAAAAGCCTTTTTGAGGTGGTCCCATGCCCTCAGATTTCATTTTCTACTGAAACATAGCAAAATAGTGGGATTTCTATGGAAAACATAGCAGAGTTCACATTGTACTATCGGACTTTGGAAACAGGAAGCACAGTTGCTCAGAATGTTCTCATTTGTGCTCAAACTTTTGCCCACTGTTTCCAGTGAAAGCCTCGACAAAATGTTTGAAAAGCACTTCATCCCAGTGGGCTTTTTCTCATGTTTGTGAAGAAATTCAAAATATTAATTACTTTTGCCTGTGTGCAATGAATATTTTAGACACCTCTATTTTTATTGACTTTTAAGGCTCTGAATTTAATCTTTTAAAATAAAAAGTGAGGCACTGTGGTCCAGCTTAATCAACCCTGAGCTTCTCTAGGGGAATAGGTCTGAAATAATGCTTATTTAGTGTCTTGCCTCAAAACTTGAAGCAACTACAATCATAAATAAGGATAAAATGTTGATACCTATTTTAAGTTAATGGGTTATTTGACTTTTAAAGCCGTTTCAAGCTTTTGAGGCTTTAGGATAACAATATCCCTTTTGAGGGGTGGTAATGTGTTGGATTTAATAGATGTTTGCAGCTTTCCTCTTCCTCATGGCATAAATAGTTGGTCATTGGCTGTTAGAAAATACATGCTAGATATTCAGATGGAGTAAAGCAGTATAGCTCCACTGAAGTGCAATTTATTCTGAGGGTCCACCTCTCAAAACACACAGTTTAGAGCACGACTAAGAAGCCAGTTAAATTCTGATGCCTTTTTATTTGCCTTTGTTCTTCTTTTTGGCTTGAAATCACTAGGGAAACAAATAAACATAGAGGGTGGTAACATGTAATAGTTCATTCCAGAAAATCCACCCCTCTCCTTAGGGGCTGTGAGAAGAGATGTGATTTACTGCAATGTTCTGGAAGATGTTACTATATTAAGTTTATTACAGGCCAGGGATTGTATGTAGTACCAAGGGGGAAGGTGATCATAGCACATCCAGGAATTAGCAACAGTGGAGGGTGGTTATGCAAATTCATTCAGGTTATAACACCTCCACGGAGCTACTACCCCGTAGAGCTTCACGTTTTCCAATGACTAACAAAGAAAGGACTGTTGGCTAAATAACTTGAGATAAAATTGGCATAGGGCTTTCTTTTTTGTCCAGCAAATGGACCAGACCTTCTTTCTGAAAAGAGAGCCAAATCCTTTTTGAGTAGTGTTGGATGGGCTTTAGCCTGCTGAAGTCCCATAGGTGTATGCTGACCTTTGGTATGTTTTTAGGAATCCCTATTATTTCTGTTTTCTCTGTCATATTTGATGCCTAAAAATGTGTTTGGCTATAAACAGCTGCGTGGTAACTTGCTTCTGCTCACAAGTCTTTAGAGATAAAATAACTTGCAGGCATGTGTCTTTTTAAGCACTATGTGTTTCTAAGAATGTCACAGCATAGGAAGGTAACCGTAAGTTTTGGAAAAATCCTGGTCAGGAGAAGGAAACATGCCCAACAGAGGAGACAGCTAAAAAGCCAGAAGCCTACAGTTGGTGGCCTCCAGGGACCAAGGGCAAGGGAAACACAGCTGTAGTTGTCCTGGGCCATGAAAGAGGGTGTCCAC
This sequence comes from Carettochelys insculpta, assembly GCF_033958435.1. Lineage (NCBI taxonomy): Eukaryota > Metazoa > Chordata > Testudines > Carettochelyidae > Carettochelys > Carettochelys insculpta. Next base: position 179,743,186 of record NC_134138.1, read on the forward strand.
AAGGTCCATGAAGCCTGCAGTTGTGGGTTCATTAATATTTAAGATACCTCCAGTGATAGCGCTCTACCTGCTATCAGATGTTTTAAGAAGACACGTATAACCATTTCTCAGGAGAGAAGAAAACTCATTTGCTAGGGCTAAAATCATGTCTCTGTGATGTTTCCTAAATATCATTGGCTTTCATGGGTACTCTCCTGAATGGAACAACATTTTAAAGTATGCCATTTTTGGAGACATTACACAGAAGCATTAGGGGCCTTTTCAATCCTATTTTTGAGATCCATATCTCAGAAACAAGTTCTCTTATTCCTCTCAATTTTTGCTTAAGAAAATCTGTCTACTCCCTACATATGAAAAATGTGAAGTGCACAGAATCTCCGGCATAGAATTTGAGGCCAGGGAGATACAGGCAGCTTTACGATGGAAAGCTTTGTCAGCATCTTAACTACAGAAAATATGTATAGTCTCATTAAAATGGCTTGTAGAGAAAATACTATCTAACAAAAAGTTTTGAAGTAAAAAGATCCAGGTAGAAAAGGTACTTAAGTGCCTGGATTAGAAAAAATAATACAGTATGTGGAGACATACATTGCATAGAGCTAAAAGGAACCTCAGCAGGTCATCAAGTACAATCCCCTGATTTCTTGGTAGGACCAAGCACCACCCCGACGGGTTTTATTTATTTATTTTTAAATCTATTTGCCCCCTATCCCTAAATGGCCCCCATCAAGGATTGAGCTTACAACCCTGGCTTTAAGATGGCAATGCTCATTCCACTGCACTATCCCTACCCCTTATGTACTTATTTAACAGTGAGTGTAATTAACCACCAGAAAAGTTTAGCGAGGGCTATGGCAGATTCTCTAGAACTGGGATTTTTTAATGTAGATTCAATATTTTTTTTCAGAAAGACATGCCCTGGATCAAATGCAAATTAATGTGGGGAAGTCCTGTGGCAGTCGTTAGCAATAACTGGCCTATGGGCTGTATGTGGTTCACCAGGGTTAGCCCCTGACAGGCCCTCAGTGCTTATTTATCTGCACCGCCACTGGCATGGCTGCTTGAAGCTCCCATTGGCTGTGGATCACCATTCCTGGCCAATGTGAGCTGCAGAAAGCAGCGCAGACTGGGACACTAAAGCCTACAGTTCTCATTGGCCAGGAAGGACAATCTGCAGCCAATGAGAACTTCAAGTGGTCGTACCTGTGGAGGTGCAGGTATATAAAGTTTTGGGGTCCTGCCAAGTGCTAACGCTGGTGTACCACCTCTGGATTATTGCTCACACCCTCCTATGGCCTGTGTTGTACAGGAGGTCAAAAGAGATTACCACAATAGTCTATTTTGGCTCTCTAGTCTATGAAGAAACTAACATGGAGTTCTTAATCAAAATTCATCCATGGCCATGTAGATCATGTTCAGCAGTGAGACAAAGATATTGAGCACTGCCTATTCAACATAACCAGTAGTTAGCCCCAAAGGCAGATTTTTGTTTGATAATGTAATCAGCAATGAAGTCGGGCAAACATCTTACAGTAGAATCAACTATGCTGTCAGAAATTGGAAAGATATATTCCAGAGAGCGTGGCCTAATGGTGCTCAGTCTGCCAAAGTACCTCATATGTAGCCACAGCTGATACCATTGGTATTTAACAGGATACAACAGATGTAGGAGGAATCATCATCAAATCAGTATTTCTACTCACATTGATGTCATTTAAAAAATGCATAGCAAGGCCGACAAAATACAGGTTGCTAACAGAAGAGACTACAACATATAGCGTATGAGGAAGTTTATGCTTGAGTGTGATAGAGAATTTGTAAATTAGCCAGTCCTCCAGAGTTTTCAAGCAAGGACCTGAACACAGCCTTAGGTCACGGTAATTACTTATACAATGAAGGGCATGTGACTGGATGCCAATTTCAATAAAGCGTCTGTAGAAGTGACTCCAGAAAATCTGGAGAAAATGCAAAAAAAGATCTTAAATGTTATATTTCTTAAGTAGAATACCTTTTTAGCTTCAGTTGACACAGTGACTTGATGTTGAGAGAGCTACAACTACTCCAAAAGATGTATGTTACCACAGAATAACTAACACATATGGTCTGTCCTTTTCTAATAGCCTATTGGAGACAAGGCACTACTGGGACCTGTAGTTTTACCATATGGTGTATAAAGCAAGGTAAGCCATGACTGAAGGCAAATGTTGATAATCTGTGGAATTAGCTGGCTGAAACTTTACAAGAGAAACTGCATCTTTTTCTTCCATTATCACAATGACAGCAATGGGCCTGATTTTCCTAATTCACTTGTGCTTTCTATAATTGTAATTTGATTACTTCATTAAGACACACGGCTGAAAATGGGGTATCTAAAGGGGACAGCCAGAACTATTTACTGAGCCATGCAGAAACAAATATTTCCAAAAAAAAAGGGAATTTCTCTCTTTGCACTGGATTTCAAAGGAAAGGGTCCCCGCCGCCCCCATTCCTTGCTTTTGTGGCCCATATCTTGTGTGCACAATTTTCAGTTTCAGTTCTCAGGAGTTGTATAGTAGAGCTGAGGAAATTAATATTCATTCATGTAAATTCAAAATGATTTATTTTTTATTAAATGGCATCTGCTTCCCCTTTGCATTCATTTTTGGGAAACATTTGCACATTCAACCATTACTAGTTCTAATATGCTTAAAAAGTGGAGTTTAAAATTCAAATATTTCTTGGAAAGTGAATTTTACATGCATACTCCACAACTATTCTCCAGTTTTGCAAACACACTTGTTTGACAACCTAGTACAGGTTGTACCTCCCTGTTCGGGAATCTGTCTCAAAACAGAGAATTTGCCAAAACAGGGGAGGTCAATGCTGGACCACCTGATGCCAGGGGCCACCAGGCACCACTTCACCAGCAGCCCAGGGGCTGGCGTTGACCAAGCAGGGCCTGGGGAGTGCCACTTGGGGGAATAATCAGGGGGGCTGTGGAGCCCCATGGCCAGGGGCCAGAAGTGCAGCCCTGTGGGAGTGCACCAAGCCCTGCAGCAGCTGAGCTGCAATCTTGGCTTCTGCCACTGGCTGCAGGGCTGCACTCCTGGTCAGTGTTCCCTGTAAGCCGTGAGCTTGGGCAGCCACCCAGGAGACATTCAAATGCCACCCAGACACAGCAGCAGCCAGCAGCATGTGTTTATTTCTTGTGCACATCTGCACGTGCCTTGGTGCACATAACAAAATTTAGTCTGCACCTGGATGGAAAAAAATGGAAGGAACATAGCTCCTGGCCACCAGCCACAGGACTTTGTAGCCACCATGCCTCTTTCCCTGAGTGTCCCTGGTCCCTGTGTCTTCTCCTCCCTTCCTGACCTTGTGGCACATCAGAAGCCCAGGAAGGAGTTGTTGAAAAGTTCTCTTTTCCCTATGAGTGCTCCAGCCCAGAAGCACACCTGAGAATGCCAAACCACACGTGCTGCCAGACTATAGAAGTCTGGACCATAGAAGTTGAATCTGTCATAATATTTAAGTGCTAACCTAAGTTTTGACCCTTAAGCACATGTATGAGTGTTTCCAGGACTGGAACCTTAATCTGAGAATTTTCCTGTCAATTAGCAAAAGTTATACAAGCAGGACAGGAGACACAAATAGTACAAATTACCTTCTGTGAATTATTCATTAAATTTTGTTCGATAGTTTTGTCAGTGACAAAAGAACTAATTGAAGCTGTGATTGAAGCTTGGCAATGCAGAGGAACTAATATTTCCAAAGTCTAGCATGCTCATTTATTCCTATTAAAAGTCTGTTATTAATAAAGGAGAATTTTTTATATTTTTTTCTACGAAGTGATGGTGTAGGGCAAGCTCTTCTGAGATAGTTAGCTGGTATTTGTACAGGCAGCAACAAGAGCTTCCTGGGTTTTAATATCACCTCTTCCACTGACTCATTATGTAGTCTTGCAGAGAACTTAGGTGACTCTTTCATCAGTGTGCCCCTCTACACAATGAAAATAATAATTTTTAAGACATGGGGGTATTATGAAGATGTATTTAATATTTCTAGTACTCCTTCCAGTATATTGTCCAACCTGGTGCCATTCCTTTTGTCTTTTCTTTTTCACATTAAATGCCAAGTATAAAATGAATTATTATCTGTATTATCCTAGTAGCCAGAGGACGTAACTGATATTAGGGCCTTACTGTATGAAGCACTGCACAAAGACATAGGGTATGTGTACATTGGAGCTAGGGATATAATTTCCAGCTTGGGGAGATTTGGTAATCAAGATAGGAGCTAAAATGGAAGTCTTGCCTAGGCATTGCAGGTGGAAGGACAGGCTAGTCATCCAACTGTGATCCATTCTGAAACCTTACGTGCATACTCTGGCAGTAGCCTGGCTCATGTGCCCAGAACAACAATTCTATTTTCAGCAAGTTGGCTTGATCAGTGCTAAAGTGAGCATGTCTACTAGGCTGGGAGTTACACCTCCAGCTCCAGTATAGATAGAACCATATTAGGAGAGAGTCCCAGCCTGAAGGTACTGTAGCTTGAATAGACAAAAGAAAGTTTCAAATAGCACCAAAACCATGATGGTATTTAGATGCCTAGATCCTCTTGATTTCAATATGGGTTAGGTGTCTAAATGTCTTTGACCTGGGCCTGAATGCCTATTCAGAAGAATTATACCACAGTGAGAACTGAACCAAGGTTTTATGTGTGCCAATACAGTCATTTGTAACAGAGAGATAGCCCTGTTAATCGGTACCTGCAAAAACAACAAAGAGTCCTGTGGTACCTTAAAGTCTAATGGACTTATAAGGGCACAAACTTTCATGGGTAAAAACCATACCAAAGTTTAGCACACTCATTTATTCCCATTGAAAGTCTGTCATTAGTAAAGGATCCAGTAGCTTACTCACAAGACTCTCCTTCCTTCCTTACCAGTACTTTTAAGTTGTGCACCACCACCCCTAAAATATACATAAAGCAAGCATTTCTAAATAATTTTTAAAAGCTTTGGGTTCAGATCTGACTTACTTAAGGAACTTAAGGGCTTAAGGAACCTGAACCTTGAGAGGTTTGCAAATCACTGTAGCTGTGTCTACACATGCCCGCTCTGAAAGGAGGGGGCATGTTAATGAGGGAGTTTGGAAGATGCTAATGAGGCACTGGCATGAATATGCAGCACCTCAGTAGCATAATGGTGCCCGCACGCAATTCTATAGTGCTGATTTTGGAATGCACGCTGCCCGTGTAGATGGGGCCTTTCAAAATGACCCCCCCAACTTGGAAAGCCCTTTCTTCCTATTTGGTTTCAGGAAGAAGGGGCTTTCAAAGTCAGGGGGGTCCTTTTGAAAGGCCCCTGTCTACATGGGTGGCAGAGTTTCAAAAGCAGCACTTTTGAATTGCGTGAGGCTGCCATTATGCTAACGAGACACCGCATATTCATGTCAGTGCATCATTAGCATCTTCTGAACTGCCTCATTAACATGCCCCCTCTGAAAGGAAAGGGCATATGTAGATCCAGCTTGTGAGTGAAATCTCATCCAAGGTTAGGAATTAAGCCCCTAATGCATTTTATATCCACTGGAAGAAGAGAAAGAAATAAATAACAAGCACAAAATGATTACAAAGGAATACAGATTTGGGAGATAAAGGCACAATTGCAGAAAGAATTATATATTTTAAAAATAAAGAAACAAGGAGTCCAATGGCACCTTAGAGACTACCACCATATAACAGACTAATACGGGTACCTCTCAGACACATATTAAATACTTTCATTGATGAATCGAAAAATCATTTTAATCCTCATCAGAAACAAAAGTTACAAATAAGAAGGACAATAGAAGGATCCTTTTTGAGAAGAGCAAGAAAAACAATTGTTGGCTACATCTACACGACAGCGATCTGTCGACAGAAGAGATGTTCCAACAAACCTTCTGTTGGCAGGTCACATCCACTCACAAAAGCGGATCAGAAGAGCAATCCTCTCTGTTGATATAGAGCAGCCGGATTGCCCGGCCACTCTCTTCACAGAACAGACAATTGGAAGCACAGCAAACAGGACTGCCCAATTAACTGGAAGCCCTGTCTGTTGGCAAAGGGCAGCCTGGAGCATCTACACACCTTTGTCGACAGAAACTGTTGACAAAGGCGTTGTTCCATATCATGGAGATGCAGAATGCTGTCAGCAGAAGTGCCAAGTTTTGTCAACACACTGTAAACAAAATGTATTTTTTGTGTAGCCCCTCTGCAAGTTTTATTTACAAAACCCTGGTTTTGTTGACAAAACTCTCTCGTGTAGATATAGCCTTTGAGAAATAAAGTCTTAATACTGGCCAGATGCTACTGTAATGATTTAATTCAATTTTTGTGAATGCTGTCTCACTGGACAGATCTGCACAGACTAATATGGCAAAGATCCGTCATAACTTTTATTTTCCAGTTTTTAAAGAACAAAGTCTTGTAATCTTGTAACAGCTGTCATTTTCAAATTAATGCCTTTTTCTTTATGCAACCCATCCCTGCCACAATATACTTCCCCTGAAATAAATGACTGCCCAGGTGGAAAAATAGCTTAATTTATGTGCAAATTTTATATTATACATATATATTGATTTTGAGGACTCAGCCAACATATATTAGATACAGAAAATGTGTTTTAAATCTCATTAAAGGAAGAAGTTTGCAAAGCATCTGATTATCCTCATTTCCTTCAGTGGAAGTTAGAGTCAATGGAGTAACACAAGTTTAAGACCAGTGAAAATAAAACGAAAATTAGACCCATGGGCTATATTCTCAGCTGGTGTAAAACAGTATAACTCACTTGAACTCAATAGCATTAAGATGATCTATACCAGCTGAAACACTGGCCCACAGTAGGTCTAAAATGAGCTAAGCTATGTTCCTCTTGAGTCTGTGTTCTATGCCCTTCCTTTTACTCCAATTCTTTACTTTTATTCTCACTTCTGATTTTTCTACTGTACTTCAGTATTCTTAAAAGTTTCAGCAGAGATGACTGTTTTATCCCATCAAAAGGTCTGAAGTGGTGCAGTTAATCTTCATTGATCTCAATGTGCTTTCTTCCCAATGTTTCTGAAGATTTCTAGGCAGAAGTAAAATGTTTCTGGTGAAATAGTTTCCCATTGTTTCCATACTTCAAAGTGTTATCCTTACTATTTTCGTCAAGGCTAAATTTCACACTATTCTCTACAGAAATGAAATTCAGGAATCTTCGTCTTTTACTCTTTGAAATATTGCTTCTATTACCATTAGTTTAAAATCCTCAACCAAAGGTATAAGAACAAAGGGTTGAGCAAACACATTTAGAAACAGCAAGAACTGTCTTAGAACTCGGTTTGTACAGTAAACAAAATCTGAAATTTTTTGAAGATTCAGATCAGTTTGCTTAAGAAAATCCCACAAAAACCCAAATCAAGATCAGTTTGGTCCTAAACAAGGCATTCTTGCCTTAGCTGGTGTCTTATAAAATCTACAAGAGGGCTCAGCACGTCTATGTGCTATTTTGCAATTTCATATATACTTTGGTTTCTCAAGGGCTAGAATTTCGGTGTGTTCCTTTTTTTCAGACAAATGAATTCTGGAGAAAAATGACATTTGTACACAGCTACTGAGCCAGTGACCAGAAGAGAGGCTAGACCTGCTGGTAAGACTCTATACTCCTTGGAACAGGCTGGAGAATGCACGTAGCTAGAGATGCAGTGAAAGATGGGACGAAAGGCATCATAGAGGAGAAAGAAAATGGAGAGTCAGAGAGGAGATCATCAAGGAAACAGATTATTCTCTGAGGCTATATCTACACTACAGCGAACTTTTGACAGAAGTTACTGTTGGAAGGTATCTTCTGACAAAACATCTGTTGACATATTGTGGCCACACTGCAAAGTGGATCAAAAGAGCAATCTGCCCTGTTGACAGAGAGCAGCTGGACTGCCCAACCACTCTCTCAAAAAACCAGCCAACCAGAAGCATGGCAGACAGGGATGCCTGGTGTCCCAGAAGCCCTCTCTATCGACAGAAGGCCCCCCAGAACATCCAGACCAGCTTTCTGTTGGAAAATCTCTGTTGACAGAGGCATTCTGCCTCAAGGGGAAGTGGCAGAAGGCTGTCAACAAAAGAGCTGCATTCTGTCAATTTACTGTCCACAGAACATTTTGGGAATGTGGCCTCTGCAGGTTTTGTCAACAAAATGCCAGTCTCAACCTTTGTTCTCTAGTGTGGAGGTAGCCTGAGGGAAAAGGAGCTTGGATCGAAACTTCAGGCAGTGATTTTTTTCAAAGAAGGCTTGGGTGCCAAATTTTATATTTGGGCCTGATTTGAAAAGTCCAGCCTGTGGGAACAGTCTACAGGAGAGTGAGGAAGTTATCAGAAAGGTTAGGTTGTGTGGGCATAGAGAGGGATGGATTACAGTGTAGGGAAAGGTCAGAAACGACCTCAGATAGAAGTAGATAATCTCATTTAGATCTTCTTCACACTCTGGTTCAGTGATTTGTAGGTGAGCCTTGAAATATAAATTATTTCTCAATCTTCCTACCTGACGCCGCTGATTGAAGATTAGGGGAGAGTTCAGTTGGTGCTGTAAATCGGCATTGCTCCATTGACTTTAGCTGATGATTTGCCCTCACAAGACCAATAGTCACTTTTTTTATTAGAGCTGGATAAGGACTGAAAAAAAAGCCCTTTATGAAAAAGTTGATGATAAAGGGGGTCCCCCTTTTTTCTTTGAAAACTCCAAAGTTTCTCATAGAGTTTTCCATAGAAAAGATGCACAGGTCCCATCTCAACAGCTTTTCTAAACTGACCCTTTTCTCAGCTGTAAGGAATGATGCTTTCATGGAAACAAAAGCTGAGAAACTCGGACGGCTGATTATGGTGAGTGAAATGATCTAATGGGCTAGGCTGCAAACATGTCACTCTGGGGATAGGGCCCCCTTAATCCTCTGTACAAGCTTTCCAGACTGTGGGTGGCTGAGTAGTGGGAGACCAGCCTGCAGATGACCATTACATCCCACCCTGGACAGGTGACTGAGAGACAGCAGGAAATGGAAGGAGCATTGGCCCTGCCTCTTCAATCAGCCAGAGAGCGCAACTGTATCAGTCCATGAAAACAGCAGCGCTATGGAGATCGTGTAAGGCACATCGCCCTTCTGCAGAAGAGGGACTGCCAAGGGAGGCGGACTGTGACTCTCTGAATGCCATGCCATAAGAAAACCCCCTCAGAGGCCGTGCTACCTAGTGGCTAATGTTCTGGCTAGGCAGACTGCAAAGCTGTGCTCAACTCCCAGTTCTGCCAGTCCTCTGCTGTGGTTCCTTGGGCAAGTCACTTCACCACTCTGTGCCTGTTTCCACTCACAACCTTCAGCTGTCTTCTCTATTTACGTTCTACACTCTCTAAAGCAAGGATGAGCTGTCTCTCAGGGCCTGCTACAGTGGGTCCCAGGCCTCAGCTGAGGCTTCTAATTTCAAGGACAATTCACATGAAATAACTAATTCATGTGAATGATAGGGAGCCCAACCTCAAATCACCAAATGCTGCAATTTTTGAATAAGTGAACTTCATTTTAAAAGTAGAAGATATATAGTTTTTTTTATTTACAGACATCCATTGCACACTTCTGCCCATCAGATGAAGGCCTAAGCAGGATATGGTTCACAGAATGTATTTTGTTCTTCTGTGTTGACAAATTTAATTTTAGTTTTTAATTATGTAAGGATTTTTAATTATTGAAGACAGTAATTCACAGTAGGCAAGTAAATTTATTGTTGTACATTTTTATGAAAGTAATGAAGTCTTGGTTATCAAACCTGACTGTAGCTCTCCACTATTTAATCTTTTACGAGACGTAAGGTAGGAATTTCATGGGTTTTATTCGTGGGAGCATAATTGTGTTTGCAAATTACCCATGTGGGAAATGGTGTGGTTCTGTCGTAGGTGTCCAGGTAGTAACGGCTTTCCACTGTGTGAGATGTTAATAAATGGATGTCATCTACATAATGTTCTCTGTGGACTTATCTACACTAGCTTTTTTTCTTTAAAATTTCCCACCCTTCCTTATGCTGCCCTTGCAGTTCTCCTGATGGATCAGTGAATGCAGTGTTCCCATAGACAGAGGTTATCTAACACAGCTCTGAGTTGAGCTAGACAATGCAGCTCTATAAACACCAGATACTTGAATGTCATCTACACCAGAATTCTCTCTAATACTCTACATGTGGATATACACCATTTTGAGCAATAATTTGAAATTGTAGGTGGGGAACAGGGCAAGGGCTGGAATATACACGGCTTATGATGTGATCACATTAGTAGTTTTTCCCCTAACATTTTCCATCTTATGGGCTCTGTCTAAACAAGAGTGATCTGTTGACAGAAGTCACTGTCAGAAGATATCTTCCTCTAAAACCTCTGTCAACAGATTGCAGCCAGACACGAAAATGGATCAAAAGAGTGGTCCACTCTGTCAACAGAGAGTGGCCAGACTGCCCAGCTGCTCTGTCTACAGAACATCCCACAGAACCCTGTCAGGCAGGGTCGCATGGCTGGCAAGCCCTTCTGGGAGCCCTGGTGACGTGTTTCCTTAAAGGGCCTCCCTCAATGCTCATTCCCTGCCTATGCTGAGGTTTGCCCACCTCACTGAGGGACAGCACAGCTTGAGCATCACATGCTTGATGAGAAAGAATGTGTGCTTTCCAGTCAGCCATGGTGCCAGAGCATCCCCCCCCCGGGCTTGTGCTGGCTTCACCCAGAGGTGCTTCAGCTTCTGCTGAATCTTCTCACAGCCATCCTCCTCCTGCTCCCCGGGGAGGATGGCCCAGACACCACCATTGAGGAGCATGCCCTCACTGCCACATGGGCCTACCTGTTCTTGCACTCTGGATGACCAGGTGGGTCTGGAGGCTCAGCACTAGTGCCGATTGGTGGGACCTGCTCATTCTAGGGCAGTGGGATGATCAGCACTTCCACAGTGTCTCCAGAACTTCCACATGTGGAAGGACACCTTTCAGGAACTCTGCACCTGGCTCGTCCCCACCCTCCAGAGACAGGACACCCAGCTCCAGTCCACGGTCCCCCTGGAGAAGGAGGTCACCATCTCCCTCCAGAAGCTCGGCACCCTGACAACTACCACTCCATTGGGAACCAGTATGGCATGGGGAAGTCCACTATCACAGACATCCTCATGCAGATAAGGCACTCTTGGGGTGCAGGGCTGCATGAAGGGAAGGGGTGTCCTGCCCGAGGGGAATCCTCAGGGAGTAGTGTTGGGGTGTGAGGGATGGAGTAGGGGAGAGCCACATCCCCAGGGGACCATACCATACCATCCTTGCACAGACCTCCTGCCAGGGGATGGTCTCTTGGGGGGGGTGACACCTGGAGAGCTCGGGGTTCGAGGATGGGGGGTGGCAGGGGACCATTCCCCCGGGGCCCAGGGGCTCTCTCCCTCAGTCCCTGATGTGTGTGTTTGGTCCCCTCCCTTTGCAGGTTGTGATGGCCATCACCACCAACCTGCTGTGGAGGATCATCCATCCCGCAAACATGGACGCATTTGTGGCCAGATTCACCACCCTGGGGTTCTCCAACTGCTTTGGGGTTTTTGATGGGACCCACATCCCCATCTATGCCCTGGACCACAGCACAGCCAGGTTCATCAACAGAAAGGGGTACTACTCCGTTGTGCTGCAGGCCTGGTCAACCACCGGGGACAGTTCCTTGATGTTTACGTTGGGTGGTTGGGCCAGGCCCACTATGTGCAGCTGTTCCAAAGCTCCAGCCTGTGCTGGAGGATGGAGGCAGGCACCTACATCCCCCACCAGGAGCTGGCAGTTGGGGACATGCACGTGCCATATGCACATGGGATGGGATGTCCCGGGAGCACTGGCATTGGTGGCCTACTCAGAGGGCTCTGCTGTCCAGGGACTCTGTGGTGCTTCCAAGACCAGGCTGACAGCTGTGGCCCCTACTCCACTCGCTCAATGGGCTAGCAGCCAAGCTGGGTATCCAGCCACAGAGGGGCCCCTTCATGGGTGGTGGGTGAATCAGGTGCAGCCTGGCCCTCCCAAGGACCTCCCCCACACACTTGCAGCTCACAGCACAGTCCACAGGAGGGGGTGCCAGCTCCCACCTGTGGGCATGCCCATGTGCTGGGAGCCACACTCAGTGTGTCTGAGGTCAGGCCAGCACCTGTGTGGCTGGCCTACTCTCAGCCATGGAGGGGCTGGCAGGCCCCTACTCCACTCAGGCCTGGGCTTTGTCTGGCCTCCTATTAGGCTGGCAGCAGGCTGGTGCTCATGCTTGGGGACCACCTGCTGGGTCTGGGTGGGACACGGCCTTGAACCTGGTTCCACATGCCAGGACTGCAGCACGTGCTCATGCCCAAGCCAGCCTGGTGAGCGTTGCAGCACTCCTCATTTGTGCCCACCCCCATCACTGTGGGGTGCGTGATGCATAAGGCACTTACAAAGGGTCCTTTGAACAGGTCGGGGGATGGGATGCCCTGGAGGTGGCCTGGCTGGAGGAGCGTGAGTCCAAGGCAACGGAGAGGGTGCTCTCACTGACCTTCGACCCTGTGTCTGCCTCCAACCCCAGTTGGGTCCCGGGGTGCTCCTCCTCCTCCTCTGGCTCCGTGTAACAGGTGTGGGGAGGGGGTCCTCAACAGTGTCTACAGGTGTAGGCAGATGGGAGGTATCGTCACCCCTCAGGAAGTGGAGAAGCACCTTGTACAGGGCCAGGTGGCGGGTCCTGCCCCGGCCTCTGGCTGGCATCCTGGGCCTAGACATACCGCTGCTGGAGCTCTTTTACTTTGGCCTACACCTGCTCCATCATGTGGGCAGGGTGGCCCCAGGCCACCAGGTCATAGGCAGTGGGGCTAGACATAGGCAGGGGTGTTATGCCTCTTTGAAGAGGGGTCCAAAAGACTCTCCTCATTAGCTCACAGGCTGAGGAGGTTCTTGACCTTGGGTCCGGTTCATGAGAGGCCCCTGTGTTTTGTGCACTGGTGGGGTGGGAGCTCCTGGGACCCCCAAGCTGTTCCCTAGGGAGCTACAGAGGGTTGCATGCTGGCTGGTTCACTACCATGTCGCAGCAATAAGCTGCATAGAGTGACTCTGAAATATGGAGCAGACAGTGTGCTGCTGGGCTGCTTCCCCACTCTCAGCTTCCTGCCATAGAGTTTCCGGCTCTCCCCACAGCTTTAAGAATGGCCAGAGGCAGGGAGCATGGAGCTGTGATTGCAGTGGACAGGACATCCTCCTGATGCAGCTAGCTGGAGCCATGGAGGCCTTTTCTGTCAACAGAAGGCTCCCCAGAGCATCCACACTGGTTTTCTGTAGACAGATTCTGTTGAGGGAGGCATTCTGCCTCCTGGGGGGGCCAGCAGAATGCTGTCAACAGATGTGCTACATTCTGTCAATTTACTGTTGACAGAACACATTTGTAGTGTGGCTGCGCAGTGGTTTTGTAGACACCTGTCTCTAGTGCAGACATAGCCATGGAGTCCAGAGTGGCCCTTAAAGTTAGCCTTGTTCAGAAATGAGATTATCATTTTAAGCAAACAAACCTTCTCATTATTCTGTCCATCCTGTGTTAAGTACTGAATTTAATCACCAGTGAACACCTCAAGACATAAATTAAAAATATCGCATAAAGATTTGCTTATTTTTCAATATCAATCCTATAAAATGGGATTATAAAACACACAAAGTTCAATAGAACAAGCTGGAAGAGACTAATACTATTTGACTGAATCACACACTTTGGCTGGGTCTACACTTACAAAAATCCTCAAAATGCCCATGCTAATCAAGGAATACTAATGAGGTGCTGCATTAGCATGCCCCAAGCTACAGCACTCGTCTACATGGGGGTCCCTTTTGAAAGGACTCTGCCAACATCGAAATCCCCTTATTCCCATCAGCTGTTCATTTCAGTGCCTCATTAGTATTCTTTGATTTGGCCATTAGCATGGCCATTTTGAAGTTTTTTTGTAAGTGTAGATGTAGCCTTTATGATTTTTAATAGAAATGTGTTTAGGGAGCAGCAGTAAACACAATGGGCCAAATTCATTGCTGGGGTAACTCAATTTTATTCAGTTATGTTACAGACAGAATAAATGTGCCCAAAATGCTTTAATGAGAGATGGGCTGTGAACCTTAATAGTGACAGAGTTTGTTCTTTCTCCGCAATATTAGGAAATCAGCAAACGTGTTCTTGGTAATAGCTATTGCCATGAGTACTAACGTTGGGCTATATTGTAACCTAACTCCTACCCTGTGTAAGAGAAGGCACAGAGGTGTATCCTCTCAAGAGAATTGTAGGCCAGTTACAATTCCTGCCCTTCTTCTGGTTGCTGTGAATGGAAAGTAAGTTAATGCAGAATGTTAGAAATATCAGATGGGTAGCTGTGTTAGCCTGTATCCACAAAATAACAAGTACTGGGGCACCTTATAGACTAACAGATATTTGGGAGCATAAGCTTTCATGGGCAAAGACCCACTTCCTTAGATGTATGTCGAAGTTAGAAGATTCATCTCACTTTCCCATTTGCACTTGCTTATTTCTGTTGTCTGGTAGCCTGCAGCACAGCACCAAAATTCAAGCCTTTTTGTCCACTGACCCAACCATTTCATTGGTCACCCAAGTTACATAGTACTGCTTTTCCTGCATGAATCTCAATGATAAAAGACAGTCACAATATCCCCATGAGCATCTTTGCTCTCAGTACTTTTCTGAACATCTATTCACAGAAGCACTTCCAAAAATGTATGTCTTTCTACCTGTCTATAGCACAACCAGCTTTAATAATTGAAAAGATACTAACCGCTATGTAAGGGGAAAGGGTTCTGTCCAGGTCATGAATCAGAAAGGTAGTCATGTTAGTCTGTATCTTCAAGAACAACAAGAAATTGGCCGTGTCTACAGTAGCCAAAAACTTCAAAATGGCCATGCAAATGGCCATTTTGAAGTTTACTAATGAAGCGCTGAAATACATATTCAGCACCTCATTAGCATGCGGGTGGCTGCGGCACTTCAAAATTGACACGGCTCGCCGCTGCGCAGCTCTTTCAGATGGGGCTCCTTTTCAAAAGGACCCCGGCTACTTTGAAGTCCCCTTATTCCTATGAGCAGATGGGAATAAGGAGACTTCGAAGTAGCCAGGGTCCTTTCGAAAAGGAGCCCCATCTGGATGAGCTGCGCAGAAGTGAGCCGCGTCAATTTCGAAGTGCCGCAGCCACCCGCATGCTAATAAGGCACTGAATATGTATTTCAGCGCTTCATTAGTAAACTTCAAAATGTCCATTTGCATGGCCATTTCGAAGTTTGGGGCTAGTGTAGACATAGCCATCCTGTGGCACCTTGTAGACTAACAGATATTTTGGAGAATAAGCTTTCATGGGCAAAGACCCAGTTCAGTAGATGCATGAGACTCATGCCTAGACTCATGCATCTGATGAAGTGAGTCTGTCCAGTTCATGTAACTCAGTTGAAAAATATTTTTTCTGGCCTTTGGGTCTGTCTAGACCAGGAGTAACCTAATTTAATTTTAATCTGAAATACCACATGATTTAGCAGCTATCACCTTATGCTGTGGTGGTGAGGGAGAGATAAGAACTGGAATAAAATAGTGTGAATGCAGTCTAGCCTAGTCTTGTTGTGACTATAAGGACACTAGGGCTACGTCTACACGTGAAGCCTACACCGAAATAGCTTATTTCGATGTAGCGACATCGAAATAGGCTATTTCGATGAATAACGTCTACACGTCCTCCAGGGCTGGCAACGTCAATGTTCAACTTCGACGTTGCGCAGCACCACATCGAAATAGGCGCAGCGAGGGAACGTCTACACGCCAAAGTAGCACACATTGAAATAGGGATGCCAGGCACAGCTGCAGACAGGGTCACGGGGCGGACTAGCGCTTCCGGGGCAACAGCTAGCCGCTCCCTTAAAGGGCCCCTCCCAGACACACTCAGCCTGCACAGCATGCGGTCTGAGGAGCCATAGGCACACAGACCCCGGGCGCCGCAGTCATGGACCCCCAGCAGCAGCAGCAGCAGCAGCAGCAGCAGCAGCAGCAGCAGCAGCAGCAGCCAGAGGTCCACCCAGCCCTCCCAGCAGGAGCAGGGCTTGCCCTGCTCCATGCCATGCGGGAGGCAGCTGAGCACCTCCTTGCTACACCGGAGGAGGAGCTGCCCCCAGGGCAGCAGGGCTTAACCGCCAACCCTGCAGCACCCCGCCCCCACCCCCGCCTCACACGCCAGTGGCTGTGGAGCTACCCCACCAGCACCGACTGGTGGGAGCGGCTGGTGCTTGGGGAGTGGGACGACGACCGCTGGCTCAGGAACTTCAGAATGAGCCGGCAGACATTTATGGAGCTGTGCCAGTGGCTCACCCCTGCACTCAGGCACCAGGACACCGCCATGCGGCATGCCCTTACAGTGGAGAAACGGGTCGGCATCGCTGTCTGGAAGCTGGCCACTCCCGACAGCTACCGATCCATGGGCCAGCAGTTTGGTGTTGGCAAGGCCACCGTCGGGGCTGTCCTCATGGAGGTAAGAGAACCCACGGGGGGAGGGCAGGGCAGGGGAGGGGGGCCCGGGCAGAAGAGGGCAGGGCAGGGCGGGGGAGGGGAGGGCAGGGCAGAGGAGGGGAGGGGAGGGCAGAGGAGGGCAGGGGAGGCCAGGGCAGGGCAGGGCCATGCACACCCTGCTCACCCCTCATTGGTGCTGTCCCATGTGCTTTCTCTGCAGGTTGTGCGTGCCATGAACGCCATGCTCCTGCACAGGCTCGTGAGGCTGGGGGACCCAGATGTCACCATCGCGGCCTTTGCCACCCTGGGCTTCCCCAACTGCTTCGGGGCTCTGGATGGGACTCACATCCCCATCCGCGCCCCGCATCACAGTGGAGAACGATACCTGAATCGCAAGGGCTACCATTCTGTGGTCCTCCAGGCCTTGGTAGACAGCCGGGGACGTTTCCAGGACATTTATGTGGGCTGGCCTGGCAGCACCCACAACGCCCGGGTTTTCCGGAACTCGGGCCTGTGCCGCCGGCTGGAGGCGGGGACCTACATCCCCCAGCGGGAGATCCCTCTGGGGGACACCACCATGCCCCTCTGCATCATCGCAGATGCGACATACCCCCCTCCGGCCCTGGCTCATGCACCCGTACACGGGCCATCTCTCCGCTAACCAGGAGCGCTTCAACCAGCGCCTGAACCACGCGCACCAGGTGGTGGAGCGCTTATTTGGCCACCTGAAAGGATGCTGGAGATGTCTCCTGACCCGCCTGGATGCGGGCCCCAACAACATCCCCCCTGATTGTGGGTGCCTGCTGCGCCCTGCACAATTTGGTGGAGAGCAAGGGGGAGGCCTTTTTCCAGGGCTGGGCTGTGGAGGCCGGCAGGGCCGACGTGCAGCCACCCGCTGCCCCCAGTCGGCAGGTGGACCCCGAAGGGACCCGGGTCCAGGAGGCCCTGCGGGCCCACTTCAATGATGAGGCCGCGGGGTGAACTCTGCCAGGCCCCCCACTGCCCGCCCCTTCCTCCACCACACTCCTGCCCCAACGCCCACACCATGGAGCGCCCAACCGCACCCCCCTCCCACTTTTCCTGGACAAATGACAGCACGCACTTGTGGCTGAACTTAAACTTCTTTTTCTTTCAGAACTTTTTCTTTGAGAACTTTTTTTTTTAACTATAAATATATAAAACAAGAACAAACTATATACAATATGTGGAACCAAAGTAATATGTACAAATAAAGCAATAGTAATAAAAAAGTGTCCTCATTAATAAAAAGAAAACCAGGGAGGATAAAGGGGAGAACTATTTACATGGGGGGGGACGGGGCAAACGAGGGGCACAAAAAAATAAGTCCCAACTATATACAAGGGGGGAGGCCATGTCCCGGGCGCCTCGCCCCTACAGTCCGGCACTGGGCGTGGGCGGCCGGGAGCCCCGCCGCGGCCACAGCCCTGTCCGGGGCTGGCTGGGGGGGGGCCGGACCGGAAGATATGCCCGGCGAGTCTCAGCTGGCTCCAGGGGTCCCTCGGCGCTCCGGCCCTCGGCGGTGGGTGGCGGGGCAATGGCGGACGGGACGGCGACGGGCGGAGCAGCTGGTGGTGCGGCTGGTGGAGCAGGCACGGCGGGCACTGTGGCGGCCGGCGCAGCATGGGGGGCCAGGTAGTCCACCAGGCAGTTGAAAGTCTCCATGTAGGCCCCCCATGCCTCTTGGCGCCAGGCCAGTGCCCGCTCCTGCAGCTGCAGGTTCTGCTCCGCGACCTCCAGCTGCCGTCAGTGGATGGCCAGCAGCTGGGGGGGTCCGTCGCCGTCGGCTGTTGGTGGCGCGGGGTCCGCCGTCTAGCCCGCCGTGGGGCCAGTCGGTCCTCGGCCGAGGGGCTTGCCTGGAGCGATGGCCCCGGAGCGCTCCCCAGGACCACTGATGCCTCGCCGGCGCTCTCTTCCGGTCCTTCTGATAGTGCAGGTGCGGGACACAGGAGAGGAGTGGGGGAAGAAGAATGGAGACAGGCGTTAGTGTGGGCCCCGAGCCGTGGCCTTTGTCCCCCAAGCCTTGTGCTGCAGGTTCCCCATCCCCGTCCCCGGGAGATGCTGCTGTGATGGATGGGGTTCAGGGGTCCCCCTGCCCTGCACCCCGTCCCCTGGTGGGAGCGACTCTCACTTCACTACGCAGGGTGTGACAGCAGGAGAGGTTTCTTAGGCCACAGATGCCCAGTTTCTCCCAGGAGTGACAGCACCAGCTGTCGGAAGAGACAGTCCTTCCAACCCGTCGTGGGGAGAAGACCCCAAGAGGTGCCCCTCTGGGATGCAGCTTTCCACCTCCTCAGGCTGGCTGCCTTCCAGCTCTCCCTTCCCCTAGCCTCTACCTGTGGCCCCCGCCCTCCCCCCCCAATTCCAAGCCAGCTCAGCTCCTCCCTCCTCTTTGTTCAGGGCAGAGGTGTCACCTGCCAGCTGTAGCCCCAGGATCATCCTTTGCCCCTGGGAGCTATTCGGCTCTTGTTGCTCATATCTAGCCTGAGTCTCCCTTTTGCACTCCCCCCACTCCATCACATGCTGCTGCTGCTGCTGCTGCTGCTGCTGTTGCTGCTGCTGCTGCTGCGGGGTGTCCCACCCCCTACTCCCGGTGGCCCCTCGAGGTTCCGCTCCCCCCTGGCCCGGGGATGGGGCATGGCACTGTCGTGCGGGGGGGGAAGGGGCTGATGCACTGCTGTGAGGGCCATGGCCCTGCTGTCCTTGGGGCCATGGCCATGTGAGCATGTGGGAGGCCCTGGACACATATGTATTACCCCCTGCCCCTCAAGCCCAGGGGTGTACATCAGAGGGGGGTACCTACCTGTCAGTCCGCTCCCACGGTCTGGAGATCCCCGGGGGGCGGAGGCCCGGCTGCTGCTCCGGGATGGCAGGAGGAGGATCTGCAGCCCGGATTATGCAGAGGAGGAGCCCCCCTCCTCCTCCTCCTCCTCCTCCTGCTGCGATGTCCCGGGGGTGGGTTCCGGGGGGGGGCCCCAGGGTGCGGGGCTTACCTCCAGGGCGGATTCCGGCTGCAGGGCCTGCTGGGGCTCGTCGGCCGAAGTATCAAGGGTGGCCGGAGGGGAGGAGGTGTGCCGGGGGCCCAGGATGTCCCTGACCTCCCTGTGAAAGGGGCAAGTGATGGGGGCAGCCCCAGATCGGCCGGCCGCATCCCGGGCCCGGGAGTAACCCTGCCGCAGCTCCTTCACCTTACTCCTGACGTGATCAGGAGTGCGGGCAGGGTGACCCCGGGCAGCCAGGCCGTCGGCCAGCCGAGCAAACGCATCAGCGTTCTGCCTCTTGCTCCCCATTACCTGGAGCACCTCCTCCTCACTCCAGAGCCCCAGCAGGTCCCGCAGCTCGGTCTCCGTCCAGGAGGGGCCCCGCTGCCGCTTGCCAGCCTGGCTGCCCGCCTGGCTGGGCTGGCTGCCCTGGCTCCCCTTGGGGGGGGTCCCCTGGGGGCGCTGGGGGGGCTGCCGGGCAGCCATCGCAGCTGGGTGGGTGGCTGTGCTGGCTGAGGGACGTGCAGGCTGGCCGCGTGTCTGGGCTGCCGCCTGCACGTTCCCTCAGCTTCCTGCACAGGAAGGGAGGGGGGAGGGGACCTTTAAGGGGCCGCTCCATGTGGCCACCATTGAGCTGAGAGGCTGGAGAGAGCATCTCTCAACCCCTCAGCTGATGGCCGCCATGGAGGACCCGGCAATTTTGACGTTGCGGGACGCGCAACGACTACACGGTCCCTACTTCGACGTTGAACGTCGAAGTAGGGCGCTATTCCTATCCCCTCATGGGGTTAGCGACTTCGACGTCTCGCCGCCTAACGTCGAAGTTAACTTCGAAATAGCGCCCGACGCGTGTAGCCGTGATGGGCGCTATTTCGAAGTTAGTGCCGCCACTTCGAAGTAGCGTGCACGTGTAGACATGGCTTAGATGCACCCTTGAAAACCAAGCATGCCAACAAAAATTTTCTCCTAGACTTGGTGATGGATAAGTAATGAAAGGTGTCACAAATCACAAGTGATTTTCCTTCTGTCTCTGAGGAAGAATGAAACCTTTTAACTCAGATTTCCTTATGGATTTTGAAGAGCTAATCATGAAATCATGCAAAAACTTTTACCTAGCACACTCTTATTTAGCCTGACCAAGTCAGCACCTCTAAATTCTCCCTGGGTTTCATCTACTCGTAAATAGGACAATGTGGGGAATAAAGCTTTTATTGTAGGGTTCTAGTCTAAAGTAGTCTGTACAGTCAGTTGTAAAGGCTTCCTGTTCATTACTGTAGCATAGGCACCATAAACAGGCTCAGCTGCCTCACTCCAGAGCACAGGTTCTCAGTCCAGAGTACAAAATCCTGGGGTATGCTGAGATGTTCTAGAGAGTAAATCAACACCTCTAGATACTTGACTAGTTTTACAACAAGCTATGTAAAAAGCAGTAGTGAATTCAGTCCAAACTAAAATTACATACAATGACATGCTTGCAGGTTTCTATATATTGTACACTGAAATGTAAGTACAGTATTTATATTCCAACTGATTTGTATCATAATTCCATGGTAAACATGAGAAAGTATGCAATTTTTCAATAATAGTGTGTTGTGACACTTCTTTGTATTTTTAAGTGAGGTGAAACTTGGGAGTACACAAGACAAATCAGAGTCTTGAAAGGGATACAGTGGTCTGAAGCAGTGGCTCTCAATCTTTCCAGAGTACCTGAAGCGAAACAGGTTTTTTTACTCATGCTGACAGCTGTGCAGTTTATTGCACCTGTACTAGAAGCAAGGCTCTCTGGAAGTAATTGCTGTTTGGTATGCTAGCCAATTTTCAGTTTGTCTATTTATTATTTGTAAGTGGCATTAAAACTGCAAATGTGTGCATTTAGGAATGTGAATACTATTTAACCAGGTGTACAGAATATAAATAAATAGATCTCAATATCATTTAAATGAAAGCAACCAAGTATTGTGTTCCCTTCATTTCTGTTTCTTTTTCTTTAGGTGTAAAAGGTTTCTTTACTAGGATTTAAAGAGCTCTGCTGTCCTTTCAGAGTTCCTTCAGTGTTTGTCGTTACTTTTCAGTACATGGCTGTGGTGCTGTCAGTGAAATGAAAGTGTGACAGCTGCTGGAAGTCTTTCAATAAGTTAGGCTTGGGCGTGACTTAAAAAGAAGCTTTCATGAAATAAAATGCACCGTGCTGTGTTAGGAGATGGAGCCCTTGCTTGCGTGACATACATTTTTGGTTTTTTAGCAGCTTTGTACGGCCCAGGAAGCCTGTTGTGTAGAAGAATTTATAATATTCTGCATTACGTATGACAATGTTATAAACCATGAGGAGGTAACGTATTACAAATACGGGCATAGCAACTGACACAGTCCTTACTTATTAACTCTGTTCATGAATCAGTTTATCATAAAGGTAGGACTGTCAAAGAATTTTTTAAAAGTTGCAATTAATCATGTGAGTTTAAAAAGGTGCCATTAATTGCAGTTTCAATCACAATGTTTAAATTCATTATAATATTTTGGATTTTCTTTTCATTTTCAGATATACTGATTTGAATTTTAGCACAAAATACAAAGTGAACATTGTTCACTTTATAATTAATATAGATTACAGACATTTGCACTATAAAAAAGAAACAGTATTTTCCAATTTACCTCATTACAATAATCTCTGAGAAGGAACAATTGACAAATGTAGATTTTTTTTTCACAGAACTGCACTTGAAACCAAAAACGTTAAAGCTCATAAAACTTCAGATCCTGTAAGTCAAAACATTAAGGGTCATATGAATGTTGAGAGTAACTGGCACATGGTTACCTTTCAGTACCCTTTGCAACAGTGCTACGTGAATGCCTGTTCTCGCTTTCAGGAGATGTTGTAAATAGAAAGTGAGCAGCAGTATCTCCCATAAATGTAAACAAACTTGTTTGCTTGAGCAGTAGTCTGAACAAGGAGTAGAATTGTGTGGACACATATGAGGTATAATAAAAATACAATTCCTTTTGTTTTAACGGTGCAATTATTTTTAATCAAAAACAAAACAAGCACTGTACTTTTTGTAATCGTGTTGTAATTGAAATCAATATACTTGAAAATGTAGAAGAACATCCAAATATTTATAATGAATTAAAAGTGGTATTCTATTGTTTAACAGTGTAGTTAAAACTGAGATTAGTTGTGACTTCCTTAAATTGAGTTAATTTGTTTTGTATTAATCACATGCATTAACTGTAATCAATTGACATTTCTAATAAAACTTGCTCAGTGACAGAAGATTACCTTACATAGTGCAAGAAAGTATGTAACAATGGCACTAAGAAGCAGGACAAGCCCTTTATATTTTAAAATTCAGCTGCACAATATGAACTATTAACTCATTCATAAATCTCTATCACCGTGGAGGAATCCCAAGGCCTGATTCACCACTTCATTGTCCCAGTCTTGGCCTGGTGTGACTCCATTGATCTCACATGGTCCCACCAGTATAAAAAGAATGTGGATGTGCTGGAGCAGGTTCAGCAAACGGCAACAAAAATGATTGGGAGGGCTGGAGCACATGACCTATGAGGAGAGGCTGAGGGATTTTGGCTTTTTTTAGTTTGCAGAAGAGAAGAGTGAGGGGCAATTTGATAGCAGCCTTCAATTTCCTGAAGAGGCGCTCTAAAGATGGAGAGAAATTGTTCTCAGTAGTGACAGATGGCAGAACAAGGAGCAATGGTCTGAAGTTACAGAGGGAGAGGTGTAGGCTGGATATTAGGAAAAACTACTTCACCAGGAGGGTGGTGAAGCACTGGAATGTGTTGCCTAGAGAGGTGGTAGATTCTCCATACCTCAAGGTTTTTAAGTCCTGGCTTGACAAGGTCCTGGCTGGGATCACTTGGTTGGGGTTGATCCTGCTTTAAGCAGGGGGCTGGATTAGATGACCTCTGGAGGTCCCTTCCAGCCCTATGATTCTGTGCGGGGGTGGGGGGGGGACACAAAGAATGATATGTCAAAGGGGACTCTTCAAAGTAAAAGTGAGCTCCATCCCTCTTCTGCGACTCACTTCAGCTCAGATAGTAATCTCTGGTGGGCTGTATTTTACTAATTTCTGTATTTCAATTTTAGACCCATCATGGCAGGAACTTTGTTATTTGCTTGGTACAGTTTGCATGTTGTCTTGCCTCTTTTCTCTATATGATACATCATGGAAGCTAATAGTTATGACAATGCTGTAATCACCTTGGCTAGATGTTATAATCCTGTATTTATAAGGTTTAAAAAAAGGTGAAGCCTGACAACGATAAATGATATGAGTGCAAAAAAGGTCTACACATAGGAAGACTAGAATGCATGGAAGTTCTAAAGATGCCTCTTTTAATCATTGAAAAGTGGGTAATGATTACTAATACATTTTAGAAAAGGGAGATTCATGTTCTGTCCTCAAAAATATGGTTGCAGAAAGGTGCTGAAACACCCACGGGAAAAGTAAGACCATAAGAACAACCATACTGGGTCAGACCATAGGTCCATCAAGCCCATAATCCTGTTTTCTGACAGTGGCCAATCCCGGGTACCCCAGAGGGAATGAGCAGAACAGGTAAACATCAACGCTACGTCTACACTAGCACACTACATCGAAGTAGCCTATTTCAAAGTAAGAACATCAAAATAGGCTAGTTCAATGCATATCGTCTACACGTCTTCCAGGGTAGGTGCCATCGATGTTCAATGTCGAAGTAGTGACTGGGAACATCGAAAGGAGCCACCCCAGAAGGAAATGCAGAGTGTCCACACACACAAGCCCCCTCTTTCGAAATAAGGGACCAGGAAAGCCTGTGGACTGGGTCACAGGCTGAACTAGCCCTTCCGGGGCAACAGCAAGCCTCTCCTTTAAAGGGCCCCTCCCAGACACACCCGGCCTGCACAGCACAAGGTCTGCAGAGCAGTAGCCACTCTCTTGCAGACCAAGTCACAGCAGATATGGACACCTAGCAGCAGCAGCAGCAGGAAGAGGAGGCCCTCCAGGTAGTCATCCGGGGGCAAGCGCCCTGCTAGGTGCTGCCCGGGAGGCCGCCCAGTGGCTCCTGCCAGAGAAGCCCTCCCCGGAGGCAGACGGGGACGCCCCTGACCACCAGGCTCCCCTCTTCCTCCCTCACTGGCTGCTCCCCCACCTCTGGAGCTACCCCACCAGCTCTGAGTGGTGGGAGCAGCTCGTCATGCGGGAGTGGGACGACAATATGTGGCTCCGGAACTTCTGCATGCGCCAGCAGACCTTTCTCGAGCCCTGCCAGTGGCTCACCCCAGCACTGAGGCACCACAACACCCGGATGCAGCGCGCCCTCCCCATCGAGAGGAGAGTGGCAATAGCTGTCTGGAAGCTGGCCACTCCAGACAGCTATCGCTCTGTGGGACACCAGTTTGGAGTGGGAAAGGCCACGGTCGGGGCCGTCGTCATGGAGGTAAGGAAGCCTGGGCACGCACCCACTGGGGGGCAGGGGGCCGGGTGTGGGGTTGGGGGGGAGGGACGGTGGGGCCTGGTATGGGCTGGGGAGGAAGGGAGGGGCTGGGTGTGGGGCTGGGGAGGGAGCGGTACTGGGTAGGGAGGGGCTGGGCGGGTGGGGTTCCAAGGGAGAAGCCCGGGAGGGGGGACCTGGGGGAAGGGCCCTGGGGCACCCTGCACAGCCTCATGGGCACCTGTGTTCCCTCCCCACAGGTGGTCCATGAGCTTAACGCCATGCTGCTCCAGATGGTCGTCCGACTTGGGGACCTGGATGGAGCTGTTGCCGGAGTCGCCTCCATAGGGTTCCCAAACTGCTTCGGGGCCCTGGATGGGACCCACATCCCCATCCACTCCCCGGACCACAGCAGAGGACGATACATAAACCACAGGGGCTACCACTCTATGGTCCTGCAGGCCATGGTGGACAGTCGGCGCCACTTCTAGGATGTGTACATAGGCTGGCCCGGCTGCACACACGATGCCCGTGTTTTTAGGAACTCGGGCCTGTGCCGCCAGCTGGAGGCGGGGACCTATATCCCCGAGAGGGGGATCCCTCTGGGGGACACCACCGTGCCCCTCTGCCTCATGGCGGATGCGACCTACTTCCTCAAGCCCTGGCTCATGCACCCATACACCGGCCACCTCAACGCCAGCCAGGAGCAGTTCAACGCCCACCTGAACCACGCCCTCTAGCTGATGGAGAGGACATTCAGCCATCTGAAGGGCCACTGGCAGTGCCTCCTTGTCCGACTGGACGTCAGCCTCCAAAACATCCCCCAGGTTGTGGGCGCGTGCTGCACGCTCCACATCATTGAGAGCAAGGGGGAGGCTTTCGTCCAGGGCTGGGCGGTCGACGCCGGCAGGGGCTTCCTCCAGCCGGCCACTGCACCCAGCTGCCAGGCCCACCATGAGGGGGTACGGGTCCGCGAGGCCCTGCGGACCCACTTCAATCAGGGAGACCCCTGAGCACCTCCCTTGCCTTCCCAAGAAGACCCCCCCCACACGGAGCCCGCACTGCCCGCACACTGCCCCCAACACACCCGCACGCTACCCCCCCCAACAAGCACACTCCTCCAGCTTTTTGGAAAATAAAACCTTTTTTTTTCTGAAACCTGAAAACTTGTTTTGTTCACAACAGAAACTGCAACGAATATACAAAAAGGGGGACAACTATATACATGGGGGCCCGGCGGATGGCTTGGCTGTTGGCCCATCAGTCTGGGGTGGGGGTAGAGGGGCGTGAGCCCCGGGGTGTAAGGCTCGCAATCCCCCCCCCCCGTGTCCGCGGTCCCCAGCGTGGCCAGCTGGGGGCTGGGAGGACCAGTAAATATGTCTGGGATGCCTCCACTGGCTGGGCTTCAGCCCCAGTGGGCTCTGTGGAGCTTGCAGGTGGAGAGGTGGGTGGGGCGGCAGGGGGGACCTCGGGTGCAGCAGCAGGTAAGGCAGCCCGGGGGGTAGTGGGGGGCGGGAGCCGGGCAACGGCCTCCTGGATCGACCCAGCTATGTCCCGAAAGACCCCCATAAAGTCCTCCCATGCCGCCCACCGCCGGGTGGACTCCTCCCAGTCATAGCAGAGTCTCTCCTCCACCACCTCCATCTGCCACCGGAGAGCTGCCAGGAGCTGGGGGTCCACAGGGGCCATCCCCAGAGTCCGGCAGTGGCGGGACCATCCCACTGTCCTTGGGGAGGTGTCTCTGGGCGCTGGCAGTGGCTGACATCCGGCGGGCTGTCGGGGATGACGGAGGGTGCCTGGCTGCCTGGGGCATCGGATGCTGCAGGTGGAGAGAGGGAGAAAGGGAGGGGAAGACTGTTAGTACAGTGCCCTGGCCCATGGCCCATTCCTCCCACCCCCTCTTGGGTGCTGGGTCTCCGTGCCCATCGGTGGGTTTGATGTCCCTGTTGGCTGTCACAATGGCATTGTCCCCCCTTCCCCGGGGTTAAGGCTGAGTGCTGTCCATGGGTGCAGGTGCTGACGGGCGCTGATGGCCATGCCACCATCCTGGGACCATACTGTGGCTGGGATTTGCAGATTGGGGTCCGCTGGGGGTGTGTGAGGCTGCCGGTCATGTCTGGTGTCCCTGCCCTGCCCCCGTCCTGTGGCCCATGGGTGTGTGCTCTGTGGGGTACGTACCTGACCATCTATTGCCGTGGTCGGGGGAAGCCCGGTGGGCGGACGCCCGGCAGATGCTCTGGGAGGGGAGGTCGATGAGGAGGCCCCCCCTTCTCACTGCTGGACCCCTCCTCCGCTGTCCTGAGGGGGGGCTCCTCGGGTGGGCCTCAGGGTGCGGGGCTGGCCTCCGGGCCGGACTCCGGGTCTGAGACCTGCTGGGGCTCATCCGCCGTGGTGTTAAGGGTGGCTGTCAGGGAGGAGGTGTCCTGGGGGCCCAGGATGGCCCTGAGCTCCGTGTAATAGGGGCAAGTGGCAGGGGCAGCCGCAGACCGGCTGGCCAAGTCCCGGGCCCTGGCATACCCCTGCTGCAACTCCTTCACCTTACTCTGGACATGATCCGGAGTGCAGGCAGGGTGACCCTGGGCGGCCAGGCCCTCAGCCAGTTGGGAGAACGCTTCTGCGCTCTGCCGCTTGCTCCCCATCACGTGGAGCACCTCCTCTTTACCCCAGAGCCACAGCAGGTCTCGGAGCTCGGCCTCCGACCAGGAGGGGCCCCGCCTCTTTTTGGCCCCCTCTTGGCTGCTGGGGGTGCCTGGGTCCCCTCAGGAGGGGAGCCCTGGGGGCGCTCAGGGGGCTGGCTCAATGCCATGGCGCTGGGTGCTCAGGTTGGGGTCCGCAGAGGGCGTGCAGGGCTAGCATGTGCATGTGCTGCTGCCTGCACGGTCTCAGCTTCCTGCCACAGGAAATCCGGGTCCATGGTGCTTTAAAGGCTGCTGCATGCGGGGACCACAGAGCCCTTCAGGGGCTGGACAGAGCGTCTCAACTCCTCAGCTGATGGCCGCCATAGAGGACCCCGCTATTTCGAAGTAGTGGGAAGCGGATCATCTACACACACCCTACTTCGATGTTCAATGTCGAAGTAGGACACTATTCCCATCTTCGGATGGAAATAGCGACTTCGACGTCTCGCCACCTAACATCAATTTCAACATCAAAATAGCACACGGCGCATGTAGACGTGATGGGTGCTATTTTGACGTTGTGCTGGCTACTTCAAAGTAGCCGGCTAGTGTAGACGCACCCCAAGTGATCAATTCCCTTTCGCCCATTTCCAGCTTCTGGCAAATAGAAGCTAGAAACACTCTCCATGCCCATCCTGGCTAACAGGCATTGATGGACTTATCCTTCATGAATTTATCTAGTTCTTTTTTAAACTCTACTATAGTCTTGACCTTCACAACGTCTTCCGGCAAGGAGTTCCGTAGGTTAACTGTGTGTTGTGTGAAAAAATATTTCCAATTGTTTGTTTTAAACCTGCTTCCTATTAATTACATTCAGTGACCCCTTGTTTTTGTGTTGTGGGAAGGAGTAAATAACATTGACTTATTTACTTTCTCCACACCACTCATGATTTTATATATCTCTATCACATCGCCCTTGAACTGTCTTTTTTCCAAGCTAAGAAGTCCCAGTTTTATTAATCTCTCCATATGGCAGATGTTCCATACCCTTAATCATTTTTGTTGTCATTTCCTGAACCTTTTCCAATTCCATTATCTTTTTTTTTTTTTTTTTTTGAGATCAGACGACCACATTTGCACACAGTATTCCAGATGTGGACATATTATGGATTTATATAGAGGTAATATGACATTTTCTGTTGTATTATCTATTCCTTTCTTCATGATTCCCAATATTTTGTTATCTTTTTGACTGCCACTGCACATTGAGTGGACATTTTTAGAGAACTATCCACAATGACTCCAAGATCTCTTTCTTGAGTGGTAACAGCTCAATCAGACCCCATAATTTTATATGTATAGTTGGGATTATATTTTCCAATGTGCATCTGCCATTTTGTTGCCCAATCATCCAATTTATTAATATGTTTTTGTAGCTATTCACAGTCTGCTTGGGACTTAGCTATTTTGAGTAGTTTTGTGTCATCTGCAAATTTTGCCACTTCACAGTTTATCCCTTTTTCCAGATCATTTATAAATCTGTTTAATAGGACTGGTCCCAGTACAGACCCTTGTGGGACATCACTATTTACCTCTCTCCATTCTGAAAACTGACCATTTATTCCTACCATTTGTTTCCGATCTTTTAACCAGTTGCTAATCCAAGAGAGGACCTTCTCTCTTATCCCATGACAGTTAACTTTGCTTAAGAGCCTTTGCTGAGAGACCTTGTCGAAGGCTTTCTGAAAATCAAAGTGCACTATATCCACAGGATCCCCCTTGTCCACTTGCTTGTTGAGCCTTTCAAAAAATTCTAATAGATTGGTGAGGTATGACTTCCTTTTACAAAAGCCATGTTGACTCTTTCCAAACAAGGTGTGTTTATCAATGTGTCTGACAATTCTGTTCTTTACTCGAGTTTCAACCAGTTTGCCCAGTACTGAAGTCAGACTTACTGGCCTATAGTTTCCAGGATCACCTCTGGAGCCTGTTTTAAGGATTGGTGTCACATTAACTATCCTCCAGTCATCTGAAACAGAAGCTGATTTAAATGATGGATTACAAACTACAGTTAGTGGTTCTCCAATTTCACATTTGAGTTGTTCAGAACTCTTGGGTGAATGACATCTGATCCTGGTGACTTATTACTATTTAGTTCATCAGTTTGTTCCAAAACTCTTCTAATGAAACCTCAATTTGAGACGGTTCATCAGATTTGTTACCTGAAAAGAATTGTTCATGTCTGAGAATCCCCCTCACATCCTCAGCTGTGAAGACTGATGCAAAGAAATCATTTAGTTTGTCTTCAATGGCCTTATCATCCTTGAGTGTTCTTTTAGCATCTTGATCATCCAGTGGCCCCACTGGTTGCTTAGCAGGCTTCCTGCTTCTGATGTACTTACATTTTTTTTTGCTATTACTTTTTGACTCTTGGCTAGCTGTTCTTCAAAGTCTTTTTTTGGCCTTCCTAGTTATATTTTTACACGTCATTTGGCAGAGTTCGTTCCTTTCTATTTGCCTCACTAGGATTTAACTTCCATTTTTTAAAGGATGACTCTTTGTCTCTCACTGCCTCTTCTACTTTATTGTTTAATCATGGTGGCACTTTTTTGTTCTAGTACTACATTTCCAAAACTGGGTATACATTTAAGTTGGGCCTCTATTATGGTGTCTTTAAAAAGTTTCCATGCAGCTGGCAGGGATTTCACTTTAGGTACTGCACCTTTTAATTTCTGTTTAATTAACTTCCTCATTTTTGTGTAGCCTCCCTTTCTGAAATTAAATACTACGGTCTTGGGCTGCTGTAGTATTTTCCCAGCCACAGGAAAGCCTTCACTTAATGGGGTGGGAGAACATGTGCATAACAGAAATCTCATGAAGACCCGCACAAAGAATAAAAATACTGCTAAAACAGACAGTTTGCAACTGCAATCTGTTCACTTCTTATTGTTAAACAATTACATGGTCCTCATCAGACTGTAACTTGATTTGGAAAATAATGGCATTTGAGCAACTGACTTGCACCTTAGTCAGTATTTCCACAGAGTAAATATATATCAGGCTCCAAATGACATCTGCTGACCAAAGAAACCTTCCATGTTGAAGAGAAGATTGTTACCTTTTTTCTTGCTATTAATTTAAATTACCCCTTGTATTCTACTTCTCATTGTCTCCTGTTCAGATATAAAACAAGGATAGATGCAGGGATGAATCCTTAAAAATAATCTAGGGCAGAGATCGTATCACAGCTCTGCAGTAAAACTTCATCCCTTGCAGACAAGAGAGAAGTGTCATCCACGGCACGTCTTGATCTGCTGTACCTCTTCTAAAGGGCTGTTAGTGTCTATCCTGCATTGAAGTATGATGCTTCCTGAGATAGCATCACATGTCCAATTGCCCTTAGTGTGAGAAAGCTTTACCTGTACCATTCCAAACCCTAACAGCTACAGGTCATGCAAGCTCTCTCCTATCAGGTTTGCAGGCCCTTCTGCTTCTCTACAGGTCAGTGACTGGCACGCTGCTACCCTTGATACCTTCAGGCATCACCCTGGAAAATACAGTCCCATTTGACTTGACACTTGCAGTATTCACAGATCTGCCATTTCCAAAGAAAGAGGTCACTACCGTTCACTGGTTACACTCAGCTCATGGCCCCACTTAATACACAGCACTCACATATGTTCATAGTGAAACTGAGTACATGTGTTTATTCAAGCATGGGGAGTCAAATAACAGCAAGGAAAAGTATGGGAAACAAAAGGCTACACATAAAGTCCTAGCACTCAGTCTAGAGTTAATTGACAAATACTCTCATGTCTAACCAAGTCCGGGATTCTCTGCTCTGGCAACATCTGTGGTCTGGCAGGACCATGGATGTTGCTGGACAAGAGTGCCCCAGTAGTCAGGAGTGAGATTCAGTTGGGCATCCAGCAGCTGGGAGTCACAACCAGGCTGGTGGCAGGAGGTTGGGCAGGGGCCAGGGAGCCATCAAAGTCCCAGCCACAGGGAAGCCAGCAGCAGCCATGGAGCTGTTTCTGGGAGCCCCTGACAGGGCCAGGACCCTTTGCTCTGGAAACAGGCTTGGGGGGGTGGTCAGTGGCAGCTGTGAAGCTAGTGAGCCAGCAGCCAGGAGCCTTGCTGCACTGGGAAAAAAAAAGCCAGTGTCCAGGGCTGGCAGCAAGGAGCAAGCCAATGGCCCAGAGCAGAGCCTGGAGTGGGGACTGACAGCCACGGGAGGAGACTGGACTTCTCCTGGTCTGTCACATTCCCTGTTTTGGAATTGCTCAGGTCCTGAGGTTGCTGGACCAAGGATACCTAACCTCACTTAAATATTCCTGAAGTACTTTAAAGCCAGTTTAAAGCCCTCCTTTCATGCAGACATACTGTCCCCTTACCTCATATATGAAAGATTCCATGTGATTCCCACCCCACCCTCGATGTATTAGTCCCTCCTTTGCATATACTCTTAAAAAAGACACCATCTGCTTTTTTTTTTTCATTCTATAAAATTCTCTCCTTTGCCATCTCTTGTTTTGCCTGTCTCAGAATGCAACTATGCATACAGTATGAAGTACACAATACACAAGAGACTACACAAGGAGATACATGTCCACTACCTTGTGCTTGAAAGGAACATATGAGAGGTACATCACCTCCTGATGAGCTGTTACTTCAAGACCTTAAGAACATGATTTTCAGTGTAGATGCATAACTCCTTACCTATTATATAATATACACACATTCTTCAATGTTTATGATGATCAGCAGCCTGTGACTTTTCATAAAATTTCTCTCTTTTTCCTCACTAACATGGAAGAGTGGGTAATAGAAGGACCAGAATGTAGAAGTTAGGGCAGGAGCATATACTAGCAACCAAGGAGATCACAAAAAAAGCTATAGCTCCCATAAGTTACAACTGGAGGTGGGTGTAGTAGTGGGAGGGGTCACTGGCAATCTGGAATAAACTGCCTGTGTTGAATATGTTCATTGAGGTAGTAAAGAACATGTAAGAATGTTGTGAGTTGCTATGGCAGTTATCCAGACATGTCTTGAAAACAAAAAGGATTTTTTTCTTGCTGCCTTATCTAGAACAAGGGTTCTCAAATTGTGGGGCAAGACTACAGAGTGGTTCATGACTCCATTTTAATGGGGTTGCCAAGGATTGTGTTAGTCTTCTTGGGGCCTATGGCCGAGGCCAAAGCTAAAGCCTGAGCCTCACCACTTGGGGAAGATCTAAAGCCCAAGTCCTGTGTCTAAGGTTACATTCCTCCTACCCAGGGCGGAAAGCTCGGGCTTCAGCTTGGTGCCCCTCTTCACCGCCACACACACACATACATATGTGGGGCAGTAGGACGAGGTGGGCATATGCTTTAGTTCTCTTCCCCCTCTCAGGGCTTTTGTCAGAAAATACAGATACAAATTACAATGTAATACAGCTTGAACCCCTCTTGTCCAGTACCCTCAGGATCTGACCTGTGCTGGATGAGCGAATTTGCCAAACCACGGGAAGTCTGTATTGTTTAGCAGCATTACCAACACTTCCACTGCTGACTGGGCTCTAAGATGACACATGGGGTAAATTACAGCTAAATAACAGCACAGAACACTGAGAGCCAGGACTGATGGCTACAAACAAACTTTATGGGACCACGGGAAACTTGACCACACACATGATAAGTGGTCATCCAACAAACTAAAATCATGACAGATCACGGAGATGGCTAGAAAAGAGGGGTTCAACCTATATATAAATGTTCTGAATATTTCCTCCTTTTGTTTAGTTAATCAAAGCATGCTAATAAACAAAAAGCTTCCACACTTGGCAGCATGTTCACATATAACACTACGTATTTTTCGCAAAAAGACTTCCCAGTCAACTGGCTAATTTTTGTGGGGCTTTTTTTTGTGTTAAAAGCATCTCTGTACAAGCAAGAGACTCCTGTTGAGCCCTAGATCTTTCTTTGAGGATTTATAGATCTCATTAATGAGTAGGTGGAACAGAAATCATTGTCTAGTAGCTTTCAGTTCCCGGTTAACAATCTCTGACTCAGAAGGCAGCACTGCTGTTTACAGTTCTACTTTGAGCAGGGTTGCTCCTTCTTGTCTGCTGCACCCTGGTCACCAATGCCAAGACAGCCCACAAGATGAGGAAGTTTGTAACAAACAAGATGTTTTGGATAATAATAAGTTTACTTCTGGTCTTAAGCATTGTTTATGAACTTAGGCTAATATTGTTTTTTTTTTCATGACTTAAGCATTAAAACAATAAAAGGAGATTCAAGGAAAATAAAAATGTGGACTTTTCAATACCACTCAATTAAAACAATTATTTACTGATGCACTCACATCCCATTTTGATTGGTTTAAAGTTCTGACTGCACGGTTCTGGGTTACAAAGTAGCCAGTTCAAGCTGCAGCATAAAGGCTATGTCTACCCTTACAAAAAACTTCCAAATGGCCATGCTACTGACCAAATCAAAGAATACTAATGGGGCACTGAAATGGATCTTCAGCACCTCATTAACGTGCCGCTGGCCACAGCACTTTGAAAGTGCCACAGTTCGCTCACCCACAGCTTGTCTACATGAGGGTTCTTTTCAAAAGGACCCCGCAAACATTCAAATCCCTTTATTCCTATCAGCTGATTGGAATAAGGGGATTTCAATGTTTGTGGGGCCCTTTCAAAAAGAACCCCTATGTAGATGAGCCGCAGGTGAGCGAACCGTGGCGCTTCCGAAGTGCCGCAGCCAGCTGCGTACTAATGAGGTGCTGAATATTCCTTTCAGCACCTCATTAGGATTCCTCAACTTGGCCATTAGTGTGGCCATTTCGAAGTTTTTTGTAAGGGGAGGTGTAGCCAAAGAGAGAATGAAGTGGGTGGAAACAGTCTTCTAAGAATGTATATTGTACATAGGATCTCTCTGATTGGCCCAGTGCCATGAGACGGGCTCTACACTGGCCCTGCTTCCTGCCCTCTGCTAGGGAAGTATTAAGAGCATAGCTGGATTGCACTGTACTCTGTCTATTCTCTGTTTCCCCAGGAAACACAGGATTCCATGAGAAGCCAAGTATAAATAAGAGGAATTCAGAAGCTCTTCTAAGTGATGCCAGAAATGGGTAGGGCCCAGCACGCAGGAAGTTGAATGGTGGCCTAAGTTCACATTTGTCCCTTGTGCTGGCTTCCTTTCCTGTCTTGGGCTTGGCCTTTTTACTCACCCACACCTCAGGTCTGTGATGTCACACTAGTCTTAAAATGCCTTAAGATGCTCAATTCTCTGGATGAACCATAGACAGTCTGCCCTTTGCAGGGGCATCCATGAACACACAAAGGAATTAACGCAAATAAATTATCCTTCAGGTAGGCTATGGCTCTCTTCTTTCAGATAGTCTTCTGTTAAGCTATGCCCCCCAATAGGCTCACATGAAGACAGTCTCAAGAAAGGCCAGCCAGCTTGCCTTCCTATCTGTCTGACTTCCAGGAGGGACAGCAAGACAGCAGTTGTCCAAGAAGCTCTTGCCTTCAGCCAGACCTCTCTCCAAGAGCTGAAGACTGGAGGTCATTAATCTTCAGTCATTAAGTGTGGGGTTTGCATGCCCTACTACAATCCTCCATGCCCCACCACCACACGCAAGTCCACGTTCCAGCCCTATTTACAATAATGAAGTATGTGAGTCAGATCCTTTGTATTCTGTGCTTGTGTGTACATGTGTGTGTCTACATAAATAGAAAACAAAGGCTCTGACTCACATACTCCATTATCATACATAGGGCTGGAACGTAGGCTTGTGTGTGGTGGTGGGGCATGGGGGATTGTAGTAGGGCATACAAACCCCACACTTAATGACTGAGGATTAATGACCTCCAGTCTTTAGTTCTTGGAGAGGGCTGGCTGAAGGCAAGAGCTCCTTGTTCCGATCATCGTGGTTGCTGGCATAGATGAGATCATATTTGATTCCTGGTTTTTTTTCCCCTGTATACATTGTGTTTGAACAGGTCTAAATTTCCTTAAACTAGAACTCTTCCCATCTTGTATTCCCAGCATGGAACTGCCAGGGGGTTGGGGGTGCCCTTTTAATTGTAACAGCAACGAAGGGTCCTGTGGCACCTTATAGACTAACAGAAAAGTTTTGAGCATGAGCTTTCATGATGCTCATCTGATGAAGAGAGTTTGTGCTCACGAAAGCTCATGCTCAAAACTTTTCTGTTAGTCTATAAGGTGCCACAGGACCCTTCGTTGCTGTTACAGATCCAGACTAACACGGCTACCCCTCCGATACTTTTAATTGTATGGATTTCTAAGTTTCTGATGAGGATAGCGGACTTGGACAAGGAAACAGTCACCAATGAAAGATCTTACTTCCATTTCTGTATCACATGCAATATTTCATAATACTTTCCGATGCTATAGCCAACCAATAATATATACATTATTGAAAAGAGAGAGAGAAAAGAAACAGGAATCAAATATGATCTCATTTATACCAGCAACCACTATGATCTGAACATAGTAGCCGTGTCTACACGTGCATGCTACTTCGAAGTAGCGGCACTAACTTCGAAATAGCGCCCGTCATGGCTACACGTGTTGGGCGCTATTTCGATGTTAACATCGACGTTAGGCGGTGAGACATCGAAGCCGCTAACCCCATGAGGGGATGGGAATAGCGCCTTACTTCGACGTTGAATGTCGAAGTAGGGCACGTGTAGACGATCCGCGTCCCGCAACATCGAAATAGCGGGGTCCGCCATGGCGGCCTTCAGCTGAGGGGTTGAGAGACGCTCTCTCTCCAGCCCCTGCTGGGCTCTATGGTCACCGTGTGCAGCAGCCCTTAGCCCAGGGCTTCTGGCTGCTGCTGCTGCAGCTGGGGAATCCATGCTGCATGCACAGGGTCTGCAACCAGTTGTCGGCTCTGTGGATCTTGTGTTGTTTAGTGCAACTGTGTCTGGGAGGGGCCCTTTAAGGGAGCGGCTTGCTGTCGAGTCCGCCCTGTGACCCTGTCTGCAGCTGTGCCTGGCACCCTTATTTCAATGTGTGCTACTTTGGCGTGTAGACGTTCCCTCGCAGCTCCTATTTCGATGTGGTGCTGTGCAACGTCGATGTTGAACGTCGACGTTGCCAGCCCTGGAGGACGTGTAGACGTTATTCATCAAAATATCCTATTTCGATGTCGCTACATCGAAATAAGCTACTTCGATGTAGGCTTCACGTGTAGGCGTAGCTAGTGTCTGCCAAAGTCATCTGCAGAATTTCCATTGACTTCAGCAGAAGCCAGATTGAATCATTAGTGGAAGACATGATTTTGTATTTTAAATGTGACAGTGAGTACCTATGCAGTGCAGAGACGTGGAAATTTTAATTTCACAAGGTAAATTTACACTTGGCTTTACATAACCTTTTAATTAAATAACAGCTCATGAGGGTTTTTTTCAATGTATAGAGAAAATAAGAGGTTTTTGGAGGCTCAAGATTAGAACCCTTTTAAATAATTCATACTCTCACAGGTTAAATCAGAGGAATACCTAGCTGATTTCATTCCAGCAGTTTACAAGGATATATTGTAATATATGTAATGTAATATACAGAGAGACTTATATTAAATCTTTGCCTCAAAACTCTATGGTTCTAAAATTATAAAAATGCTAAATCTCATCTTCTTCCACTGACATGAAATAATTTTACAAAGTTAGAAATTATGGGCAGGATTTTGAGACCTCCACTCCCAGCTAGTCACCTAAACACGTTAACTTTGTTTTCAGAACCATCAGCACTCAGTTCCTGTGTTTGGAAATACCACAATTTATGTGACTAACTGGGAATTGAACTCTCAAAACACTTTTTTTTCTTTATACGTGTGGCTGTAATCAAATGGGAGCTGCTTTTCATGGTGCACTTTTGGTTGAGCTGGTCATGTGATGGAAATCAACTTGTTTAAAACTTATGGCATTACTTCTTTCTTCATTGACTCAGACCGCCCATAGCACGTCCAATGTTTCACGCTCTGAAAAGAATCTGACCTTCCTTTGCTACCACTTTCAGCTGGTACATCTCCCCATTTTCCCACCCACCCAATTCTCAGTCCACTTCCCAACTACCTACACATTCCTCTCCACCTCACCCCACATTCAGGTTTTTGAAGCAGCTATCTCCTACCACTAACTGAACTATACTCCTACAACTATGCCTTTTGGTATGAGAGCCCCTCTCAGTTGCTTCCCCATCCAACGCCCAATCTCATCCTCTGTTTCTTCTGGTGCTCTTCATTATATGGACCCCTTCACTTATTCTAATCAGAATAAAGTTGGACCACTCATGTGAAATTCCATCATGATGCTAGTTATTTCAGAAACAAGGAATTTTAAAATTCAGCTACTCACCCAGAGCACAAATGTAAAGTAGACTTTCCATTGTTTATCTGCCTAGATAAACTTCACTTAGAACTCCTGGATAGTACAGAGTGGTTCAGCTGCAGTAATGAATCTATTTTTTTCATTAATATCTGCAGAGTCTCTGCAATATGCTTGTATCATTTTGAACCTGTCCTACAAGGAAGGCTCTAAAGTAATAAATTAAGTCATCAGATTGTCTTGCTTTCCTGAGAAACTGAGATACCATGAATATTCAGAGTGGGTTTGTAGCAACATTTGACAAGCTTTTTAAAATATTCTAAGGCTGTGTCTACACCAGCTCCCGACTTCGAAGGGAGCATGGTAAGTAGGGTGTCGGGAGATTATTAATGAAGTGCTGCGGTGCATATGCAGCACTTCATTAAGCTAATTTTCCCCTGCAGCAACTTCGAAGTGTTAAACTTTGAAGTGCTGGCTTGCGTGTAGCCACGACTAACCCGCCAGTACTTCAAAGTGCCTGGGGGAGAATTAGCTTAATGAAGTGTTGCATATGCACTGCAGCACTTCATTAATAATCTCCTGACACCCTACTTACCATGCTCCCTTCGAAGTTGGGAGCTAGTGTAGACACAGCCTATGAGAATCCAGAAACATCCCTATCTCAGCTGAGTTCTGAAAGCAACTTTCAGATACTGTCCTATAAGTCTTTGAAAATCCAGGACAATTTCTGTAATGAGCTTAAAAAACAAAAATATCTTATAAATCAGCAAACATTGTCAAGAGTAATAATGAGTACCCCAAGGTTGGATTGTGCATTGCCCACATAGTATCAGGTAGTATATTGCAGTCTTTCCCCAGAGAGAGCATTGTGAAGCATACTCTCAGATTGTATTGTCTAAATCAGTGTTTCTTAAACTATGTTCCACAGAACACTGGTGTTCCAGGAATGCCTTGGAGGTATGCTGCAAGCATCTGACACTTTTTTGTTATCATACATTCATGGTATAAACTTTCTGTTATTAAAACAAGATACAATGCTATTTCTTCATTGCTATGATACCTTATTAAATTATTTGCTTTTGTTTTTGCTGTCTATATTGCTTTTTGTGCATCTTTTAGTCTGACAATTTTATTTTGAAGAAAATTTTCATAGGTGTTTTGCATAAAAATATTATCGTTTGATATTCTGTGGTCCCAAAATTTAACACTGAACTAAGTGCCTTTAGTACCCAGCCTTTAAAGAGTACAGCTGAATACCCTTCGGTGCAGACCAGTGCATTAAAAGATGAAGCCATGATCCTGCCACCTCCTTCCCCACCAAGGGACTGGAACTCTTACTAGTCTTTTACCTAATCTGCCCCCATACAAAAGGTCTGAGAGAATCTGTTCCCCAGGCTGCAGAATACTTTTCCATGCTTATATGGATTTAGATTGCAAGTTTACAAATAGTTTTATCCTGAAGGAATAACAATATCTTTCCTAGTAAAATTTCAGTGCACATTATTTCTCTGTATGCTCTAATCCCCCTGCATTACTGAGGACAAATCATGTCTAGTACAGGTTATTTCCTCATCCATAATGCTTAAAAACTATATTGAAATCTTGACACATCATTTTCAAGGTTTATAAATACATCCTGCACTAACAAAGTCACTGACTCTCTCATAGAATGCTTCTGTTGTCTTCCTTGGAATCAAAGTAATGTGAACCGTGCTGTGTGAATACTTTAATTAATGGTCATTAATGGCCAAGAGAATGGCTAAACATATGCGCCATGTCTATACAGGCAGACTCTGTCCACAGAGGTCACTGTAACCAGATAAACTTTGTCAGTGCTTCTGTCTACAGATAGTGTCTACACAAATCAAAAGAGCAAGCCACTCTGTCAACAGAGAGCAGCCAGGTTGCCCGGCCTTCTCTCGACAGAGTGGCTGACCGGAAGCTCGGCAAACAGGGCTACCTGGAGAACCGAAAGCTCTCTCTGTTGACAAAACATTGTCAAAAGAGGCATTATACCTGACTGGGAACAGGGATAATACTGCTGATTGAACAGCTGAGTTTGGTCTACAAAATCTCGATTAAGTGCTTCAACTGTGTAGATGCTTGGCGAGCTTTGTCAACAAAAGCCCAGTTTAGTACAGACGTGGACATGATGTTGCAGCCTTCTAAGCCACCATCTATGATTCATATTTTGCTTCAAAAAGTTCAGTTTGATCTTTAATTGGGGAAATGTAATAGTTTCAAAAGAACAAATAAGAAATGTAGCCCTGACACTTTACATCAGGGAGCATTTAGAAAAATCATAGATTACTCATGATTGTGGAAAATAACAGAGAAGGAATCTGGAGATAAAAGTCTGTTTCCTTGGGCTTATGTATCATCCCCAGTGATAACTATTCTGCACGTAGAACTTGATAAACAATTTTTTGCAAGATGCATAAGCCAGAAGAGTATCTACTGCTACGCTGTGTACTGCAGACAAAAGAGCAGAATTGTCAAAATTTATTTTTGTCAATAAATTATTTCCTACGACAATCACATTGTTGAAAGAGCTTGGATTCATTTCACACATGCTGCCAATAATAGGCAAGTGATACTCCACTGTATATCTTTCTCTGTAGAGGCAGAACATCTAAACAGAAGAATCCTCAGCTCCTAGATAAATAGCTAGCTTAAATTAAGCCTGGTCAAAATATAAAGTAGATAAAAATGCTTCCTATTGAAAAACAAAAACAAAAAGCCTCTTGGTCCTATTTGGCCTGTCATTGACTTGGAATTATCAGTTAACATCAGTGGCCAAAAAGTGCTCTCTTTTACTTGTGATACACTTGAAAATCTTGCCTCCTGCCTTACCAGTAATTATTTGGCCACATTGATTTCACACTTTTTTCATCTCCAGGCTGGGTTGTTGCAACCTTATCTGGGGCTGAACATAGCTGCAATGCAGAATCTTTACCTTTAGCAGAATATGGTGATGCACCTTCCTAAGTGCATGGCCCCTTTATGTCAAGTCTTATACTGGCTCTCCATCTGTCTAGGTCATTAGTTTAAGGTTTTATTTCTGATCTTTCAAGCCCTCAACATTCAGGACCTAGCAAAGTTCATGACTATCCCTCTGTTATGCGCCTTTGAGGCAGCTTCTTTCCACTGATACGATAAAGCTTAGAAAGACACCCAGAGCTGTGGAACTAATTTCTGGATCACATTAGTTGAATCCAGAATCAGATCTTGCTATATGACCATTTTGGTTCAAGCATTCCTCCCATAAGCAAAAAGATTTATATTAAAACTAGTAAGGAATTTCCCAACTAAACATCTTTTCGTCAGAAAATGCTAGTTCATTGAAACATAATTGGCCACAGTAAAGGTAAGCGTTGGTGACTCTTTCAATTACCCTCTTTTAAAATTATCAGAACACATCAACACCATGAGAATTGAGGAAACAATGGCTTTGAGCAACATGGTCTTTTACATCTTGGCATCAAGTGCATCAAAGTGTAATATTGAATTAGCATGCAAATAATCAAAATACACACACAAAGGATGTGCTTCTTCTTTGTACTTGAAATGTGTGGACATATCTACTCTATTAAGACATATCGGTATCGTGCTATTACTTTTAGTTAGAGACAATAGTGTAAATAATTCTTCCCTTCAAATGAAAATAATGTCCAGGGAAAGCTATCAAAGAAATGACCATGTATTTAATGAATTCGCATAACTAACACTGATTTTCAAACAGGTTTTTTTTTTCAACAGGAATGTTAGAAACTTTTCAAAAACTCTCATCTCTGCAGAACACACAGATCATCCCATGGTTTAATAAAAACTTTGTGTATATATCTTTATTGTGAGTGCTCTCACAAAGACTAATCCCATCAGTACCTGTGCTTTGCAGATATCTCAGAGATGAAGTCAATTTTATGATTTTGTAAAATAACTGGCAGCACTGAAGAGCGAACCAACCAATTATGCCCTGAAGCAACCAGTATGACTTTGAATAGAAATAAGGTACTGAATGTTTTTCTAATACAATGTTTCAAAGTGTGTATGAAGATTTGCTCATTCTGTGAATGTTATCAGTTTTCATTATACTGTGTAGGATACTGTGCTTAAATAATTGTTGATGTTTTATGCATACACTGCATATATTCTAGCCTATAACAATGATCAAAGAGGTTGCATGGGCCACTGGAGGTATCTCATGGCATTGATACAAAGCCAGCAAAGAAAAAAGTATCAGCAAACAAAACCCACAGGGCACCATGTATGTCTAATAACTGTGTCTTTGTCACATCTAGATGAGCATGAAGGTGCAGCACAAAACAATACTCACCCTGCATTTGGGTGACTCTTTGGAAACATGTTCTTTAGCAGGCACATTATACTTAGATCCTATCTGGTCACTACTCACTGTGGCTACCACGACAGTAGTAAGGATCTACTATGAGAGGTTATAGCCCCACTCTACTAACTCATAATTCTTTAATTTGATAAAATAACTATATGATTAAAGGTCTAGAGAACTTGAGCTATGAGAGAGACTGAAAGAACTGGGCTTGTTTAGTTTAGAAAAGAAAGGCTTAGAGGGGACATGAAAGTGGTTTTCAAGTACAGTAATCCCCCAAGATATGTGAGGTTGTCCATGCAACCCTCATGTACCCCTAAATTCGTGTAAGTCAGAGGCTTGGGCAGTGGGATGGTGTGTGGGCAGGGATGGTGGGGTTAAGCCTCGGGTGGGTTAGGGCTGAAGGAGGTGACAGGGGGGTGGAGTTGAGCCGTGTTCATGGGCGTTGGAGCCAGGTCTGCACGGGTTGGAGCAGGGGCCATGGGGATTGGTGCCAGGGTGCATGGTGGTGGCTGGAGCTGGGGGCTGCAATAGTAGCTAGAGCTGGGGCATATGGCTGGAGCTGGAGCCAGGGCACATGGCAGCAGCTGGATCTGATGTGTATGGCCGAGGCTGGAGCCAGGGCACACGGTGGAGGATGGAACAAGGATGCACAGTAGTGGCTGGAGCCCCTGCCATGCGCTCCCCCCCACCCCACCCGGCGGCACTCAAGGGAAGAGCAGCTCTGTTGCCCTTTGACGGGAGGATCTCCTCCCTACCCTGCACCTGGGTGTATCTGGAGGGTTTACTGTATAAAGGATGAATCAGGAGTCAGCTGCATAAGAGTGGGGCCGTGTACTCTGGATTCGCGTACTCTGAAGCCTTACTGTACCTGAAAGAGAAGGAAGAAGGGAGAAAAACTGTCCTCCTTGGCCTCTGAGAATAGGACAAAAAACAATGGGCTTAAACTTCAGCAAGGTAGGCTTAGGCTGGACATTAGGAAAGACTTCCTGTCAGAGTGGTTAAATGCTGGAATAAATTGCCTAGGGAGGTTGTGGAATCTCCATTACTGGAGATATTTAAGAGCAGGTTAGACAGACACCTATCAGGGATGGCCTAGACCATGTTTGGTCCTGCTGTGAGGGCAAGGAACGGGACTCGATGACCCTCAAGGTCCCTCCCAGTTCTAGTGTTCTGTGATTCTATGATTCTTTGATTAATTGGCACTAACACCATCCTATCTTTTACAACAGAGATAATATATGGACAACAGTTATTTCAATGATGGACTGATCGTTTGCATATAGCAACTAAGCATTCTTCTGCTGGGTTGAAGCATGTACTATATACTTGATTATCTGTATCACTTCAGCTGAATTTAGTGATTTTCAGGCCAGAGAAGATTCTTATGAACAACTAGTCTATGTCTTGTGTTACATAGGGCAGAAGTTTACCAAATGGTTCCTGCATCCAGCTCATAAATCATTTAATGCATATGAGTAATAGACTAACAATAATATAAACATTTAGCTCATGCCTGGCATTTTCTGCCTCTCTGCCAATGTTAACTATGTAATTCTTGTAACACCTCTGCAAGGCAGGAAATTATTATTTCTGTTTTTACTGTGGAGGGAACTGAGACACAGGCAGGACAAGGATGTCCCCTGCTGAGTCAGTGGCCATCCAAATTAGCAGGTCTTTGTTCACAATCTCCCTTCACACATCTAGTGTGTTAGACCACAGTTCTCACTTCAGGTTATGCAATAGCTATTGTTAGTAGTAACCACTGAGCAGCTGTGATTGCCCTGACAAAGTGAGCATTTGAAGACCTTTCATCAGAAATACCCTCCCATCCAGCACCTGAGGCTGTTGGCTTACAGCATTATACAAGGAGAGAGAACAGTCTGCTCCCAAACCAATACCTGGAAATCCACTGGTGAAGTCAGTTCAGATCACTAAATACAGGTGTAAGATGCTTCTAGATAACTGGAGCCCACTCCCATTGAAAAGGGAAAGGTTACAGCCCTCTTGCCAAGTGTACATCAAAAATAATACCCTTTTGGGTGGATCTTCTTACCCTGAATTTCTAGGGCAAAGGATACAATGAGACCCTAAGGCTGCGAAGCAGAATAGGAATTTGAAGGCTTAATCCTAAAAAATGAGTGGGCTGAACCTCCTCCCTAGATTTCACAGAAAATCTGCAGATGGGGATTTCAGGGGATGGTATCTCTGAAGACTTCCATGCTGAGTCGCTCCTCTGCCGCTGAGACTGCATGTCTGTCTTTCTCTCCCTCTCACAGAATAGGCCCAGGTCCTGTGCAAAATCGGACAAATCTGCAGGGGAGACCACAGGAGACCTCCACACCACCACTGTCCCCATTCCTTAACAGGTCCACCATGTCCCTGGCTGCACAGCTTCTTTGAAACGATATTGCCAGGTTGTTTTGCCTAAGCACCTTAGGACTGGAGGCAAGATAACATGTCCATTCCAGTAAGAATATGTGTACTGTTTCTTTAAATGTAAAGCATGCAGCCAGACAAACTCTGTAGTGAGACAGAGAGAAGGGGGTGAGGCAGCTTTCAGCAAAATACTGTTTTCTGTATTTTAGTAACATTTTGTGTTTGACACCAGAAGGAAGCAACTCATTCTGTAATTCTTCATCATCATTTGAGCATTGGCCTGCTAAACCCAGGGTTGAGAATTCAGTCCCTGAGGGGGCCATTTAGGGATCTGGGGTAAATAGATTA
This sequence comes from Carettochelys insculpta, assembly GCF_033958435.1. Lineage (NCBI taxonomy): Eukaryota > Metazoa > Chordata > Testudines > Carettochelyidae > Carettochelys > Carettochelys insculpta. Next base: position 179,788,185 of record NC_134138.1, read on the forward strand.
AACAAGGGATGGTGCTTGGTCCTGCCAAAAGGGCACGGGACTGGACTCAATGACCTTGCAAGGTCCCTTCCAGCTCTATGAGGTATGTGTGTGTGTATCATCCCATGAGAACTGCGGTCTTCCCATTCATTCCAAGTCCCTCTCTACTCTCCCCTGCTTCCCCCAGACAGTAGACTTAGTAAGTACTTTCTTGATGCATCTGATGAAGTGGGTCTTTGCCCATGAAAGCTTATGCTCCAAAATATCTCTTAGTCTATAAGGTGTCACAGCATTTCTTGTTGTTCTCTAAGTACTTTCTACTATTTCCATAGGCAAAACAGGCAGTGAAACTGAGGTAAATGACCTTACTACTGCACATGGGAGGTGAGAGAGCCACATGGGGAGGGGGAACTCGTTGTGTGTGAAACTAGAGGGGCGTGATCCAGATCATCTGTGGTCATTTCTCCATGTCCACAGCTCACAAGCATCATTTCCGTTTTCTCTGAGTCTCACTCCTACCCTGAACCCCATTAAACATGGAAACTCTCAGGTTTATTAGCAACTTTTTGCCTTTGTGAAGATGCACCTTTTATATTCTGTGACCTTTTAATTTAATATGCATAGAAATAATAAGATGAAAATGGTACTTAGACTGAGATGTTAGTCTGCTTTGGCCTCACTAGCTCACTGCAGTACAAGGGGTTGCTGTTGCTTTCACGTAGATGTGTGTATTACTAGCTCTCCCCACTCTCTTCATTTTCCCTTTTGCAACTAAAGGAAGTAATGATTTCAACTGAAAAGTGGGCTGTGTTACTTCCTCTGATGTTTCCTATTGCATCCCATCATAACTGCACCATAATAACTGGAAATTCTCAGCTATTAATGGAAGCTAGAACACAGAATGCTAGTTTATGATGCTGCTAAAGGGCATTGTCACACAGAGCTGACTCAGGAACTAACTCAGCATCCTGTCACTCAACTCCCTGCCACTTTATGTTAATTGAACTCTGATTGAAAGATCGGCAGTTGGCAGAGGAGGCCAATTAACTCAGCTGAGATACAACTGAGGGTTAATTGATTGGAAGTAGCCCCAGCAACTAGGACTACATAAGCTAAGCAGAGGGCTGGGCTGGGGAAAGAGCTTGATGAGAGGCAGTAGTAAGGAGTCCTGGTTACTGCACATGTACTGTTCCCCAGAAGCAAGCGGTAATAAGTCATGGTGGTGGGTAAGAGCAGTTGTGATTTGTAGCTGAGGTTTCAGAGGACTTGTAAGGGACCACCCCATGACAAGTATCTAAGGAACAACAGTGAGCACCTGAAGTATATCAGTATCTAAAAATGGTTGAGCAAAGGGTGAGTTTGTTAGGTAGAAGTTGATTTTAAACTATCAGTTTCACATCACTTTTATAAACTAGGACAGTTTCCCTTAACCCTCCATGTTTCCCCATGGCTGTTGTCATATCCACTCAGGAATCTATTTTATGGAATTTCCCAAGCTAATGTTTGTTTGTTCTTCCAAAGACCTAACTGTCAGCAACCTAGAAACTGTGGTATTATTGGAAAAAATGTATCCCTATCCATTTAATACAAAGTACTGAAATAACAAAAGCAACCACAATGAAATGGAAGATTTTGTGAGAATATATTTCCTTTCAAAATGAGAAGTGGCACACTCCAAAAAGCCATTTGCTTCACAATGCAAGGCACCTTGTGCAAAATCATAGGGTTGGAAATATTCAGCCAATCAAGCATTAGGATTGGCTGAACATATCTAAGTGCTTTTATAATTTAGGTCATAAGGTTTAATTAGCATATTACAGTTTGGCTAAATGAACAGCACAGAGATGCCAAAACCTAAAATCCTAAAAATAGTAGCACATAAATCTTCCTGCTGTGGTGCATGCGTGCAGCTGTAAGATAACTGGTGGACTGAAAATGTTGCCTGTGTATAGCATTAGGATTCTAAACAGCAGAGAAGCCCCACTAAGCAAATTTCATGATCAGCAGAAATGTATCTTGCTTGTTCTGTTGCTGTAACTCACTCCTGGACTGCTAAACCCAGCAGTGGAGTAGCAAAGCAGAAGGTGACGGAAAGGGAACAGAGTGACATTAAAAAAAACAACTGGATTTGGTAAAAGAGAGGTACGCAAAATGTACTTTGATGTACTTTGAATGTACTTTGAAACTATGTACTTTGAACTATGTACTTTGAAACTATGCTGCTCCTGGGGAAAGAGAAGATGTAAAACAAAAGTACAGCATTAACTAGGACATGGGGGGAGTGGACTAATAGTGTTCTGTGTTTCATTATGCAGTGTTTTGAGGTATTCTATCAAATACAAATGATCAGCCCTTGTCAGTACGGTGGCTATAATAGTTCTATTCAAGGAGCAGTGGATAATGCTTCTGCACATTCTTTCAGTAATCACTTTGACAGCTTTTAGAACACCACCCAAAGCAAATGTTCGCTTAGAAAACTGATATAACATTGGACTAGCTAATCTCTCTCTATCTCTGGGCCTTGTTTACGTCAGAATAGTGCCCACCCAACCTTCTGCCTTCCCATCAATGCTACAGGACAGTAGTCTTCAACCAGTGTGCTGTGAGAACTGTCCAAGAGTGTTGAGAAATGTTGTCAATTTCCCCTTGCTGTGTCTCTTTGCAGAGCCACTGGTGGGGAGAGGAGAGGAGGAAATGATGACCCCATACTAGCTGGGGCTTGAGAGGCAAGGCTGCCTGAGTCCCAGCTGGCACGCAGTTTCTCAATTCCCCCAAATTTACCGTGGCTTATGCATAATCACCCTGAAGGGAAATGCTGATTGTACAAGAACCCTTTCGTTCTGGGAGGCAGCTGAGATAGTGTTTCCTGGCCTGAACAAGCTGCTGAGGAGTCCACCCCCACTCCCTGCTGTGCCAAATGTGATGGAGGGCAGGAGCCTGTTAGAAGCAGGTTGCAATTTAAATGCCACATCCTGGCTCCAACAGGTTGGTGGGGAGGGAAGCCTGCTTTTAGTGGTTACTTCTTTACTCAATATCCCTAGCATGGCATCAAGCAGTTTTTGAAAACATCTCCGCTCGCAGTCTGACAGTCTATTTCGTGGTGGATTTGAAAGAATGCATTTGATCCTTGTTCAGCTTGTATGTATTACTATGTTGCAAACCTCTCTATTCAGACTGTAACCACAGTAAATGTGACGTTTATGAGCAATCAATTCAGCTGAAAAGTGTGTGCGCTGCGGAATTGTTTAGCTGATTGAAGTTTGCCACGTTCCTGAAAAGGTTGGGAATGACTGCTATAGGGTACAGCATGCCTTATGTGCAGTATTGCTAACACCCACACACACAAAAAATGAGATGGGCTTTAAAACAATCATGTAAGGGCTAAGAAACCTAGAGAGTTGGAACTCCCTACTCTTTCTATGGGAGAGAAAGTGAAAAATCAGCCCCAGCCAGTCTTTCATGTGACTGATTATGTTTACTCATAATTCCAAATATGGAATTTTTGTTGCTTTGGGTTTGATTTATTTACATTTTCACATTCCAATGAGAGAGCTGATTGTTACCATAACTGTACGCCTGAACTAGCAAGTTAATTAACAGCTCAAGGAGCAACTTGAGCACAACTTGCAATGTCCCAGAAGAGGATGGGAACAAAGATAAAGTACAGACCACGTGTTGCTTTGTGGACACTTACCCTAGATCCAGAAGAGTCCTAGTCTTTGTGATAGTACATAAGTCAGGGAAAAGGCATGCCACATGACCTACCATAGTACTAAGGCCATTGTTATCTGATGGGTAAGAGATATAGGCCATTGTGGGTGGAGGGGGAGATTGTGGGCTTTCCCACCCAGGGTCTTTTTTTTTTTTTTATCTTGGCAGCTATTTTGCGGGGCATGGAGTGTAATAGTGGGATGGCGCTCCCACATCTCTCTTTGGTGGGCTTGGTTATTTGTCTCTGTATTGGTGATAGCCCATATTGTGCAACATAAATCTCTCAGGACCACCTGATGTCTGATACCATTAGTTGCTGCATGAGAGAGATGTACTTGTGACCAATGCTGTGGGCATTGAGCACTGGCTACAGCTTGAGCCTCTCTAGTCCATCAGTCTCTCATCTGGCAACATCCATGGTCCGATGTGATTTCAGTTAGTCAGATGTCCAGTTATCATGGATGTGGTCAAGCTTCTTTACAGCCACCAGACCTGGCTCTCAGGGAGCTTGTCTACACGACCTCCCTACTTTGAAGGGAGCATGGCAAGTATGTTGTTGGGAATTTATTAATGAAGTGCTGCGGTGCATATGCAGCACTGCATTAAGCAAATGCCCCCACCCAGAAACTTCAAAGTGTTAAACTTCAAAGTGCCGGCTCACATCTAGCCACAGCCAACCTGCCGGTACTTCAAAGTGCTTGGGCAACTTAGAAGTACCTTTACTCCTCAAAACTCCTCATCTACACACATTTTCTCTTATTTCAAAGTTAACTTCAAAGTAACTACTTCAAAGTAAGCCACTATTAATGGAATAAAGTGTGTAGACACTCTGCGCTCCTTACTTCGAAGTAAGGAGTCTGCCAAGGTGCTCCCCTCCCCACCCCCCCGAGGACAGAGACACTCTAGCCACCCCAGACTAGGATCTATGGTCCCTGCTGGCCACCTTAAAGGAAACAGCCCCCCCAACCCCACCACCCGGGCAACCCTAGGCCAGAAGCTGAGACTGTGCCACAAGCAGGGGCAGGATGAGCTCCCACTCAGACTGCCCCTGCTTGAAGCACCAGCCCGCCTCCATGCCCCCTGGCCACCATGGCAGCAAGCAAGGATCCGCTTCCCTCCGCGCCCCCCTGGAAGCTCCGGACAAGGAGTTTGAGGGGTCACAACACAGGAGCAAGGGCTGTGCCAGGAGGGGACCCTTGTGGACTAAAGACGAGCTGAAGGACCTCTTCACTCTGTGGGGGGGAGGAGGAGGTCCTTCGCCAAACTGGCGCCTGCCACAGAAACGCTGAGGCCTTTGACTGACTGGCCAGCAGCCTTGCCACCTGAGGTCACCCCAGCCATACTGGCAGCAGCATCCAGATAAAAGTCAAAGAACTGAGGCAGACTTACATCAAGGACCGTGATGCTGCCAGCCAGTTGGGTGCATAGTCTGTCCACTGGCCCACTACCAGGAGCTACATAGGCTCCTGGGACCAAGGGAGGTGGCCATCCCAGAGCATCTGGTGGACACTGCCAATCTCCCATGAACAGCAAGCATGAGGCAGGACCCCCGGCACCACCAACCCTATGCAGGAAGCGGCCAACTGAGAACAAGGGTGATGACAAGGTCTCCAGCAACGGGATCCTCGTCATCACCCTCCTCTCTGGGACACCCAGCAGAGCATCGCCCAGCCGAGCCTCACCCAAGCCTCAGGACATCGCAGCCAGTATGTATGGGATGAACAGGATGCCACCAGTGATGGGGATGCCCCTCCCCCAAAAAATAGCCCTGCAGCCCACACGCCTGTGAACAGGGGAGAAGAAGGGAACATGGCCCAACCCTTGCCAGACAGGAACCTCCGGGCACCCGGCATCCCACAGGCTATCAGGGTGGGGGCCAGTGGAGCAGGGGCCCCAGCACCTCCCAGGGTTGGGACACAGCACTAATGGGCTATCCCCCATTCCCTTCTGTCTCCATAGGTCCATCATCAGGACGCCACCACAGCACACTGGAGTGGGTCACATCTGCATGGGGCTGGGAGGCCGTGACATCGCCCCAGCCTGCATTCCCCTGCCCCCTCCCCAGCTGTGGCAGGCCTTCTGGAGGTGGCACTGGAGGATGAGGAGGCAGCTGCCAACTGGGCAGTTGTGAGGGAGATGACTGGAGTGCTCTGGGACTGGTTGGTGATGGAGCAGGACATGTGGGTGTGGCTGGCCAGCAGCCTGGATACTGTGGCCCAGGCCTTGGCTGCCCACCTCAACCAACCACCCACCCAGCTCCTCACCAGCCCCCCCACCACCCCGCTGCTGCCCCTCCAGCAGTCGCCCACCTCCCAGTGGACCTGTTACTGTCCACCCATCTGGAGCTGGCTTGGTGGCTGCTGGCTGAGGCAGGCACACCTGGCCCAGCCCCAGTGCCCCCCACACACCCTGCAGAGCCCAAGCCTGCAGCACCCCAACCTCCCTGTGAGCCTGGCCCCATCACAGCCCCACAGGGGGCCCCAGCCCCCAGGCAGAAGGGGCAGCTATGGTCGACACAGCTCCTGCCCCCCACGCCTCCCACATCCCTCCTATGGACCATTGCCCCGATGCACTGTAAATAGTTTCACACGTTGCTCTGTTTTGTTTTGAAAAAAAGCTTATTACGCCAGTACTACTAAAGTTCAATATTCCCACCCTAACCCCATGTCCCTGGCGCTTGGTGGGAGAGTGGTGAGTGGGGAATCATGAAGGATGTGGGAGTGGGGGGGCCCATGGTGCAGAGTGTGGCTGGGAGGTTCAAGGCAGGCCCTCGGTGAAGGCCTGGCACAAGTCCTCCTGGACTCTGACCCCATCCCTCTGTGCCTCACAGCACAGGGTGGAGGGCAGCTGTTCATAGCCAATCCCTGGGTCCACAGCCCAGCCCTGGCCCACGGATTCCCCCTGGCCCTCCACAAGGTTGTGGAAAGCACAGCAGGCAGCAATGACTGAGGGGACATTTGGGAGGCTGATATCCAGCCTGGTGAGGAGGCTGCGAAACCTCCCCTTCAGCCTCCCAAATGCCCACTCTACTGTACCCCTGGCGTGGTTGAGGTGACAATTAAAAGTGTCCTGGGTCATCGTGTTGCATCTGGTATAGGGCTGCATCAGCTCCCACGGGGGGAACATACGTGCCCTCCTGCAGCCAGTGTCCCAGCCCTGAATTCCAGAACACTTGGGTGTCATGGGCCTTGCCCAGCTGCCCAACACATACATTCAGGAAATGGCCCCGCTGTCCACCAGGGCCTGGAGTACCACTGAGTGGTACCCCTTCCTGTTGATGTAGGTACCCCTCTATGGTCTTAAGCCTGAATCACCACGTGCATCCCGTTCAGAGCGCTGAAAGAATTGGGGAAGGCTAGGTCCACGAACCTGGCGAGGGCAGCATCCAGGTCCCTCAGGGTCACAACTTGTCAGAGGAGCACCTTGTTGATGGCTTGGATGGCCTGTGTAGGGGGAAGGAAGACACATCCATGAAAGCCTGACCATGAGGCTTCCTCTACCCCATCCCCACCAAGGACCCCCTGTACAGTAGTCCTCTCCCCACTGTGGGTCCGTGGTGGAGGCCAGACTTACTTCGATCACCACTCCAACAGTAGCCTGGCCAATGTTGAATTGGTGGCCGATGGACCAGAGGCTGTCGGGGATGGCCAGCCTCCATGGGCTGATGGCCACCCTCTTCTTCACTGGGAGCGTTGGCCACATCTGTGTCCTGGTGCTGGAGGACAGGGGTGAGCCAGTGGCAGAGGTCTTTGAATGTCTGGCAGATCATTCTGAAGTTCCTCAGCCACCGCTCATTGGCCCAGTCCTCCAGCACCAGCCAGTCCCACCACTTGGTGGTGGTGAAGGCCCACCAGCACCAGATCTGGGGCAGCTGGGGGAGGGGAGCAGTTCCGTGGCAAGGACCTGCTGTCTGGGTCCCATGCAGGTGACCAGGCCACACCACTGAAAGATTAGGGCGACCAGCATGGCCAGCAGGTTGGCCAGGGTAGAGAGCACCTCGTCCTCGGGGAGGCTGGGAGCAGGCATGTGCTCTGGTGCTGTCTGCAGCCTGGCAGCCTTGAGCACGTGCAGGGAGGAGATGTTGGGAGAGGCCCTTTAAGGGGTTGGCTGGCTGTGAGGCCAGAAGGGCTTGTGGGCCATGTGACCCCCTGCCTGCATCATTTTCTGGCCCCTTACTTCAAGGTAAGGACTAATTGTGTGTGTAGACACTTAACTACTTCAAAGTAAGGGAGGGTACATTGTGTGTAGACACTCTACTTTGAAGTATAACTTTGAAGTAACCAACTTAGAAGTTATTTAGTAGTGTGGGGACAGCCTCAGTGTTCTATGCTGTTATATCACTAATTTACTTCAAATGTGTTCTAAGTCCACTTAGCAGTGGAAGTGTTGGTAATGTGCTAGACAGTATTGACCTTCTGTGGTCTGGCAAATTCTCTAGTTCGGCATTGGTCAGTTCCTGAGGGTGCTGGGCTAGAAAGGTTCAACCTATAGTAAAATATATTCCTGGTAAAAATCAATAGCAGCTAAATTTATATGTATTTTATGTAAATCTAACCAAGCTTGTACACAACACCACATGGCACATAACATCTAATGAGCTCACTTTTCAGCTTAAATATTACATGCTTCATTTTTAGTTTTTTTTCAAAATATCAGTACCTTTCCATAGGAAAACCCTTTTTCTAACCAACTTAAGTAGGAATGTTTTTATAATAAGTATGCTTTTTAAACTTGTTAAGCAATATGAATTTGCAGAAGCATATGCTTTATTAGAACAGAAAGTAAATCATGAGAAATTCTTCAGAAACAATATTGATACTGCCCAAATACTAGGGAAAAAGAGGGAAATGCCAAGAATTCAAGAACAACTAAAAACACACGGGGCAAACAAAAAAAAGTGAAGCCCTCTGTACTGAAAAGCCACTGGGTTAAACATTTGACAAAGGTTCAGGGAAACAGGGAAAAAATCCTTTGCCTTTTGTTTATAAAAAACAAAAAAAAACCTAGTGTACTTTCATTCTTATCACTGATGGATGATTTGATGTGTTATGAAGTCAAAGAAATATCAAGAGATCATGAAACATGGCATCAGCGCAAGGGTGAATAAAAACTGACCTGGCTCTCTGCTTTCAAAGTAATGCTAAATGATAATGGAGACAAAGATTGTTTATCTCAGCCTCCTGACAGACCACACTTTGTCAAGAAAATACCAGCATTACTATACGCATTAAGAAAATACTGGAAGGGTCCTGAGGTAAAAATTTATGAACTAGGAAGCCCTGAGCCAGGTGTACAGAGGACTATTGATAGAGTTGATATTACAACTTGGCTAAACACAAGGTAATTGCCTCAGGGGTGTCATACCAGCAAAGTAACTGACAGAGGGACACCAAATGAAGGGTGCAAGGCTGCCATATTCGCTTTCCTAGGCTATGTCTAGATTACAGCGATTTGTTGACAGAAGTTTCTGCCAGAATATATCTTCTGACAAAACTAGTCAGATCGTGGCCAAATTGCCAAGCGGGTGGCAAGAGTGAGCCACTCTGTTTACAGTGTAAACCCTCTGTTTACAGAGTAGCTGGGCAGACAGACCACTCTCTTGACCAAACAGCCAACCAAAAGCACAGCACACAGGGCTGCCTGGTGTCCCAGAAGCCCTGTCTGTCAACAGAGGCCCCCCTGGAAGATCCAGACTGGCTCTCTGTCAGAGGCGTCATGGAGCAGGATAAGACTGTTGACAAGAGTGCCGCATTCTATCGATTTACTTTAGAACATGTTAGAGTCTGGGTGTTGACAAAAACCATCTAGTGTAGACATAGCCCTATTCAAAAGATTCAGACCCTCATTGCTGTATTTATCATGTAGACAAAATTGCTCGTATTCGTAGTTATGAAGTTCTCTCCTTGTGCTTCTCCAAAAGAAGCAGGAAAAGAAAAACAAATCATTTTTTAAGTATCGGAGGGGTAGCCGTGTTAGTCTGGATCTGTAACAGCAACGAAGGGTCCTGTGGCACCTTACAGACTAACAGAAAAGTTTTGAGCATGAGCTTTCATGAGCACAGACTCATTTCATCAGATGTATCAACCATTTTTTAAGGAGAGAAATTAGTTTTCATGGTGATTTAAAATAATGCACATAGCTTTGTAAGCTGGTAACTTAATCCATAAATATAGAGTAAGTAACACTCCCTGATCTAAGACCTGTTCCTAAAACCATTGATGCCAAATAAACAGCTACAATCTAAGGCCATGTCCATACTACAGAGTTTTGTTGACAAAACTGAGGGTTTGGGGGAGGGATAGCTCAGTGGTTAGAGCTTTGGGCTGCTACATCCAGGGTTGTGGGCTCAATCCTTGAGGACACCATTTAGGTACAACACAATAGGTATAACATCCACACTACAAATGCATTCTGTCAAGAAACTGTCAACAGAACACAGCAGTTCTTGGAAGAGTTAAGTCACCCCCACATGAGCCATAGCACTTCTGTCAATGGATTCTGTCCACCAAAAATATAGCATAGACACTCTGGAGTCCCTCTGTCAGGCAGGGCTTCTGGTTCAACAGTCAGCCCTGTCTGCAGGGCTTCTTGTCGGCTGCTCTATCAGAGGGCTGGGCAGTCTGGCCACTCTGCCAGAGGGCAGTAACAGGGGGAAACTCTACTAGGTGTGGACATATTCTGTTGATGGCGGCTCTGTTGGGAAACATGTCCTGACAGTAACTTCTGTCAACAAAACTGCGTATTGTAGACCCAGCCTAAGAGATTGATTCTACAAGGGGCTAAGTACCCTCAACTCCCACTGGAACCAATGTGGGGTAAACACTCCAAATCTCACGATCAGGTCATTGTCTACAAGACAGAAGACAAAAATTCAAGACAGGGAGATTTTGATAGTTCTTGGTGAGGAGAAAAATACAGGCTGGATTCCTGGAAGAATTGTGTATTAAAGAGCTTTGTCATCTCTTTGGTATTTTTTAAGTTTAACTATATCACAGCAATAAAAATATTGCTTTATCTTGGCAAACAAGAATAGGGAAAGAGATGTAAAGGGCATTCAACCCAAAACTTGCCAATAAATAGGTGTCAAAAATATTCCAGGAAAAAACCTGTCAATATTGTAAATGACAGAAGGGAAACTTATGTAAGCTTATCAAGTCTCTGAATAACTCAAGGACAATGCAACCATGGCAAAGAATCTCTTAAGACAACACCACAGGAGTCTCATAAGACTATGTTTTGCATTAGGATTAAGAAATCTCCATAGAGAAGAGAATAGTTGTCAATAGTGTACTCAGAAATTAGACAAGCAACAAGTATACCCAGTACAATAACACCAAAAAGCCAGATCCTCTCACCCTTACTTACATTAGAATCATAGAATTCTAGGGCTGGAAGGGACCTTAGAAGGTCATCTAGTTCAGCCCCCTACCTAAGGCAGGATCAACTCCACCTAGATCATCCCAGGCATGAGTATGTCAAGTCGGGACTTAAAAACCTCTAGGGATGGAGATTCCACCACCTCTCTTGGTCATGCATTCCAGTCCTTCACCACCCTTGAGGATTCCCTTCATGATTTTTCCAGGGACTGAGGTGAGGCTGACTGGTCTATAGTTCCTTGGATTGTCCTTTTAAAGATGAGCACATTTGCCTTTTTCCAATCATCTGGGACCTCACCCAATCTCCATGAGTTTTCAAAGATAAATAGCCAAAGGCTTTGCAGTGATCTCTGCCAATTCCCTCAGTACCCTTGGATGCATTAAATCAGGACCCATGGATTTATGTGCATCTAGCTTTTCTAAATAGCTCTTAACCTGTTCTTTCCCCACCAAGGGCTGCCCACCTCCTTCTTATACTGCATTGTCTAGTGCTGTAGTCAGGGAGCATTGTACTTCAGCTTTTCCTGCATCTGTCACTAAGTTACACTAGGTTAACTCCCTCATCCAGTAGTAACCCCACACCCTCTTCTGTTAATATACCTGTAGAAGCCCTTCTTGTTGCCCTTTACATTCTTTGCTAGCTGCAGTTCCAATTGTGCTTTTGTTTTCCTGAGTATCCCCCGGCATTCTCCAGCCATATATTTATACTCCTCCTTACTCATCCGTCTAAGTTTCCGCTTCTTATATACATTGAGTTTAAGCTCACCAAGGAATTCCCTTGTAAGACAAGCTGGTTGCCTACCATAGTTGCTTTTCTTACTGCACATCAGGAGGGTTTGTGCCCATGCCTTCCATAAGGCCTCTTTAAAATGCTGTCAGTTCTCCTGAACTCCTTTCCCCTTCATATTGCTTCCCAGGGGATCCTGCTCATCAGTTCTCTCAGGGAGTTGAAGCCTGCTGTTCTGAAATCAAGGGTCTGTATTTTATTGCTCACCTTTCTCCCTTTTGTCAGAATGCTGACATCTACCATCTCATAATGACTGCAGCCCAGTTTGCCATCCACTTCTATATCTCCTGCTATAACTTCTGTTTGTGAGCGGCTGGTCAAGCTGCATGTAGCCCCTAGCTGGTTCCTTCAGCACTTGTACCAGGAAATTATCCCCAGCATTCTCCAATCACTTCCTGGATGGTTTGTGTGCTGCTGCATTGGTCTCCCAACAAATGTCTGGGTAATTAAAGTCTCCCATGAGAACCACCTGTGATTTGGAAACTTCTTAGTTGTCTGAAGAAATTCTCGTTTGGTAGCCTATAGCAGACATGAAACACTGCAGCTCTGAACAATCATATTGCTCTCACATAAATCACAGCTCCTCCTCCCTCTCCTCTGCCTGTCCTTCCTGAACAGTTTATACCCTTCCATGACAGTGTTCCAGTTAATGTGAGTCATGCCACCAAGTCTCCATTATTCCAATCACCTCATACTCTGACTGTGCCGGGGCCTCTAATTCCTCCTGTTTCCCAGGCTTCTTGCATTCATATACAAACACCTTAGATAAGCTGATTGACCTACCGTCTGCTTTTGAATGCTTGATCCTCCTTTGTTGTATCTTCATCCTTCCCTACTTACCTCAGGGCTTGGGTCACCATCCCCCAATGAACATATTTTAAAGCCCTCCTCACTAGGTTTGCAAGCCTGCCTGCAAAAATGTTTTTTTCTTGTTTGTTAGGTGGACTCTGTCACTTCCTAGCAATCCTTGCTCTCAAAACAGAATCCCATGGTCAAAGAAATAAAATCCCTCTCTCCAACACCACTTGTGCAACCACACTTACTTCCATGATTTGATGATCTCCACCTGGACCCCTTCCTTCAACAGGAAGGATGGATGAGAACTGCCATCCCTAGGACTACTCATCCCATGCCTTCCAGCCAGTGGGGACTCCTTTGGCTCCCTTCTCTTAGAGGTCTCTGCACAGCATTCTCCAGTGTATCACCTGTGCAGAGAGCTTGAAAAAGATTGCTTACCTCTACAGGAATTGGAGATAAGTGAACTGGCTTTCATCTCCTGGAGGTTACATGCTTCCAGTTTTCTTCAATTTCTCCTGCCCTCATCAGTTGCTCAGACTGCTGTGCCTGCAGTACTAAATGATGCCTTCTATCAAGGAAGTCTTCACCTTCTCTGATAGTCTAAAGGGTTGATATTTGCACCTCAAGTCCTCTAACCTTTTCTTGCAAGATAGCGTCCAGCTTGCACATGGTACATATGAAAAACAAGCATAGCACATGCAGTGCAGGTCACAATAGCTGACTTGTCAGTAGACTTGTCATTTTTGTCATCCATTTTTTTCCCTTTCTTCAGAGAATTCACTCAGAAGATATTAAAGCTGATTAGAAGGGCAGAAGACAAAACTATATTGAAAAAAGAAATCAAATATGGGGTTCTCCACAAGACAAACTCCCCAGCAAACTCCCGTCTGCAGCTCCCAGCTGGTCACACTCCCACCGGTCTCTAGCCTCTGGCTTGTGAAGTCTTCTTTCCTTTGGCCCCTCGTACACCTGGTGAGTTGCAGGGGGAGGGGCTCACTCACACACACTAACTGCCACAGTAGCTGGAATTCAAATTCACACAATCAACCTAGCAAACTGAAATTCAGTTTCAGAAATTCAAATTCTCAGACCTTTTTCAGTAAGTAACTCCACTGAAGGAGTGAGATGATTTGCAGAGAACAATGGTACTCATTAAGTTACCCAAATCTAGCATCTTGAAAATGTGTGTATTCAGCCCATTTTGTACAGATGGGAGACATGGGTGACAACAAAATATTCAAAGAGCAGAATATTAGCATTGAACAGGAGTTGTTATAGAAAGATCCTGAGAATAGGATGGATGCAGAAGGTCATCAACAAGGAATTATATAGGAAGATACAGCCAAAAAAGAACCTACTGCAGAAGGTTATACAATGCAAGTTACAGCTATTCAGGCATATCTGCAGAATGAATGCCACACAAGAAGTCAAGACTCTGGTATTTAGCATAATGGGTGGTTTGAATAGGTGAGTCAGACCCCATAGAGAAAGGGTAGATGACAGATTGTAGACTAGCTGGACACCAGAAACTAAGCCACTCCGCACTGGACAGGGAAAGACTGAAGGAAATAGAGAGGCCACAGACAACAGGCACTGAGCCCATGGTTTTGTTGTTGATGAGAATGATGATAGCCAAATCTGGCCCCAAATTTTTCTTTTTTCTTTTAGAGCTACGTTCTGATACTTGAGCTCCTGTTAATAGTAGTAATAGTCCATTACTGACAATGATGGCAGTGTTGCTGCAATTCTCATATGTGGCTACACATATGATTCTGATGTCCTAATCCTGCTACATGGAGTTTATGGCACTGAGGACATAGGAAGTACACCTCCATGATGGTTGGTAGTGAAGTTCTGTGAGGCCTTACACCTGTAGCATGGAGACAGTTTCATTGATTCCACTTAAACTTGCGGCATGCTGATCTTGTCCCTGACCACCCATTCTGAGCTGTTTGCTGGAGTTCCTGAAGGTTGATACCAATCCACTGGAGACTGCTCAAGTTATTTTTGAAGAACTTATGTGGATAACCTCTCTTTTGTCCCAACTCAGCTCTCCTTAAAGGATCTGTTTTGAGGGGCAATGGTCTTCCATTCTGATGACATACCCAGTCCATCTAAATTGTGCTGTCAGTACTATTTCTTTTATGCCGGTTCTGTCTGCTCTCTCAAGGACCTTATCATTGGTCTCTGTCCTACCCAGGAAAGAGTTATTAAGGGATCAGATCTGAAATTGCTCAAGCAGTTTACTGTGCTGTCCATTTAAAAAAATCCTTGTCTTAGAAGTACTTTTGTTTGGAGTCAGCCCACAGCCTGAGTGGCTTTAGTGGTGCTGGCAGCAATCTGCTTGTCAAGGGAACTATTACTAGAGATTTGACTGCCCACATATTTCAGCTGATCCCCATTTTTCAGATGTGTGCCTTGGCTCAGGATGGCAGCTGCTGCTGGGGCATTGGAATGAGGTGCTGGTTGGAATAAGATCTTTGGCATTATGTCAGCCTCAGGAAGACAAAGGGCTGGGATGCTTCCAAAAATCAAGGATGACCTGAATGTTGTTGCATCTATGTGTCATCACGACAGTCAGCTGCAAAGAGGGCCACACAGAGAAGTCTATCCTGCATCTTGGTTTTCATATTATGTCGTCAAGTTCAAAGAGAAAGACACTGAGTGGGGAGCAAGTCCCCTGATCCAAGTCCATCATGGCTTGGTTGAGGATACAGGCAAAGAGAAGTTGAGCAACACTGGAATAAGTATGCACTCTTGCTTCTCTCCATTCTAGATTTCAGTGCTGAACAGTACCTTATTCCTCTACAAAAGAGACCGATATCCACAGGGCTTCTTGTGGCATACCATGCTTCCAGTCTGAGCAAGGGTATCAGAGTGTGCTCTCAAACAACCTAAATATCATTATGGGATCTTACTCCATAAGTGGTCCCATTGATTCCAAGGAGACTATGCATGGAGTATGGTACTATTCAACAAGACTGATAGAATCTGGCTCTTTATAGATACATTCCATGATAGAGCCAACGTATGTTGTCCTCCTATTTTACTCTCCATTATTATGTGAATTTTTACCCATCATATTTATTGTTGCTTATCTTTAGGAAATATAAAATTCAAGCTAGCCTCAAGATGAAAAACCATGAAGGGGCATCATTACCTTCAGTAATGTCACCTTTCAAAGACTACACCTTAAGAAATGTGTTTTTAAAACATTTTTCTATTCCCTCTTCCTTCCCCATAACTGGAAATTTGGTTGAAAAAGGTACAAAGGCATTAATACTTGATAAAATAAATTCTGAGCTAGGCTCAGGAATCTTTTCCTACATCACTGGGTTGTTTTTGCCAGAGGAAGAAAAATGATAATTCTTTCCTTTTTAAAATACCCTTCATACAGCCTGCATAATTTGGTCTTCATGATGTTTAAATGAAAAAGGCACAATGGCAATTCTAAACAAGGCTAGTGAATTAAACAAAGCAAATCAGACACATTTTAAATGCTCATCAAGGAGAGAGAGGAGCAATCTAAGGACCAGAGTGTGCAACTTTTACTCAACCAGAATAATGCCTTTACTCCATGATTATTCAGTTCGACTACTGGCAGAGTCAGGGGTTCACCAGAGACACGTATGTGAGAGACCCAAGGCTGTGAATTCATGAGATGGGTACTACAAAGATGGCATCAACAGACTGAAGCAAGTGCAGGAAAAAAGGCATAAAGTAGTTGTTCAGATGCTTGAGACTGTGAAAGGGGCAAGAAACCGGAAAGAGAGGAAAGAATAACCCTAAAGTAGAATAAGTGGAGGTCATGATGAGATAATTCAGTAGCATAGGGCCAGGTTCACACTGGATACTTTGCATCATTCTAGTGATGCAGAACCTGAATCTACAGTTTTAAGGCAAGTTTCAGTTCCTTTTCTTTGCCAGAGTAGCACAAATCAGCTGGACTGTGTCAGTGACTCTACCCCACAGCCTCTGAAAAAAGAGCACTATTTGGTAAGAAATAAGGTCTCAACTGACAGCTGGTGTGAATCAGCACAGTTCTGTTCAAATCAACAGAATCCACAGCACAACATGCCAATAGAGGTCCTTTAAGGGTCCTCTTACCCCTAGGACACTCCTGATCTCCCCCATGGCACTTACCCAGAGTCCAACCAACATCTCAGGGCTACCAGTGTTTCAGGTCTAGCTGGGGTCTGGGTGGCCCAGTCCAGGCCTGCACAAACTATCAGTTTCACTGCCTCAGGCTGGCTCGTGGTGCAGCTGAGGCCAGTTCTCCAGTTGCCTCAGGGTGCAGGCTGTGGCAGATACTCTGGTCAGCCTTCAGGGTGCAGCTGGTCTTCAGGCAGCAGGTTCTGCTGGGTTCCCCAGGGTATCAAGCTCAGCAAGAGCCCAGGCAGCCCAACCCAGGCCTCAGCCTCCCTCAACCAGTCCTCCACCTCCCAGTATGGGAGCCCAGGGCCTTCCTCTGGCTCCCCTGGAGATTAGCCACTGACAGAGTTCTCAGGCTACCCAGCAGGGAGCACAGCACTGTCACCTGGCTCCTCTGGAAGCTTAGTCTCAACTGAGTCCTCAGCCCCGGCTTTTATAGCCCTGACCCCACCTCCTGACTTCCGGTCAGGTGACTGCAAGGGGCCAGGCTTCATACAAAATGGCTCCCGGAAGGGCTCCTCCTTTTCCAGGTAGTGAGGTGGCTATTCCACCCCCATACACAGCGTCTCTTAGATAGCTGTGGTGCCTAGGGCAATATGTGGGAGAAGTGGAACTGAAGCTAAGTCAGAGTTGGGATTGGAATCTAGAGAAAGAAAGTACCCAGGGTAGCCAGTATGAAACTTTGTTTTTGTTCCTGCCCTAACTGAGCTCAGACCCCGCATTGTATTCCTGCCTGATGAGATGAAAGGATCTGAACAGAGGTTCTCTTCCTGGCCCTATGACTCTCTTTCTGGCACCATGACTCTGTAAGTACTTGTCCACAGTGGAAGTGTTGTTGGCCAGAAAGAGAGAGAGAATGACTGTATAGTCAGGTAGTTAAGGCAGAATTTTGGAAGGTGGGAAACCTAGGGGCCAATCACTTTCACCGCTTATTCACAGTGGACCAATGTTAACAGGTAAAATTTGAGGGATCCCCTCAACACAGTGTCTTATTGCTCAGTGGTTAGAGCTCTCCTGAGAAGTGGGAGACCCCCTTTCAAATGCTTTTTCCTGCTTAGTCAGAGAAGGGAATTGAGCCTGGGTCTGCTACTTTATAGGCACATATTCTGAGTACTGGGTTAAATGTTCAGCCGCAGAGTCCTTCTCTGCTGGCAGTTTTGTGTGAGGCAGGCACCTCGTTCATTCCCACAAGAATATTCTCAGCCAGTCTCTGAGTCTAGCGGATTGGCTTCTGTTTGTGGATTGCTAAGTAGAGATCAGTGCTCCTTTCTGTGAGCAAGGCAGTGTTTAGTATGCCCCATCTGGTTGGTATCTTCCACTGCTTACTGCAGGCAGTTCTCCCTCCCCCAGTATGATGTGCATTTATAGATCTCATTCCAAGGCACCTGTCTCTCCCCACTGGCCACGTACACAGCCTAGTCATCTGACTCAAGCTTCGTGGGTGACAGTGTTGTTCCTGTGATGGCTTATAGGTGCCATGTTGCTCAGCATTGCAGTGCCCATGTTCTTTGGTGGATCTGAATCTTATTTCACAAGAACTCCCAGGCTGTGTCTACACGGGCACAAATCTTCGAAATAGCCAAGCTAATGGCCATTTTGAAGATTACTAATGAGGCGCTGAATTGAATATTCAGCACCTCATTAGCATTCGGACACTTCTGGATGCTTAAGCGCCGCTTTCAAAAGCGCGCAGCTTGGTGCGGCTACACAGGGGTCCTTTTCAAAAGGACTCCACACCTTTCGAAATCCCCTTATCCTGCTCACTGATAGAAGAAAGGGGATTTTGAAAGGTGCGGTTCCTTTCAAAAAGGACCCCCGTGTAGCCGCGTCGAGCCGTGTGTTTTGAAAGTGGCACTTTTGAAGCACCGCAACCAGAAGCATCCTAATGCTAATGAGGTGCTGAATATTCAGTTCAGTGCCTCATTAGTAACCTTCAAAATATGGCTATTTGGAAGATTGATACCCATGTAGACACAGCCCCAATGACCTTCAGTGGAAGAACTCAGAGTAAAATACTATGCAATGAAAGTAAGGGTCACGGAATCAATCCCATAATAACAGCTCAATCGCTAGTTTGTTTACAGTCCAGGTTTGGATTAAGCAGAGAGAAAGAAGAGGTTGACCGCAAAAGAAATGCCTGGCCCCAGTTCAGTAGCACACTGGGGCACATACTTAACTTTAAGCTCTTGAGTAGTCCCACTGAGGTCAACAGAACAGTTTTATGTGCTTAAACTTAATCACATGTTTAGTTTATTGGACCTTCGCAGTGTCTCGGTAACCTCCTTTTTCCTGAGGTGCTGATTCACAATAACATGCTTGATTGCTTTGCTGGATTAAGGCCCATGTAAGATCAAGTGGCAAACCAAGTACAAAACTGTTTTGGGTTAACCGGATGGAGCATTTGTAAAGTGTAAGAATAATTTGTTTTAAGCAACATCTGACACTTTGAAAGAGAACATTGCCTTTGTAAGGCCTGAGATACACAGCTGTTAATGACTGATACTGTGTAAAACAGAAGAAACCACACTGTTTTCTATGAGGGGAAATCCGTTTAAGCTCAGATGTGTCAAAAACAAGAATGACCCTTAAAAAAATAGTAAAATGAGTTATTTCACTATGCTGAAAGCTTACTGCAAAAAGGAATATTCTGCAGCATTAAACAATGAAATTATATATTTTATTGGTCTATGTGTGCATTTTGAGGCATACAGCTATATTTAGAGGTAGATGAGTTTCAGTGATGAGCGAAACGGTCTCAGTATTGGGCTGTGATCTTTCTGACTGAAAAGCCATAAATAAGTATCATTAACATTATCTGCCTTTGCCGTTTGGCAGACTTAGTAATGACACATCTTTAAGCCATGTGAAGAAGTTCAGATATGTTCTAACGCACTGTTTCCATTATAGAGACCTAGCAGCTGCCTGAGGACTTTGTATAATGATATTAAAAATGTTACACCTGAGAGAAACTTAGAAAAGCAAGAAACTATTAGGTAAAATTGCTGGTGACTCCTCACATTACTCTCTATGAAGGGTGAAAGCTTTTCATATGCTTTAAATGTGCATATGACAGCCAGACCCAGCCTAAAGGGGTATGGCTAGTGGGCAGGGCCAAGGTGGCATGCTGACAGTGGAGCCCAGGTGGTGGATGTTATAATCAATTGGAGCATGGGGCCCTGAAGGTTCAAGACCCAAAACAGCAGCCTTGCTCTCCTTGGCCTAAAGCCAGGGCTAAGGATAGCTGCTCTCAGGCAGCAGTATACCTTTATTTTTTTCCCTCTCTTAAGATACCAGAAATTCACAATTTTGTCCTTTCATTTTTAGCCTGATTGTGATTCGCCAAAATGCTGAATCCTGACTGGCTGAACTTGTTTACACTGAGAGTTAAAAATTTTAACAGTCTGACATCTCTTGGGTCTGATCCTCTTTCTTTACAGAAAATGACAAAAAGTATGGTTTCCTTGAACACAGCAGGGATAAAACAAAAGGCAGTTTCCATCTTCAAAAATTCAAGTTGCTTCCAGACAGTTCTTTGCCCAAAAGAAATATGACCTCTCTGCCTCCTGCCAGGGACACATTGTCAGTAATTGCTGGTGGGTTTTTTTCTTTTCTTTTTTTTCTAATTTGTCTACTTTCTCTGTTTTTTGCAGACATGACAATTCTCTGACTTTTTACTTCTGATACTCTCATTTGCTGAGTTCACCACCATCTTCCCCAAGTGAAACTTCTCTGCCTTGATGAATTAGCCTCTGCATGTGGCCTAATTCCTTGGGTGGTGTCCTCCATCATTTCAGCCAGTTTACTCCATGAGGAACCTAATTGTTTCTTATATTACTCCTGAATAGAAGGAGGCTAACATGTCCATCAGCCTGCACCAAGGTCTCTGAATGCCTGCAAATCAAAGAGATGCCGTTTGGTTGCTACCATCATCTTCCACCATAACTATAAGCTGATAAAGTTTTCTGGGAGTTGCAATTTTCAGAATTTTAGCCCAGGAATGCCTGTCTGAATTTAAGACAGAATGATACTGAGTAAGAAATCCCACTCCAGACTTCAATAAATGGTGAGTGCCAATTTCAGAAAGGCTTGTTGGCATAATATTATGACTTAGAATCAACTCAGCACCACATTGAGGATCCTACTGTAGAGAGTCTGTACAGGTTTTGGACACTCTGACCTAAACTGGTGTCTGGGCAGAATCTGAAAACTTTTGAGATAAGGAAAGAGGTGACCATTATAACCATGTCAGACAACATGTTCACAGCTTCTCAAGGATCTCTTTGGTTTCTGATAGGTTAAACATTAGAAAGATGCTCAGGTTTGTTACAAAACAAAAAAGTTCTATAGCCCTTTAAAGACTAACAAAATAATTTATTAGGTGATGAGCTTTCGTGGGACCTTCCCACTTCTTCAGAAGAATTTTCCAGATCTGAAGTAGTGGGTCTGTCCCATGAATGCTCACGATCAAATTATTTTGTTAGTCTTTAAAGTGCTACAGGACTGGTTTTTTTGTTTTGTTTTGTTTCATTTTGTGAAGATACAGACTAACTCAGGTTTGTTTTGTTTCTTCACTGTCTGATTAGGTGGACACACAAAGGACTAAAATGAGCTGCTGATAACAGCCTCTGTCACCTGCTTTTCAAATAAGCCCCATTATGCTTTGTTCCTGTTGCTCCTCACACATAGAAAGTTCTTCCCATAAATATGGGCAAGGCTACCTCACTGTTCTCCTTCAAATCCTTCATCAAAACTCTCCTTTCCCCATTATGCCTGCAAAAAAACTTGACCAGTGGTCTCAGAAGTCTGTTGTGCAGATTCCTTTTCCTCTGCAATCTATCTGTGTTCATCTGTTTTCTCTGGTTTTTCAATTAAATTGTAAACTTCTTGGGGCAGGGACCTTTTTTTTTTGTTCTATGTGCAGCACTTAGTAGGATTGTGTCTTTGTCCATGACTAGGATTCCGGGTTCCTCAGTGCTATAGTAATGTAAGTAACAGATAATTTTAATGAGTGTGCGCTCGCTCTCTCTCTCTCTCTCTCTCTCTCTCTCTCTCTCTCTCTCTCTGCCCCTGCCCCTGCCCCTGCCCCTGCCCCAAGAAGGAATAAAATTACTACTCTCCCCTCAGGTCTGTATTTGCTGGATCTGGACCTGTGGTGAATAGAGTATTGTGGGAGTAGGAGAGAGAGAGATGTCATGAGCTAAACATAACATGCTTATGCTAAAATAGCACACAGCTGCCTATGAAGCTGTTGCCTTTCACTCCAAAATGTGGGTGAATGACAATCTCTTACCATCTTAGAAAATAAGTGATTATCTTATTTTTCTTTCTGACCCTTGGTGTAATGAAATATAATACGAAGAAAAAAGCAAAATAATTCTAAAACATAAAATACAGGAAGAAGAGAAAGGGGAGTCACATTTTTATACTGCACCTGGCTGTTCAATAACCCTCTCACACCTTTTGTTTTATTTTTAATCATTGAAGCTGGAATGAAATTTTTGAAGTTCAGAAATCCAGGTAAGAATGCCCGACAGTAAAGTTTTTTTTTCCCTGCAAAAACAGATTTATGACGAATCAAAACCAAAAATAATCTGCATCTAACTAACACCTTCCCTGCAGGCATCTCTGAAAACAAGACATATTCAGTCAGAAAACAACAAACACAGACTAGAGACAGAAGGAAACCAAAATTTCAGACCTAACTGGCCTTCTATATGAGGAAAGTTCATATCTCAATACAGCTCTGAATTTAGCATCTCAGGAATATGTCTAAGGGTGTGAATACACTGCCACTTTCAGCACTAAAATGTTAGTCATTCAGGGATGTGAAAACACATCCTCTTGAGCCACAAAAGTTTTAGTGCTGAAAAGTTCCGGTATAGATAGCTACAATCCGTTGCCTGAGGTGGGTTTTTTAATCACTGGGATAGGTCTCCCCTGGCAATGAAAAGTGACTGCTCTACCCACATCACAGTGCTATGGTGGCAATGCTGTAATATGGGCACGATAAACATATGTCAGAGCGGATGAACAGAAGAAGAAACTATGATAGGTTTAGATTGAAATGAAGAGATACAGCCAAGCTGAAAATCATCTAGGAATCTGGAATACAAGCATTGATATTCAGGGTTGTCAGAATCTAGGTTTTGGCTCTGCCCATGACAGGCTGTCATCTTTGCCAGGAAACCATTCGGCATTTCTGCCCAGCCCAACCAGAATGGGCTGGTGACAATTTGTGGAGCCTTGGAAATGTAACAGCACAAGCACTTAGCTGCAGGACATAATTTAATTATTTGGCTTTAAAAAAAAAGTTAGAGCGTGCAAGATGTAGCAAACTTTGACTTCTTCAGTGCACTGATAGGCAGCATCCCCTGGGAGGCTAAAATGAGAGGGAAAAGTTATCCTGGCTGTATTTTAAAGATGCCTTATTGAGGGCACAGGAATAAACCAACCCAATCTGCAAAAATAATGTTAAATACAGCAAATGACCTGCCAGGTTTAAAAGATAAATTTTCTGTGATCTTAAACAGAAAAGGAAGCTCATGAGAATTAAAAACTTGGACAGGTGACTCTCGGAGCAATATTAAAAATAATGCCCAAGCATGCAGGGGTGTAATCAGAAAGGCCAAAGCACAAGCTGGATTGCAGCTAACAAGGGATGTGAAGGATAACAAGAAGGGTTCCTAGTGGTATATTAGCAAAAGAAGAAGGTCTGGGAAAAAAGTGGGACACTTACTGAATGGGGAAGGCAACCTAGTGGGGAGAAATTGAGGAAACTGGTCTTATTCAATCAGGAAAAGAGAAGAATGAGAGGGGATTGGATAGCAGCCATCAACTAACTGAAGGAGGGGTTCCAAAGAGGACAGAGAGAGGGTATTATCAGCAGTGGCAGCAGGGACATTGCTGATGGTGGCCCTGAGTGGACCATGGCCCAGCCACTTTACATTCAGGCCCACCTCCACATCCTCCCATGGCTTTCCTCATGCCCCTGGACTTGCCTGATTTGCCAGCTCTCCTGCAGGATAGAGCAGGATCTGAGCACAGAGGCTTACCCCACTCCTCCAGATGCTCCAGATGGGGAGTTGAGACTAAGGCTGTCTCGCTCCATCCACTTGCCTGGTGCTTCAACCAGAGAATAGGATCAGAACATGGGGATTTACCCCACTACACCAGGTGCTGCAGCCCAGCACTTGCCCCGCTGCCTCCAGTGGCTCAGGCCAGGATTGGGGTTGGTGCCCCAGGACTTATCGCACTCCTCTAGGCACTCCAGCTGGGAAGCGAGGACAAGGACTTGCCCTGCATCACCTGCCCATCCGGTGCCCCAACCAGGGAGTGGGATGGAGTAAAGGAGCTTACTTAGTCCACTCTGCCAGCTTCTCCAGACGAGGAGCAGGGTCCAGGGCTTGCTCCACTTCATCCTCTTATCAGGTGCTTCAGCTGGGGAGTGGGAAGAGCAAGGCTGGACCCTGCTTCTGGGCTGGAGCACCGGGAAAGCAGGTGTAACAGGGCAAGCACCTGCCCTCAAACCTTGCTGTGAATGCATCCCTTGGGCTGAGGGTCCCCTGGCCAGGGTGTCCATCCCCACACAGGCAGGCTGGGGAGAGGTAGACCCATCCTTCCTGTCCTCCTCTCCTGCCCTCATCATTGCCCGCCCCCTCAAGTGTCCCTTCTGTCTGTGCCACTGGCTACGTCTACACGTGAAGCCAACATCGAAATAGCTTATTTCGATGTAGCGACATCGAAATAGGCTATTTCGATGAGTAACGTCTTCACATCCTCCAGGGCTGGCAATGTCGATGTTCAACTTCGACGTTGTGCGGCACCACATCGAAATAGGCGCTGCGAGGGAACGTCTACACGCCAAAGTAGCACACATCGAAATAAGGGTGCCAGGCACAGCTGCAGACAGGGTCACAGGGCGGACTCAACAGCAAGCCGCTCCCTTAAAGGGCCCCTCCCAGACACAGTTGCACTAAACAACACAAGATACACAGAGCCTACAACTGGTTGCAGACCTTGTGCCTGCAGCATGGATCCCCAGCTGCCGCAGCAGCAGCCAGAAGCCCTGGGCTAAGGGCTGCTGCCCATGGTGACCATAGAGCCCCGCAGGGGCTGGAGAGAGAGCATCTCTCAACCCCTCAGCTGATGGCTGCCATGGCGGACCCCGCTATTTCGAAGTTGCGGGACGCACAACGACTACACGGTCCCTACTTCGACGTTGAACGTCGAAGTAGGGTGCTATTCCTATCCCCTCATGGGGTTAGCGACTTCGACGTCTCGCCGCCTAACGTCGAAGTTAACTTCGAAATAGCGCCCGGCGCGTGTAGCCGTGACAGGCGCTATTTCGAAGTTAGTGCCGCTACTTTGAAGTAGCGTGCACGTGTAGACACGGCTACTGAGTGGCATATGCCAGAAGGGGAAGTAATGGGTGCAAGTTGCAATGGGATATGTCTAGTTTGAATAATAGGAAAAACTGTTTCATGAGGAACTGGATAAAGCAATGGAATGGGTTGACAGGGGAGGGAGTGGAATCCCCATCCTTAGAAGTTTTTAAGGCCAGGCTTGACAAAGCCCTGTTTGAAATATATTTAGGTGGAGTTGGTCTTCCTTTGAACCGGAAGTTGGAGTAGATGACTTCCTGAAGTCTCTTCCAATTCTAATTTTCTCTGATTCTATTCAGGCTTTCTTCTCTCTTGTAAGCTTTTGGGAATTCCTTAATCTTGGCGGGGGGGGTCCATTTTTATTGGGTACAAATTATGCCTTTCTCCAGTTGATACACCATTTTAATAGACATTGACCCACATTCTCCAATCTGGTTTAGTTACATGCAAGGCAAAATCCAGACTTTAAGGATGGTGGCTTTGAGCCACCTCTTGATTCTTCAGGTGGATAAGGATTAGAGCAGCTTTGGCCTCACATGTTCTGAAAATCCTCTAGGATCTGTTCACACTCTTCCAAAAGCCCCTTTTGGGTTGAAAAAAAAAAGTGTGTGAAACGGCAAAGCAAAATATTTCCAGTTAAAAAGCAGTGGAAATAAAATAGGCTACTGCAGCTCTCACTGTGGAGTCTGAATAGAGTTACTCCATAATGCCATTATTGCGGATCTATATGCTACACGTATCAAGGCAATGCTCCAGAGTGATATGAACACCTATCGAAAGATATTCTAAGACAAGTCATGTATTCCCTGATTCTTAATTGTTGAGAATGAACAGTGCTCTTCCGGAAAAGATTTTAAAACAAAACAGTGTATCTCCTCAAGGCATCTCATTGCACCGAACAGCCATTCAGAGTCAGGTTTTGTTCTTTTTTCGGAAATACAATTTAACATAATCTTCAGGCTGCATACTTGAAAAGATTTCCTCTCTTAATAAAAAACACCTGTGCCACCTTTCCCTAACTTAACTGGCTCTAGCCATCTGAGCCTACCCCTGATGTGCAGTAATCCAGTCGCTACAACTGGTTGCTGTAAGGACTAAGTCTCTGCTTTCGTTTATTTTCATTCTAATTTGTTTCTGGTTACCTTGGCTCTATAGCAGCCCACACATAAATAGCATTTGTTTTAATTCTGCAAGGGCTCAGAGGGCACCAACTATCTGAAGCAGAGTATTTTCATTTCCCATTTTAAGTTAGCTGTGCACCTCAGAGGCGCATACCCAAGAACTTCTGCATGTTCAATACGGCTCTGAACACTCCATTGGCATATGATGAATAACATTAATTTTGTTCTTGTTTCAGGAACACAACCGGTGTTTATTTTTAGCTCGCTCATTGAGATGCAAAGTGCGTAATTGTAAAACTAAACTCAAGCCTGAACTTTCAGACATTGCCATCTGAATTGTAACCCCAGAACCAACGTGCACCTAGCTACATCTTGAAACCCATATTTACATGTTGAAAATGGTGCCCAAGTTGAATGTGAAAAGAGTGCATGTTCATTGTTTGCAAATACAGATTAGCTTACAGTCTCCAAAAACTTTCCCTTCATGATTGCTATGGGCTTTAATTGAACATGTGGATCGTTTGTATAATGTATAATTTTTATTTCCTCTAAACTGGGTATTATAAAATAGGAAGAAAAAGGAAGTCCCTCCAGTTAGGAAATGTATTCACTGGAACACGCACACCTCTTTTCAGTCTTCCAAAATGAACCGTATTGTCTTATTGCAGCATTTTTCTGTTGATTTGGAATGTACCTACAGGAGCAGCGTTCATTTAAAAGCTGTGATTTAGCAGTGTTTCCACTGAGAAACTGATGGAAACATGAAACATGCAAATGTCATTTTCAGAAACTCAGGCAGTCTTTCGTCACAGCAGGACTGTAACAGGGACCATATTATGTACTCAGCCCTCAAAGAAAGAGCATTAGTGTCTTTCAGTGTACAGATAAGCAAAGGATGACTTATATCTGATAACACTCCAAATTCATTCATGTCTTTTATCATTTTGTTTACTTCTGTTTTCTTCCCAAAGCTTCAGCTCAACAATTTATTCTTAGCCAGCTTTGTAATCAATAATACAGGATCTCTCGCAACATGACAACAAGTTTTCTGGTTTTCTAAGCTGTTTTCTGTTCCTTTCCTGCTCCTACAAATTCACTTTTGTTTATTCTTACAGCTTGTACTTCCCCTTTCTTTTTATTTACCAAAGTTGTTTTCATTCTCTTATCTCTTGCTTCTGCCCAATTCCTCCTCTTTTCTCTGCGTGTCGTATTTGGACTTTTTCCAGAAAGTTTCAATTTTCCCTTCTTGAAAACTCTGTCCAGACACTCAAATGCTGGCTTGGTGCCCATCCTTGTATTCAGGCTCTGTTTTCTGCATCTCCAATTTGGCTGCTTTCAACAGCTTGTGTTTCTATACGTCCTCATGCAGCCAGTCTGTCCATTTTTCTCTTTTTAGGAATACTTCATTTAACTACTCTATTTTCTGCTCCTCCTCTTTCATTTGTTACTGAACATGTCTCCTTCTTTCCTTACTCTTGCATGCACACTTCTTATTTACTTTGGCAATCTGTGTTTTTCCCTGTATTTCAGTACTCTTTAATGGCTGACTTTTTATACACCTTTCTCTCAAACTGAAAAAGCTCCTCTTTTCTGTTAATCTTGCAGAAACAGCTTGTGGTAATAATGCCTGAATTCAGATGGGGTAGAGCTTTCTTATTCACATAGGCCTTTACACTTCCTATTTTTCTGGCGTCCAAATCTACTCTTTCTGTGATGATTTAACTCTTCCACCCCAGGTGGAGCATAGGTCATCTGCAAGTCTCCTCCACCTCAGTCTGTCTTAAAGCAAAACTCCTAGCTGACCACAGGAGTACCCCAGTTGTTGTCCCTCAGTCTCAGTTATCTTCTCCAAGTTGTCCGAGGTCGTCGTCTTCTGCGTTTTCCTTGCAGGTTCCATGTGAGAGCTTGATGGACTATGCTGGATGATGGTTTTCTGAAAGAGTGGACTAGTCATCCCCACTTTCTTCTTTTCATTTGAATGTCAAGTGGTTTTTGTCCTGCTCTGTTCCAAAGCTCCTCATTTGTGAATTTGTGAGTCCTTCTATAGCTTAAGCCTTATTAGAAAAGTTGTTAGAAAAGTAATACAGTACTCAGCTTTGAACTGAAGGGCCACTTTATCATGTGATCTATTGCAAAGAGCCACAAAATAATTACATTATGATTACCTTGGCATAGAATTGTGATGTCTGTCATAAAATTAGGTGAGCCTAATCCAATATTGTCAAGAATTGACACAATTTCATGTTGAATAATGTTGAAAATTAAGATGGGAATGACTTGTTTGTCTGTGACTGAATTTGATGCAGTGGACGAGATTCTCACCTGACATCTGTAGAGCTAGGGAATTTGGCTCAGAATTTCCTTTTGCTTGCCTGTGTTCTTTTAAGTGTGCTGTCTCTTTGTGGTCAGGCCTGTTGGGAAAAGGATCAGGACTTAAAAGGCAAACCTACCCAGAGTGGGCAGAGAGAATCATTTGGAGAGGAGCTAATAGGAAGGGATTTGAAATGCACAACATCATTTGATGATCCTACAAAATGTCTGTACAGGCTGCACTTCTCTCGTCTGGTACCCTCAGGACCTGATGGGACTGGACAAGAGAATTTAACCAGATGGCAGGAGGTCAATATTTTCTAGAGCATTAGCAACACTTCCACTGCTTACTGGAATCTTAGGAGATATTTAGGGGTAAATTACACCTAAGTAACAGCACACAATACTGAGAGCCAGGACTGGTAGCTGGAAACAAACTCTATTGGACCACGGGAAACTTGGCCACAACTACATTATGTGATCATCCAACTAATTAAAATCATGATGGATTACAGACTTTGCCAGCCAAGAGAGTTCTAGATTAGAAAGGTTCAGCCTGTACAATGTTGCATGTTCTTTAGTACCCTGCACTGAAATGTTTTCTATTAACTATCAACATGCACAACAACTTTTTTTATAGATCACTCTCACAACATCTTCAGCCTCCAAATGAATACTTTCAGTGAGCAGTGCAATCCTTGCAACAAATGTACATAAACAAGATAGTCTGTGAAGCAAATTTTCTGTTCTTCTATTTCACTTAATTTGACAGTCCTTTCCATCTGTTCTTCTTTTCCTGAAGGAGGTTCTTTTGCTGTTACCTCTTCTAGCATCACCTTTGCCAACCCAGAAGTATCACTAGTGAACTCTTTTTGAAGTCACTGTCCATTTCCTGTCTATCTGGTGTGCCTCATTTAGGGCTTCTCTGAAGGACTGTTGGTGCTCCGTGATTTACAGACAACAGTGGTTATGAGGAGTAGAATTATTTTCCTTCTTCTACCATGATCTGGAAACTACTCTTTGCAAATATGTCCTCCCTGATATAGTTCTCCCTGGCTGTTCTCCCTGGAGTTCTCTGGTGCCTCTCTCATGGCAGTGTTTGGCTTGCTATCATCTATGCTTATTTGTTGTCTCACCTTCTCCACTACTGCTGGTTTTAAATGTTTGTTTTCTGTAAACCAGGGCATCTCTATGCAGTGAGATATAAGTCACTAGATTGTACTGTTATCCACAGCTTCTTGTGGTGTATTTTCTATTCTGCTTAAGTTTTCCATGTATCTCTCTCATCCCTGGTGTGCCTTTTTAATTGATTTTTGGCAATCTTGATTTGCTTTGCCATTAGATTAGCTGTAATGTGGAGAGGATGTGATATGTTCAGATTCTGCTGCCAGGCAATCCGGTGTCTATTATCTGTGATAGCAGTCCCTGGAATTTCATGCCTATGAAACTGAACCTTTTAGACCATTCATTTTCAGCTGTTTCTTTGGTTATTTGCTACAGGCTGAACCTCTCTAATCTGGAACACTCTCATCCAGCAACATCCGTAATCCAGCATAATTTTAGTTAGCTGCACAACCATTTAGCATGGGTGTAGCCAAGTTTCCTGTGATCCCATAAAGTTTATTTATAGCCACCAGTCCTGGCTCTCAGTGTTCTGTGCTATTTAGCTGTAATTTGCCCCAAATATCTTCTAAGTACCCAGTAAGCAGTGGATGTTCTGATAATGCTGTTAGACAATATTGACCCCTGTGGTTCAGCAAATTCTCTCATTCGGCACCAGCTAGGTCCCAGGAGTTTCAGATTAGTGAGGTTCAACCTGTACTATACTACATATTAACAGCATGAATAAATGCCAGATCTGACTGTCACCACATATGAATGTTGGCTTTGTTACCTTGAATGCCTAATCCTGCATGATCTTGTGATGGATGTACAAACCTTACGTTGGCCAATAAAGGTTTAACATGAACCTCTGCACTCACTTAGGTTTCAGGTGTTGAGGGAGCAGTTAAAAGAGAACAACTCAACCCTCTTGGAGTCTGACTGAGAAGGAGAACAGATTCTCGGCTCTTGTGGTTTCAGAGAAGGCTGTCTGGAGCTCGGAAATTAAGTCAGAGGTTCTTGTGCTGTTACCTCTTCTAGCATCACCTAGAAGGCTCTCAACCAGGGCCTTCTTGAGGGAAAGTAGGCCTGCATTGGGACTGTTGTTTAACTCCATTTCCAGTGTATTGCTTTTTGGCACTGAGACGAACTGCTGTCTGTCAAATTGCCCCATGAGAGAAGGTGAGCCTGAGGCAGGGATCCTGAACAGATATTAACTGGCAGAGACAGTCCATGAGTAGAAAGGCTGTGTCCATATGTGGGGATTTCTGAGCAAGGAAACTGCTTGCTATTTCCACCATGCTCAGGGAAACAAGACTTTTTTTTATTTGTTTTGTAAACAAGTGTACATCAAAGAATATACCAGATTTGTATCACTGGCTTCTCTTAACAGACCAAACCCTGTAAAGCCCCAAATATATCCGATTACTCAGGCCAATGAGATTGCAGTATGACTTCCGAATGCAAATTTAAAGGGGGGTGGGGGCAAAGCCAGCTTGAAAAACGTATGGTTCCAAGATTGTTAGGCTTCACCACTTTGTCTTTTTGAGACAGCAAAATGTGAACTACAACATTCTAGAGGAGTGGTCTGCAACCTGCATCTCTGGAGCTGTGTGCAGCTCTTTAAGGACTTCTTGGTGGCTCCCAGTGCTATAACTGCAAAGTAAAAAGCAAAAAAAAAACTCTCCTGAATATTTTTGATAAGTGAGGAACATCCATGTAATAGCCCCAAAATGAATAGCTTGTATTTAAAGAGCAAACAATATGGCTGTGGCCACACTGCCAAGGGACGTTGAAAGGCATAATCCCTATCTGTTACTTCGAAAAGGGACGTTTTGAAATGAAGCGACAACATACAGAACACGGACTGATGTGATCCACAACATGAAGACACCTCACCCACATCCTTTCAAAAGGGAGTGGTTACACAGCCCACAGCCTCCTTTTGAAATAATGGAGCAGGAAATTGTGAGGAAAGGGTCACATAGCCGAAAAGCCCTTCCTGGAGCATGGGCCAGCTGTACCCGTAAGGAGCCCCTCCCAAACACAACACCCTCACGCACATTTTCAGGCTGCTTGCAGCACACAACCTCAGCTCAGCCCCAGAGGCACCTTGCTCAGCCCCATCACTGCAGCCTGGCAAGGACCTGCAGCACTTCATGGACGGGGACATCCTGGGCATTATGTCCAGCCTGATCGCCATCCTGGCAGTTAGCCACTTCAGGCTTTGTGCTGCCCACCACATGGCCAGTTTCCTGCAGGCCCACCCCACAGTACATCCAGAGCACCCCCTTCTCCGGGCCCGCTGTCACCTCTGGCGGTAGTCCACCAGCGGGAAATGGTGGGACAACATTGTCCTGGAGGACTGGGATGACAAGCTGTGGCTCTGCAATTTTAGGATGACCTGGCCCACCTGCATGGAGCTGTACCAGTGGCTGGTACTAGCACTTCACCACCAGAACACCCACATGTGGCCCATGCTCCCCCTGGAGAAAAGGGTGGCCATCGCTGTGTGGAAGCTGGCCACCCTGGACAGCAACTGCTTGGTGAGCCACCAATTCAGGGTGGGGAAGGCCACTGTTGGGGTCATCCTTCTAGAAGTAAGGCAGCCAGGGTCATGCACCCATGATGGGGCCCAGGGAGGGTGTCCTGCGCAGGGGTTCCCCCTGCATGCCGCCACACACTCATGGGCACCTGTGCCCTCCACCCCATGCAGTTCATCAATTACATCAGCTGGATCCTCCTGCACCAGCTAATCCACTTGGGGGATGTGGATGCTGCCATGGCAGGGTTCCAGCAGCTGGGATTCCCCAGCTGTATCGGTGCTTTGGACAGCACCCACATCGCCATCTGGTCCCTACCACGCAGCCATGAACAGTACATAAATCAGAAGGCCTACCATTCCGTCATCCTCCAGGTCGTTGTGGATGCCAGAGGACAGTCTACAGACATTTGTGTGGGCTGGCCGGGCAGGGCCCATGATGCCCACATCCTGCAGAACTCATGGCTCAGGTGCAGGATGGCTGAGGGCCCCTACGTCCCCCTATGGGAGCTCCCAGTGAGGGACACGACTATGCCCGCATGCATAGTCGCTAATGTGGCCTATCCCATCCAGGCCTGGCTAATGTGCCCCTACATGGGCCACATCGATGACAGCCAGGACTGCTACAATGCCCAGCTCAACCAGGCCAGGGACATGGCAGAGTGGGTGTTCAGGCATCTGAAGGCGTGCTTCAGGTGCCTGCTGATGTGCCTGGAGTTGGGCCTCTCCAGTGTGCCCGCTGTAGTGAGCCTGTGCTGTGGAGAGCAAGCACGAGCTGTTTATGGCACGTTGGGCAGCCAAGACTGTGCCGCTGTATGACCAGCCAGGTGTGGTCCTGTGCTGCCAGGTGCACTGGGCCAGGGTGCACATGGAGGAGGTCCTGCAGGAGGCCTTCACCTGGGGCCCCCCATGACTCAGCCCTGGCCTGCCCCGTGCAACCCCTCTTGCACATCTGCCCCCACGTCTGCCCCACCAGCACCCCCACCCGCACACGTCTCTCACTGTCCCCACCTAATGCATGACACGAATGCCGTCCAACAAAGTAAACTGTCAATTGTTCAAACCCAAACAAGCCTCCAACTATTTACAAGGAAGGACCAGGGGGGCAAACACCATAACAGGGTGCCGGGGGGGCAAGCTCTGTAATGGGGGGCTGGGGGGTGAACTATTTATAAGGGGGTCAGGGGCCGAATTCATCCATAGGAGTCAGGGGACAGGAGCCACAGTGGCCCCTGAAGCCATGACTACCCTGGGTCTGGGGCCCCCTGCAGGGCTGGGACGGTGCCAGGAGCACCGGTAGGTAGGGGGGGCATGCTGGGGGTGCAATGGCCTCAGACTCACGGGGGGGGATGGGGCAGTGGAGCCATGACCAGACCGGGCATGCCCAGCTGCAGCTACCCCACAAGCTCCTCGCTCTCAGCTGCGGTCATGCCAGGTGGGAGCAGAGCTGGGGTGGGAGGTCAGGGGCAGCAAGGGTGGGGGGATGTGGAAACGGGGGCTGTGGGAAAGGCCATCTATGGAGCAGGCAGGTGGGTCAGGCAGGTGGCGACAGCCTGGGTTAGGATATCCAGGGACCCTGAGACCTGGTCCCAGGCCGCCTGCTCTATGGAGAGCCATTCCCACAGCAGGCGGTTTTGCTTCCACTACGTGGCTGTGTGGGCTGCTGCTAGGTCGTCAGCCTGGCTTCAGCGGCAGGCCCACCCAGCACGGCACCCGGTTCTCCCCCACTTGCTGGCTGCTGCAGGGCTCCCAGGCACATCAAGGGGGCTGAGGTGGCCCACAGACTTCAAGTCTGTGAAGACATAAGGGGAGAGGGTGGCGCCATGTCAGTCATGTGCCAGCACACTGTGGGCCAGTGGCCATGTCCCCGTCGCTGTCCCTCCCTGACCATGGGTGGGGGGTCCCTGGGGTGCCCCAGTCACTGTGGTGTCTGTCTATGCTGGGCCATTGGTGGGGCTGGTTCAGTTCCCCCCCAACTCTCCCCAGCCATGTGCCCCATGTGGCTGCTCAAAGCCCCATTCAGGGACCCCCTGTGTGCAGGACCCTCCCTGATGGTGATCACAGCCGTCCCTGGGGCCCCTGGCCCAGGGCCAGCTGTGTGCCCAGGCCGGGGATGGCAGCAGCAGGAACCTTCCCGCCCCCACATGCCCAGTGTGCCCCATGCCTAGTCCTACCTGAGGGTGCCTTGCAGAGGTTGGGGGAGGCCCAAGCAGAGGTGGCCCGGCTCATGCCTTCTGTTGGAGTGATGGTGTATAGGTTCCCTGTGCTCAAGCCCTTGCCATCGCTGTCCCTGTCATCGGCAGCTCTGGGTGTGTGGTCAGTGGTGTTGCGGAGGGTCCTCGCTCTGGCTTCTTGCCCTCCCCCTCTGGCTCAGCCATGCCAAGGGTCCCTTCTGGTGGTCCAGCCTCCCCGATGCCAAGGAGCTGGTGCAAGGCATCGAAGTAGGGGCAGGTGGCAGGCGCTGTCCCTGACCACCTGGCTGTGTCCCTCGCCTTCGCATGCCCCGGCGCAGCTCCTTCACTTTTGACCACACCTGGTCGTGGGTCCAGGGGGCATGGCCCCTTGTGGCCAGGGTCTCGGCCAGCCAGGCAAAGGTGGCTACATTCCACTTCCACTCCTCCATACTCAGCAGGATGTCCTTGTCCCTCCCAAATGGCCAGCAAGTCCCAGACCTCAACCTCCAGCCACAGGGCACCCCTCCTCTTCGACGGCAGCCCAGGATCCTGGGAGTCCTGCCTCCTGGTGCGTTGGGATCCCTGGAGCTCCCAAGGGTCCTTTCAGCTGTCCATGACTCTGGCTGGCTGGGTTCCTGCTGTTCACGGGGGGTGCTGGAGAATGTGCAACTGTGAGAACATGCTCCTGTGCCTGCCAGCACACTCTCAGCTTCCTTCACAGGGTTTCTGTGTCCCTGCAGCTTTAAGGCAGCTGGAGCTGACAGCCATAGAGCCCTGGCTGTTGGCCAGGGTATCTCTGTGCTCCAAGGAGGGGCTGGCACCATGGAGGACTTGTGATTTTTAAATGGTGGCCAGGGGAGCAGCTACACCTTTCCTTTTGAAATCGATGTTGGAAAGAGGGTTGTTCCCAAAATGGGAGTGGAACAACACTTTCGAAATCACCACCTTTCTATCCCAATGTCGATTTCGAAAGAGCAATTGTGTGTGGTCGCTCTGCTGCTCCTTTCGAAATTGCTTTTGAAATTATTTGCTAGTGTGGTCACAGACTATGTGATCTTGAAAAGTTGAATAACTTCCTCTAGCATCCTCCAGTGAGAGACAAGGTTTGAGAGTGAAAGTCAGGAAGACAGTGGTACACTGTGAGGAAATATAACATGTAATTGTTGTGGACGTGTATGATGTTACAAATCACTGGCGTGTACGCTGTTCCTAAAATAAAGGTTACAAAAAGTATAGTTTGTCTTTGTTTATTAAGGACCGTCTCATATTCACATGCATTGTGGCTCTTGAATTATTGAGTTTTTACAAAAGTAGGAAAAAATTAATCTTACTATTTTGATTGCTGACCCCGCTCTAGCCACTTAAGAATTCTAAACTATATAGTGTCCTTAATAATGAATTACTATGAGATTATGTGATGAGGTAAGGCTTCATGTCCTGAAGAAGCTATAGAGACAGATGATCTATTTTAACAAGCTGATGTAAAATGAACGCTTTTTTGTAACTCAGGCACATGCAGATTCATATACTGGCATTGGGTGACATCTAAAAATATGAAAACAACATAATGCATTTAACATCCATTTTGTATTCCTAACAAAGCAGTTCTTCATAAAAAACACTCCATGTAATACCCTTTGCAGCACATGGCCAGACTCTATAAAATGCTAATGCCCTCACCTCCCATTGACGTCAATGGAAA
Source organism: Carettochelys insculpta (assembly GCF_033958435.1). Classification (NCBI taxonomy): domain Eukaryota; kingdom Metazoa; phylum Chordata; order Testudines; family Carettochelyidae; genus Carettochelys; species Carettochelys insculpta. The sequence goes on from NC_134138.1 coordinate 179,824,319, forward strand.
GTGAAAGAATGAAACATTTTCCAGGGAAACACCTCTGTACTAGAAAGCTTGGAAACTGAGCTCCCATTCTGCAGATAATGCTAACATTTCTACGCTTTTTCAAAACAAATTCATTTTAGGGTACTCCAGAATAATGGCTTTTTATTCTGATTTTGATTTTTAAGAATTTTATTACACATATGATGAAATTTGGAAACAAAGAGGTTTCAGAAAGGAAAAACAAACATTTTGGCTAGGGTTACACTATAGCAATCTGTTGAAAGAAGTCACTATTGGGAGAGATTTCCCGACAAAACTTCTGTCAAAAGAGTGTGGCCACAGACAAAAGGCAATGGGGAAAGTGCTCCGCTTTGTTGACAGAGCAGCTGAACTTCCTGGCTGCCTTCTTAACAAGCACCCCATCTCACTCAGCAGGTAGAACAGGAAGTTTATTAGTCGACAGAGGCACAGCTCAGCACAGAGGTGTCGGTACAGCCGGCGGAGACAGTCATTCCAACCCATCCTGGGGAGAGGAGCCCAAGGGGTGCCCCCTGGGGTACAGGTTCCACCTGTCACCAGGCTGGCTGCCTTCCAACTCTCTCTCCCCACAGCTTCCAACTGCTGCCCCTGATTCAAACCCAGCTTGGCTCCTCCCTGCTCTTTGTTCAGGTCAGAGGTGCTTCCTGCCAGCTTAGGTTACAGCCCCAGGGGCGTCATCCTTAGCCCCAGGGGCGTCATCCTTAGCCCCTGTGAGTTGCTCTGCCATTTACACATACATCCAGCCTGAGTCTCACACACACTCTCCCCCCACTCCATTACATCTCTCCCCGCTTCCAGACCAAACTAAGCGGGATCACTTAGCCAGTGACCTGGGGAAGTCTGGGGCTCTCCCTGCGTGATAGGGCATCGGCTATGGTATTATTGTTCCCCTTGACCTGGGCCACCTCCATGTCGTAGTCCTGCAGGAGCAGACCTCACAGCAGGAGCTTGGCATTGGCCCCTTTCATGTGATGCAGCAAGGTCAGGGGTGACTGATCGGTGTACACAGTGAAACGTCGTCCAAACAGGTATGGCTGCAGCTTTCCCAGAGCCCACACCATGGCCAGACATTCCTTCTCTATGGCCACGTCATTATGCTCTTGGGGCAGCAGCTTCTTGCTCAGGTACGCAATGAGGTGTTTCTTCCGCTTGTCGTTCACCTGCATTAGCATGGCGCCCAACCCCACGTCTGAGACATCGGTGAACACCATGAAGGGCTTGTTGAAGTTTGGATTTGCCAGCACTGGGGCCCTAGCAAGAGCCTCCTTCAGTGCACAGAGGGCCTCTTGGCACTGCTTGATCCAGACCACCTTGTCAGGCTTTCCCTTCTTACACAGATCTGTGAGGGGGGCTGCGATGGAACTAAAGTGGGGCACAAACCCCCAGTAGTATCCTCCCATCCCAATGAATGCCTCGACCTGCTTCTTAGTCTGGGGTATTGGCCAATCTCTGACAGCCCCCACTTTAGCTGGCTCTGGCTTTAAGCAGTCACTGCCTACCCTGTGGCCCAGGTAGGTCACCTCAGCCATGCACTTCCCTGCCTTGATAGTCAGACCAGCCTTCCAAAGTCACTCCAGCACCTGCTTGACCTGAGACACATGGTCCTCATATGTCTGGCTGAAGATGCAAATGTTGTCCATGTAAGCCAGGGCAAAGCTCTCCATCCCTTTCAATAGCTGGTCCACCAGATGTTGGAAGGTAGCTGGTATCCCCTTGAGGCTGAAGAGCAGGACCAGGAACTTGTAGAGGCCCATGGGGTGATGAAAGCCGCCTTGAGCCAGGCATCTTGATCCAATGGCACTTGTCAGTACCCCTTGGTAAGGTCTATGGTGGTGAGGTAACGGGCTCCCCCGAGCTTGTCTAAGAGGTCATCAGGCCTGGGCATGGGGTAGGCATCCGATGCTGTGATAGCGTTAAGCTTGACAGGGCTGCCCATTGATCTGGATTCTCTGTCTGTAGAGAGGGCCCCTCAGAGCATTCACACATCTTTTTGGTCAACAGAACCTGTCAACAGCAGCATTATGCCTCATGGTTGACAGGCCAAATGCCGCTGGTGAAAGTGCTGAGTTTTGTTGACAAACTGTCAACAAAATGCCTTTTGTATGTCGAGATTCCACCAGTTTTAATGACAAAGCCAGGGGTTTGTCGGCAAAATTCACTAGTGAAACTGTAACAAAGACTATAGCCTTTGAGCAGAAAGTTTTGACTTTAACAAAATGCTTTATTTCATTTTTATAGAACAAAACTGTCACCAAATCAGCCTATGCCCATGGAAAATTCTGATTTTTTGACAACGGTATTTTTCACAATAATATGTTCCAACAGGTTCCATGATCTCTTCATGCACAAGGGACCCACCTTTCCTATTGATTTCCTTGGGTTCTAGAAGTCCTTGCAGGATCAGGTCTATAAAGCTCACATAGTCTCAGTCTGAACCCAATAAACTGAGTTTTTTGCTGCTTTGGTTGATTTGCAATATTGGACATTGTACCATTTAATTATTTGTCCATCCAACATTTTCAAACACTGTTCTTTTCACAGATAAGGGAGTTGTCTGTCCATCACCTTTTTAATATGCTGCTCTTAATGGCCACGTCTACACGTGCACGCTACATCAAAATAGCTTATTTCGATGTAGCGACATCAAAATAGTCTATTTCGATGAACAACGTCTACACGTCCTCCAGGGCTGACAACGTCGACGTTCAACTTCGACGTTGGGCAGCACCACATCGAAATAGGCGCTGCGAGGGAACGTCTACACGCCAAAGTAGCACACATCGAAATAACAGGAACAGCTGCAGACAGGGTCACAGGGTGGACTCAACAGCAAGCCACTCCCTTAAAGGGCCCCTCCCAGACACAGTTGCACTAAACAACACAAGATCCACAGAGCCGACAACTGGTTGCAGACCCTGTGCATGCAGCATGGATCCCCAGCTGCAGCTGCAGCAGCCAGAAGCCCTGGGCTAAGGGCTGCTGCACACGGTGACCATAAAGCCCCGCAGGGGCTGGAGAGAGAGCGTCTCTCAACCCCTCAGCTGATGGCCACCATGGTGGACCCCGCTATTTCGATGTTGCGGGATGCGGATCGTCTACACATGCCCTACTTCGACGTTCAACTTTGAAGTAGGGCGCTATTCCCATCCCCTCATGGGGTTAGCGACTTCGATGTCTCGCCGCCTAACTTCGATTTCAACTTCAAAATAGCGCCCAATACGTGTAGCCATGACGGGCGCTATTTCGAAGTTGGCGCTGCTACTTCGAAGTAGCGTGCACATGTACACGCGGCCAATGTGTCTAATAAGAAATTTGAGTATGATGTACTTTTTAAAGAGCCTATTAAATCACAATATTCATTGGAAAGGCAAGAACTTGAAAAAAAAGAATGGCGAGAGGACAATTTTGTCTGAGTGAAAACTAAAGCAAAACTGATCAAGGACTTCAGAATTAGGTATTTTAATTTGAGCTATAATTTGGAATTCACAAGGTAGGTAGAAGCAGATAATCTTCACATTTAACTGTGTGTCATCAAAAAAGAGGTAGTGTTATGCTTGCTTTCATTTAAATTAGTGAAATTATTCCCCGCTTTCTAAAATTCCCATATATTCTGTGCATTTACAATATTGTGTTATGCTGTAATACTGAAAGCAATTAGAAATAACCAAAGATGTTGCTTCATTCTAAAAAGAATGACTTACCACCTACACATCTAATTAAAAATCTGAAAAGCCAATTTCAAAAGTACTGTGCTGTCTTTCGTCAGCTACCTTAACAATACTCTTATGCAAATATTCTGTAGTCAAAAAATATGCAATGATTTCACCTACAAACAACAAAAATCTATCTTAGTTTATTCTCTCCTTACTACCATGTGCTGAAGAGCTGGTGTTTCCACCATCTGGTGTAGCTCAGGGCAAAGTCCATCAGATATGAATAAAGCTTCTCTAACTTTTCTGTTTACAGGTGGCCCAGGAAGGCATTTATGCCCACGGGGAGTTCTCAATGATAATAAACCATAAACATATTGCAGCCATTGTCACAATTAGTTTCCATTATAGGGGCATAATATATGTTACTGAGGCTACATCTACACTAGCCCCAAACTTCGAAATGGCCATGCAAGTGGCCATTTCAAAGTTTACTAATGAAGCGCTGAAATGCATATTCAGCACTTCATTAGCATGCGGCCAACCGCGGCGCTTCGAAATTGATGCTGCTCACCGCCGCGCGGCTCATCCCGCTGGGGCTCCTTTTCAAAGGACCCCACCTACTTCGAAGTCCCCTTATTCCCATGAGCAGATGGGAATAAGGGGACTTCGAAGTAGGCGGGGTCCTTTCGTAAAGGATCCCCTTTGGGACGAGCTGCGCAGCATCAATTTCAAAGCGCCGCAGTCGCCCACATGCTAATGAAGCGCTGAATATACATTTCAGTGCTTCATTAGTAAACTTTGAAATGGCCATTTGCGTGGCCATTTCGAAGTTTGGGGCTAGTGTAGACACGGCCTGATTGTTGCATGTGTAAGGAATGTGCCAGCAGGAACTCAGTGCTGCTGAAGGCTGGGAGGAACATGTCTCCTAGAGATCATTTGCATAAGAATGCAAAGGAGTGCATATGTGATACCTTGCAAACAAAGCCTGATGGGTAGCAAGGACCAATGAGATTTTGTCTACTGTAAGCACATTGTTGTAAAAATCACAATTTATGCTAACACTCAGTATAAGAATTGTGAAATCTCATCAATGCTCCAAGTTGTTGTGGGGGGGACAGGACAGGTCCTCATAACTGCATAAGACATGGGTTACACAGGGTTCCCCTGGTTTAAAGCGCTGTAAAGCAGGAGGGACTGCGCCTGCGCTGGCGCCTCAGCCTCAGCCTCAGCCTCAGCCTCAGCCTCAGCCTCAGCCTCAGCCTCAGCCTCAGCCTCAGCCTCAGCCTCAGCCTCAGCCTCAGCCTCAACAAATATTAAGAGCTGAAATCACAGGGTTTTGCCTTTTGCCAAACCCACAGCAGACAGAGTGGCTGGTAGGAGGAATAGCAGCCAGCGTGACTGGTGGGTGGCTGGTAGGAGAAGCAGGTGGCTGTCAGTGGGACACTGCAGGCAAGTGGACAGCTGTACTGCTATGGTGATGTATCTGTGGGCTCTGGGTCTTGGACTGCACTGTGAGAGGTACACCCTGTAACTGTGTGGGGGGTAAAGGCAAAGAGCCCTCAGCAAGAGACTTGGTTCTATAAAGTATTGGGATGGTACCTTGTTAAAGCGGTTAATCTCTCCTTTGTTTAGATATATTACATGTGTCACTGTGTAAACTTGGGTTAGGTTATCGTTATCAAATAAACTGTTTCCATCTTAGACTCCATGCTTGCAAGAGGGGAAGAACTGCCTTACGGGCACCCAGCAAGTGAGGTGAGATTGTCCCAGGCCACTGGGTGGGGGCTCGAGCCAGTTGGTTGTATCATTGACAGAAAACCCCTGGGAGCTGAACCCGGCCCTTCTGGCAGGCACTTGGCACTAGTAGAAGGGTTACACAAGAGGGGGCTTATCCGGGATTCTTTTGCTGGGTAGTACCCCTCACAAGCCGAGCTATGTACACCATTGTAGGAAGCAGTTCTGTTATTGCAGGATAAGTCAGAGTTTATATAATGGCTGGCCGCGTGCTAGAAGACTGGTGTAAGGAGCTGAGTATCGACCCTAGGAATTACCTATTAGTATTTGGGATACCTGAGGGCATGGAGGATGGCCCAGTTGAGGCCCTTCTAACAAAAGCCATTGATTCTCTAATGAGGTGTTGCATACGTGGGCATAGACCTTGAGACGAGGGCAAAGCCTTTGTTTTGTTATGTGAACTACCGGGGGCTGTGGACTCTTTGCAGATCCCAAGTGAGATAGACTCCCACTGGCACGTTGAAAGTTGTGATCACCAAGGCCTTTGCAACAGGCCCTGCCTCACATGCTGGGTTTGAAGAGAAAATGATAGCCTTCTTGGCACAGAAAGGAAAGACTGTGGCAGATGTTTCAAGTCTACTGAGTGCTGAACCATCAGTCCCTGCCACTTCTACTGATGTATGGGCCAAAGCTTTGGGACAAGCATTGGAGAAGGTCATGCAACTTCATCATAAATCTAGATCATACTGCAAGTTATGCTTATTCTCTGGAGGTGTGGTCCCAATACCAGGAGAAGAAGCATTTGATCCCTGGTTGGAACATACCACTGAAATGGTACAAGAGTGGGCAGTATCTGAAGCTGAAAAGAGAAGGCAACTGATAGAGAGTCGTCGGGGTCCTGCACTGGATGTCATTCGCACATTGAAGCTGGGTAATCTGGGAGCTAGTGCAAATGACTGCTTAGAAGCCCTCAATCATGTTTTAGGGAGGACCGAAGATTCGGAGGCAGTTTATTGCAAATTCCTGAACACCCGACAACAGAGGGACAAAAAGTTGCAGAAACCATGGCAGAGGGTTGTCTTGCAGGGAGCCATCACAGGGGACCAAATGGATTGAACTAGAGTGTCCCAAATTGTGAGGGAAGCGCAGTACGAGCACCCAATTCTATTCCACCTTCGGTTAAGAGAACCACTGGCAGCTCCACCCAGCTATTCTTGACTGATTACAGAGATCCGAGAAGAAGAAGAAAGGCAGGCTACCAGTCAGGGTGGGGGCAATCAACCTTCCAAACATGGCAGTACAGCCCTCTCACATTCTCCTAAAGTATTGATGGTGAACAGCAGAGAGGAACTGGCCCAAAAAATGCAAAACCTGATGGCACAGGTGAACAAACTGAGGGGCACTGTAGGTTCAGCCCGGACACCAGGGAATGGAGAACAGCCAGCAGCAGTGGTCCACAAGACCAGGCTCAGGACCACTACCTCTACAGGTCGGCCAAGTATAGGGTCATTCTTCTGCTACAAATGTGGTCAGGATGGACACACTGCAGCAAGATATTGAATCAAGAAAATCCAGCACTGGTGTACCAAAAGCTGAGGGTCACCTGAGAAAAGTCAGGAAAGGGCCACAGGGTTTGGGAAGGGAGCTGCCTACACCCTCAGTAATTGAAGGCTCCCCTAGAAGAGACAGACCAACGGAAATTCCACAAGGACTAATAGGGCCTAGAGCAGCTGTCAGCGTGACGATAGAAGGCATGGACTGTAGAGCCATACTTGATACAGGATCTCAAGTGACTATTACATTCCAGTCATTTTTATCAACAAAGGCCTGGGCACCTGCCTATTAACCCATTGACAGGTCTTGGTCTGTGTGGACTCAGCTTGAATTAATACCCCCTACGAGGGATATATCATAGTGCACCTAGAGTTCCCAGAAGGGGTAGCAGGGGTAAAAGAGGAGGTAGACACAGCTGCCTTAATATGCCCCAACCCCAAGGGGATCTCTGATGTGTCTGTACTAATAGGGACCAACTCCAGTCTCTTTAAGGTACTGGCAGAATATTGCAGACGACGGGCCAGGGACCTGAGCACCCTGATGATTCATACACTTTGTGCTGAAGCCTACAAGAAAATTGAGGATGCTAAACAGGAGTCGCCTGAACTACCAATGGGTGCTCTGAGGTATGCGGGCACAACTCCCTTAGTCGTTTCTGCAAGGACAGAGCAAGAGGTGCTTGCCAGGAGTACCTGGCTGAAAAGCAGTGGAGGAACTCTTGCAAGGGTAGAGCAGCCAGTCAAAGGAGGTCTCCCTGATGGAATGCTGGTGCCCAGTGGAGTCATAGTCTTACCTGCTGAAGCCCAGGAAAAAATGACTATACTGATTGCTATGAAACAAGTCACGATATTGTTGTGAAGTGAGGGCAAAAGATAGCAGACCTTTTTGAGCCCGAAGTGATGGTAAGGCCTCAGTGCGGCACTCAGGTCCCAATGCTAGATCCAAAGAGATTTGACTTCAGAGATTCACCACTGTCCGAGGAATGAAAGATGCAGCTAAGGGAGAAGCTTTGTGAGAGATCAAAAGTATTCTCACTGCATGAGTGGGATGTGGGATGTGCAAAAGGGGTCGAGCATAACATCAGACTGCATGATTCTTGACCTTTCCGGGACGGATCTAGGAAGATTGCCCTGTCTGAGATGGAAGATGTGCAACAGCATCTTCAAGAGCTGTCTGAGAATGGCATCATTACAGAATCTCGCAGCCCATACATTTCACCCATTGTGGTGGTCCATAAAAAGAATGGGAAAATACAGATGTGTATTGACTACTGCACCCTAAACAGCCACACTGTGATTGACCAGTACGCTATGCCTTGGATTCAAGATGCCTTAGATTGCCTGCTAGGAAGCCAGTGGTTTTCAGTTTTAGACCTTTGAAGTGGATATTATCAGATTCCTCTGGGAGCAGAAGATAAAGAGAAGACAGGCTTCATCTGCCCATTAAGGTTCTACCAATTTGAACACATGCCTCAATGCCACTGAGAACAACGCTACTGGAGCCACCCCCTATTTCTTGATGTTTGGACAAGAGCCCAGACTACCCATAGACTTATGCTTTGGGGTGTTAGAGGATGGGGAAAGCTCTCAGACACATGTGCAGTATGTTTCCCAAGTAAGGGAAAAGCTGCAGCATGCCTACCATTTGGCTACAGCAGCTGCCTGCAAGAACACCGATCGTAACAAACACTGGTATGACGCAAGAGTGTGCCCGCAGGAGCTCCAGCCTGGGGACAGAGTTCTCCTGTGAAAACTAGGTGTTGCTGGTAAACACAAGATTTCTGAGAGATGGAAGGCAACACCCTACCTGGCGGTGGAAAGACTTAGGGAACTGTCTGTTTACAAGGTTAAACCTGAGAGTGGATCAGGGCCAATTAAGACAGTACATAGAAATCTCCTAGTGCCCATGGGAGAATTGGTTGGTGCATCTTTGGAGATGGACTATGACACGAGACCAGGGCGCAAAGAAAGTGCAAGGCCACATCCACCACCCAACACAGGCAGTGGGCACTGTGGAGCTAATCTACCCTTATCCAGCACCTTTGAGAGTAACTCTGAAGAGGATGAGGCCTCCCTGGAGCACCTTAGAATCGGAACAAGACCCCAGATCCTATCAAGGGAACATGGGGAAAGTTCAACATCTTCAGCGCTAAATCCCAAGGCAGAAGTGTTTAGGCCTATAGTTGGAAACCCTCCTCCCACAACAAGTCTAGCCTGGGATGATGAAATTATCCCACTTACAGACAGTCTGGAGGAGAGCCAAGCATGTGTAGATACACCTCAGTTAGCAGATGGAGATGTTTTTGCCCAGGAGATCCCTGTGTATGAGCAAGAGATACAAGGGACTATGCCAGTACAAAAGGAATCCTTGGGAGGACCCCTCTTTCTCCTGTCCTCAGAGGAGGCTCCCACAGCCCCTGTTTTGCCCACACTCAATAGGTCAGATAGGCCGTGTCTACACTAGCCCCAAACTTCGAAATGGCCATGTAAATGGCCATTTCAAAGTTTACTAATGAAGCGCTGAAATACATATTCAGCACCTCATTAGCATGCAGGCAGCCGTGGCACTTCGAAATTGATGCGGCTCGCCGCCGCACGGCTCATCCCAACGGGGCTCCTTTTCGAAAGGACCCTGCCTACTTCGAAGTCCCCTTATTCCTATGAGCAGATGGGAATAAGGGGACTTCGAAGTAGGTGGGGTCCTTTCGAAAAGGAGCCCCATCTGGACAAGCCGCGCAGCGGTGAGCTGCATCAATTTGGAAGTGCCGCAGCTGCCCACATGCTAATGAGGCGCTGAATATGTATTTCAGCGCTTCATTAGTAAACTTCGAAATGGCCATTTCAAAGTTTGGGGCTAGTGTAGACATAGCCATAGAGTTATAAAGCCCATAAATAGACTAACTTGCAAGGCACCAGGAGTGGTTGGGTAGGATGTAATACACCTTGTGCACAGGCTTGTGGAAGCCATAGTGGGTTTTCTCAGACCCTTAGAAGGAAATTCACATGGATGGTGTAATCAGAAGTGTGACTTGCCAGGACGACAAATTCTCAGCTGGGGGCTCCCTACTTATGTAACCCTTCTATTAATGCCAAGTGCCTGCCAGAGAGGCCAGGTTCAGCTCCTAGGGGTTTTCTGTCAGATACAACCAACCGGCTCAAGCCCCCACCCAATGGCCTGGGACAATCTCACCCCACTTGCTGGGTGCCTGTAAGGCAGTTCTTCCCCTCTTGCAAGCATAGAGTCTACAATGGAAACAGCTTATTTAATAATGGTAACCTAACCCGAGTTTACACAGGCCATGTCTACACTAGCCAAAAAATGGCCATTTCGAAGTTTACTAATGAAGCGCTGAAATACATATTTAGCGCCTCATTAGCATGCAGATGGCCATGGCACTTTGAAATTGACATGGCTCACCGCCACGTGGCTCATCCAGATGGGGCTCCTTTTAGAAAGGACCCGGGCTACTTCGAAGTCCCCTTATTCCCATGGCCCATGACAGCACAGCTGACTGCTGGCTGGTCCTCCTACCAGTTGCCAGTGCCATCCATCCACCTGCCAGTCACTGCTCTTCCTACTGGATGTGCCATCCATCTACTACTCTTACTAGGCCCCCTCTAGCTGTGCCATTAACTGGGGGTTTGACCTGAGGCAAAACCCTGTGACTTCAGCTCCTAATATCTATCAAAGGGGAGTCTCATCAGAAACACTAGTATACAGCTCTCTCTTTTAACAGGTGAGGAAGACTAGTCAAACCAGGCACCTAGCTATATACCCAAGGCATGGGCAGGGCCAAGGCACTCAACTAGTACCCCTCCCCTCCTACTTTACAATGCTTTAAACCAGGGAAGCCCTGTGTAATCCATGTCTTATGCAGTTGTGATGATCAGCTCTGTCCCCCACAATGACTTGGAGCATTGAGATTTCACAATTCTGACACTGTGTTAGCATAAATTGAGATTTTAACAAAATGTGTTTGCAATAGACGAAACCTTATTGCTTCCTTGCTACCCATCAGGCTTTGTTTGCAAGGTATCACATATGCACTCCTTTGTATTCTCATGTAAATGATCTCTGGGAGACAAACTCCTCCCAGCCTTCAGCAAGGTATCACATATGCACAACTTTGCATTCTCATGCAAATCATCTCTGGGAGATACGTTCCTCCCAGACTTCAACAGCATTGAGTGGCACATTCCTTATACACGTTATTGTCCCATGCTAGAAGCAGTGACAGCTTTTTAAGTCTTCAGTCTCAGTATAATGGCTGACCTACCAGAAATTGTGTGCAAAGCTGGTGAATGCCATACTTATTTGTTCTCAGCTTTCATATCTTTCCAGAATCCATGGCTAGATTTCCAACTGTCAGATGACTAATATATTAGACAGGTGAGCCTATGGCTACAAGCCACTTTCATGTTACACATATAGGTTCACAAATTTGGAAATGTCCACACATCTACTTTTTTTTTCCCATGCTACTATTTGGTTAGGAACATAGTTGGGAAAAATAACCTAACCCAATGTTCTTGTCCACAGAGCAAACGTTTATCCCTCAGCTAGTAACTAGTTACTTTTGACCATGCACAGTCCCTGCTAGAGGGCTCATCTGGTGCACACTTCAATAGCAATAAGTACTTAGGCACATGGTTATTTTTAGAATTCTCTGAATAATTTCCAACATAACTGTAACCCACCAGGAACAGCTGATTTGATGAGACTGAAAGGCTTTATGGGAATGTGACAACTTTGTCAACATTTCCAACAAAAAAGGATCAAAAAGATTTCATGTCAATAGGTCTGGAATGCTTTCTTTCAACTTTGCATTATAAAAGGCAAAACTAAAAGCTTTGACCTTACTGCATCAAAATACTTACATAAGATAATTCCAATATTTCCTAAGTGATTTTTTCAGAATTTTCACTTCACATGACATTTTGCCTTTTCTATCTAATTTGGGACAAAAGAAAGGCTGGGGTGTTTGAAATATCGAAATTTTTTGCAGAATGGACATGCTGAATTTTCATCAGCTCTTATTATGTTGTTTTATATCTGATCATGTCTAATGTGCCACTGTAACTATCAAATCAAGTTCTACAAACTCTCATAACTGTGCAGTTAGCTATCCCATTGCATAGTTCCCCACATGTTCAGGGTATGATTCTGTGTATCTGCCTTCTGCTGACTGTCCCATGCATCACCATTTACATAAGTATGTCACTCATAAGTCTTGAACAGAACGAAAATGCTCAGCATTTGTGTTACTATTCATAGTACTAGGTCTCCTTTCAGAAAGAAACCCATACACAGTAGGACCTACTGTCACCGTGAACCTCAGGGTAAGGTGGGAGGGAGACCCACCTCAACACTCCCAGAAGGGGCAGAGCCAAGGGCAAAAGGGGCCTAAGGCAGTTAACCCTGAGCACCACTCAGATCAATTCCGCCATGAAGCCTCTGGGGGTTCCATGCCAGTCCCAAGCCTGGATAAAGGAGGAAGGTTGGTCAGATGAGTGATGATGTGCTGGCCACGAAACAGCAATAGGCATGAAATCTGATACCAGTATGACTAAATGATAAAAGACGACAGCTTGGATGTCACCTGGATAAACAAGGTCCAGGACTACAATCAAGCGATTGGGGTTGGGTCGATAAGTTGGCTACCGAAAGAAAATTACTACTAACACATATGCTACCAATTGGAACATGGAATGTCCGAATACTGTGGGTGACTGGCAAATTACAGCTGCTTCGAAAGAAGATGGAGAGATACCAATGTGATATACTTGGACTAGCAGAGATGCATTGGACAGCATCAGGAGCGATATTTGGTTGTGAAGTCATTTGGTCAGGGAATGAAACAAAGCAAGAGGCAGGAGTTGGATTCCTTCTCAGCAAAAGAGCTAGAGGAGCATTATTAGGATACTAACCGGTGAGTGCAATGATAGCAGTGAGACTAGAAGAAAAACTGTTCAACATCTCAGTCATTCAGGCGTATGCACCCACGTCAGGCAATACAGAAGAAGAGATTGAGCTATTCTATAAAGACTTGACAAAGATGCTGAAGGAGATACCAAAGAGAGATGTGTTGATCATCAGAGGAAATTGGAATGCAAAGGTTGGAGCAGATAATGAAGGTTGAAAGTCATGGGAAGGTTTAAATACAGAGAAAGAAATGAACAAGGTGAGAAACTACAAGAGTTTGCTACGGAGTACGAGATGGTGATCTGCAACATGGATTCCAACAAAAGGACAGTAGGAAGTGGACATGATGATCGAATGAAGGAAAGTGCAAGAACATGATAGATTTTATTTTGATAAGAAGAAGATGCATAACATCAGTACAGCAGTGCCAAAATTTCCAAGGAGTGGATATGGACTCAGACCACAGTCTGGTGACTGCAAAGATCAAGCTTAGATTCAAGAGAAAGGGTAAGAAACAGTTTAAGAAAAGAAGCGACGTGGTGAGGCTAGGCGAGGAAGAAATAGGGAATGTGTATGGATTAGCGCACAAAAAGCAGATTAAGAATAAGGCCACAGAGAAAGACCTAGACAAGAGATTGGAAGGGATAGGCACTGTGATAGAAGAGGCAATTGAATAGACTGTTCCAGAAGAAGAGAAAGTCAATAAGAAGTGGATTATGCAGGAGATGCTGAAGTTGGTCCAAGAGAAGAGAGTGTTGAAGATCAGAAGGGATGTTTCCGAGACGGCAGACCAGCAATAAAGAGTGAAATGGAATGAGGTAAGGAAAGCATCCAGAAGGGATAAGGCGAAATGGTTCGAGGAGCAGTGTGAAGATATAGAGAGGTATTACGGCAAATGTACGACCAGAGAGGTGTATAAGAAGATTAGGAATATTAATAGGAAGTGGCAGCCAAAACAGACGGTGATCAAAGACCAGAATGAAGAGATGCTCATGAACAAGGAGAAGATTTTGTAGTGATGGACAAGATATTGCACCAATCTATACAAAGTGCAGTTGGACCAGAGTGTCTCAGAGAGACTGATCGAAGAACATCAAGAGTGAGGCTGATATTTTGAAGGAGGAAGTGGAAAGAGCAGTGAAATGACTAAAAAACAACAAGAGCCCTGGAAATGAAAAGATCACAGGAGAGATGATAAAATAAGGTGGAAAAAGGAAGATTCAGGAAATACAATGACTATGTAATATAGCTTGGAAAGACGGGAAGGCACCTAAGGAATGGACAAGATCCATTTTAGTGAAAATACACGAGAAAGGAAGTACATTGGAGTGCAAGAACTACAGAATGATTGCCCTAATGAGTCATCTAGGCAAGATGCTGATGATGATACTGATAGAAAGACTAAGAGCGCAGACAGAACATCTAGCAGACGAGCAAGGGAGGTTCAGGAAAGATAGAAGTATCATACAGCTGGTATTGGCACTAATATGGATAGTGGAGAAAGCGCAATGAAAGAACAAGAACATATACAATTGCTTCATCGATTTTTCAGAAGACATTTGATGGTGTCCATCACAAAGTGACTTGGGCAGTGTTGCAGTCATACAAGGTGGATAGCAGACTGATATGTTTGTTGAAGAATATCAATGACTATGCAGAGGCAGCAGTGAGCACATGTAGGGAATTAAGAAGTTGGTTTAAAATGAGTAGTGGTACGAGACAAGGAGATCCGATATCACCGAGTAGCTTCATCATGCATCTAGAGAGAGTGATGGACAAGATCAAGGAAGAGGTAGATGGAATATCTGTGTAAAGGAAAAGAATTAACGACTTGAGGTTTGCAGATGATACAGTTATCATTGAGAAAGATGAGGAGAAGGTGGCGAAAATGGTACAGGTTCTAAATGAGGAAGAGAAGTGGTGTGGACTGATTATGAACATCAATAAAACAAAAACAATGGTATTTGGAGACAAGGAAATAGGAGGGAAGATCAGTGTAGATGAAATTAAACTAGAGAATGTAGAGAAGCTCACGTATCTGGGGAGAAACATGGTGTATGATCTAGACTGCAAGAAGGAAATAGTGACTAGAATAGCAAAAGCAAGAGAAACTTTGAAGGTGATGGGTAAGATCTGGTAAAGCAAAGCGATTAGCTTAGGAATGAATCTGAGTGTCCTGAAACTGTGTATTCATCAGTATGTTTTATGGATGTGAGACATGGATGATAACTAAAGATTCAAAGAAAAGAATATTGGCATTCAAGAGGAGCTGTTATACAAAGATCCTGAGAATAGCATGGCTGCAGAAAATCACCAACGAGGAATTATATAGGGAGATACAGCCAAAAGAGAACCTGCTGCAGAAGGTTATACAACAGAAGTTGCAGCTATTTGGGCATATTTGCAGAATGAATGATTAACAAAAAATCAAGACTCTGGTATGCAGCATAATGGATGGCTCAAATAGCAGAGGCAGACCCCACAGAGAAAGGGTAGATGATATAGTAGATAGGTGCAGAGCTAGTCTACAGAAACTAAGCCACTCTGTACTACAAGGGGAAAGATAGAAGGAAATAGTGAAAGAGGCATCGAACACCAAGAGTCACTGAGCCCAAGGTGTTTGTTGATGATGATGATGATGATGACTACTCAGGTCGCAGTACTGGGCCCCACCCTCCCCTCAGAGCCATACAGAGTACTGCCACAGCACTTCAAAGGGTCCCAGTAGTCCAGTTGCTGGCACTGCCAAAGTAGCAGCAGCACCATCAGAGCTCAAGGCCCTTTTCAAATGCCGGGGCCCAGGGCAACTGCCTCCATTGCCCCTGCTGGTCAGTGGGCCTGCCCATACCTCTTGGCCTTACAAGTATCTAGATGTACCCAGAAATCACAACTGGCACAGAAAACTTATTGACATCCCTTTTGTGGCACAGGAAACAGTGCCACAGGAAACAGCTGAGGCATTTGCAGGCAGCTGGATGGGGATGCAAAAATATGGTTCTGATGACAAATGCCACCATGTGGACAAAAGCTATGTCTTGTAAATAAGTTGCTTGTGCTTCTAAAAGGTTGTATATTCACAGTTATAGCTCCAGTATGGATGGAGCCTAAAAATAATTCCTTTTGCACAAAACTGCTTCTGGCCTTTGTTAAAAACTTATTAGTGGCTGTGAATTCTATAGTATTTTATATCTGCATGGAAAACATAACTTGTAATACAGAAGAGCAGTGTTTCTTAATCCTTTGTACTGGGTCATTTGAGCAAGTTGCCCTCATCTGTGATACGGAGCTTCTTCGCTGATGTTTTCCTTCTAATGCTGCTTAAGTTTCTGATATGTTCCCTGTTCTGTTTGTTGGATTAAATACATGTCTTTAAGTGATGGAAAAAAGAGATGATGCATTTCTCAAGGAAACTTTAAAATGTGCTGCACACTTACCCAGAATCAGGAAAATTTCTGTTTCCTTACCTATGACACTTGTCGTCAATCTTACACAGTTAATTGAGTGAAAAATCTAAGATATCATCCATGCATAGTATACTAGTCACAGCGTAGCAGCAGCAAATTTTTACATTCATCTAACTGAAGCATTGAGCATCTTAAATTCACTGACTGAAGCTTCCTTTCGCCACACATGTTGGCTGGGAACACAGGGAAAAAATCTGTCTTCTGTTGTTTCCTCATCAGCTACTGCATCATTTTTCAAAAGGAAACAACTGGGGAACAGCCTGATACCACTGCAATTGCAGGGACAACAGATTTGCATGGTTAACACAGGAAACATGCAGTGTTGACAATTTTAGTCAGACATATTTTTGGAGAATGTATCACTTGACATCACCCTTAATTAATATCAGAGTCTTGGAGACTCCAGGACAATCTTGGAGAGTTGACAACTGTTCCATAGTCACCAGTTGGCTGTTTAAAGGTATGTTGCCAGACTTTCAGTGGTGCTGAGCAACTGCAGCTTTTATTTGCATCAATGGGTTCTGGGGTTGCTCAGGATCTCTGAAAATCCAGGTGTTTCTCTTGCAAACTTTGGCCTTTTAAAACATAAAGTTGATCATCAATTTTTTTCTTCCTTTCTTTCTATGTTTAGGCAATCTCACTGCTGCTATGCAAATAGCATTTACTGTGCTCTGTGGCTTGTTAGTGTTCTGCCATAATTATTGCAAGGGCTCAATCTTGACTTTCCAGTCTTGCAAAATAATAGCTTTCTCTCACCTGTCATTTATTCGCCCACTCATCTGAAATGCCAGAGAAGAAAGCATGTGGCGTAACATATCACTGTGAAAGAAACTGATCATATTTCTGCCTTGCGGGAAGGACTTCCAAAAAACATACATTTCAACAACAATGCAGATAACTTCAATAGCTGTAACTGTAGGTAAAAATCTCTGCAATAATACCACTAATATCATACTTTATTGTATGTTAACTGCCATACCTGTGCTTGACTGACAGTAGCCCTGCAGAGAAGCAGTTGGTACAAGTTGGCTTATTGTGCTACTATTTTTGATGCAATGAACGTGACAAAAGAGTTTATATTCTGCGATGAATATTTTCATTCTGCTCTAAAACATGGTATGATGGGGGTTTTGTAACAAAGAGGGATAACTTCCATAGAGTTGAGTAAGAAACATCTGAGCAGCCTGATTCTCTTTTAAAACTGGTATAAAATCTAGGACCACTTTACTGAAGTCAATGAAGTTATATGGGTGATAGTGAGAAAATAATTGCACTCTATGATTTTAACTTCAGATCTATCTGTGCAAAGATGGAGTTATCTGAAGAGAGATATTATTTTACACAAGCTGCAGGAAAAAGTAGGGTATCATTGTCAGAAAAAACACCAGTTAATATTGTCAATAAAACAGCAAGAGTGTAACTTTACTGGCATATAACTCATATTTTTCAAATGTTTTGCAAAGTTGACACCATCAATCAAGGACTGAACAGAGACCAGGAATGACTGGTAAAATACAAGAGAAGTTGTTCCTCTCTCGGTGTTCACACCTTCACATCAGTTGCTGGAAGTGGGCCACATCCACCCTGCTTGAATTGACCTTGTCAATTCTGACATTCCTCTTGATTGGTACTCTTTTCTTTTCATGAGCCTGTATAATTAGACCTATCCCTGAAGTCTCCACTACATGCATCTGATGAAGTGGGTCTTTGCCCATGAAAGCTCATGCTCCAAAGTATCTGCTAGTCTATTAGGTGCCACAGGACTTCTCGTTGTTTTTGCATTTTTTTTTCTGAAAAGATTAGTTACTGTGAATAAAAGTATCCGATGAAGTAGTACATGATATATCCTGCACTGAAAAGAAGATGGAATGGAAATAGTCTGCAAGTGATCATTCCTTTCACTAATTTTTATGTTTCTAAGAGACCATGGACATAGATGTGAGGGAAATGAAGACTTTGAAAATTAATATTATAAAATGAAGGGGTTTTTACTGTATAATTTAGCACAAAGTAAAGATATGATATATTTAGTGACTTTGTATATTGGGTTGTGTTTTGTTCTTTCCTTTTTTTCTTTTTTTTTTCTGCTATTGGTGGATGTGAAGGAGAGGAAAGAAGAAGAAGAAAAGTAACCTCTCCTTTGGAATCCAATCCTGCACACTGCTGACAGCCCTCCTTTCTGGTGTTGGAGTCCCTCAGTTTTCATTGACTTCACTTCTTAGCACTGTTGATGCCAAATTTAGTACACTCATTGACATTACTGATCGGTTCGCACATGAGGATCAGTCTCAACTTCAGGCTGCCTCCTCATTTCCTCATTCTTCTCTTCATTATCCTCGAGATCCCATGTCCTATCCACTAGTCTCCAAGACAAGCAGAAGAAGCTCTTTAGTTGGCCAGAGATGTGTCTATTCAGTGACACAAGGTGCTCCTTCCTTCTTGAGAGGAACAGAGGCAAGAATTCAAAACTGAACTCTGCTGTATCTGACTGCCTCTTGTAAACTGTACTTCCAAAGACAGGTGATTCCTCAAACTTGGCAGTTGTCAAATTAATATGAACTCACCTATATGTTCAAAAATGTGAAAGGGGTGCCGGAAGAAAACAGGAACCAATACTACTTATGTAGCACAGTATACATAATCTTAGCTTATGGATTTGGGAAACATAAACAACGGGTGTTTCCTTCAAAGAGGAACGCAGATGAGGGAAATGGAAAACGCTGATGAGGCACTGATTTACATATCTTGCACTTCATTTGCATAATCTTTTTTCAGAAGAGATTCTTTCGAAAGACACAAAGCTGTGTAGATGGGGCTCATTCGAAAATAAATCCCATCTTTATGGGAACCCTTCTTACTGAAACAAAACCAACTTTATATGCACTTCTATTGTCATTCCAGAACATAATTTCCTGCAGGAAAGTCATGGAATAGAAGTGTCATGGGGGGTTCACCAGGCAGTATCATTCAGGCTGGAAGACTGCAGTCACACAGGCCGTTTCTACACATGCCACTTTCTCTGAAAGTGGCATGCTAATAAAAGGCCCAAAATATTCTGGAAGAAGGGGCCTCCAGAAGGACAACTTCCTTACAGAAGACCCCCCCAGGGGCCGCGCTTCTAGATGCTGTTTTGGAGTCCGGAAGAGTGTCTTCCAGACTCCAAATCATGTGACCTTATGCTAATGAGGTGTGGGGAATTTACATCCATGCCTCATTAGCATATTTTGGGCCATTTATCAGCATGCTACTTTCGGAGAAAGTGGCATGTGTAGAAATGGCCACATAGTCATTTCCAGGTATGTCTTATATGCTGGAAGCTGTTTGTGAGCATTTCAGGTATGGAGACAGCAATAGCAAAACCATGTAAAGGGCTCACCAAGCTAAAGAGCACAATGACACAGATGCTCACTCATCTAGATCAGTGTTTCTTAAACTTTTCTGAGACCATGGAACACCAAACAACAATATATTTTATAAGGAATACTTACGCAATTTTTCTTCAAAAAAATTGTCAGACCAAAAACATTACCAAACAGCAACATATACAGCAAAAACAAAATGAAGTAATTTAATCAGGGATCATAGCAATGAAGAACTAATATTCTATCTCATTTTAATGACAGAAAATATATTCCATCTGTGTATTTTTACAAATACTCGGAGCACACTGCAAGTTATTCATGGAAGGAATACCAGTAAGAAACACTGGTCTAGATTATATCCTGGATATATCACATTGTTAACAAGTGTAAAGATGTGCAACTTTGTATTGTGTTTTTTTTTCAGTAAATAAAGTGATAACATTTCAAAAATAAGTGTCTTTATATACTGACAAAGTTTTAAGTTTCCAGCCTTGGTACAGGTGATAACAGAATATAGGATAGTCTCTGAAAGTAGTGATAAAATTGCTGAAATTGAGGATCAATTGCATCTTTATCTTTTTTACTTTTATTTCTGCAATAAACTACTGTCATGTAAGGGTTCACATATATATGATATAAACATTTGTGTTTTTCCATGCACTGCAGTAAAAAAGAAACATTGAGAATGCATGCATTTGTTTCTTTGGCACTATCTGCATTTCCTACAGATCAAAGGATTAAGATACTTTGTACAGCAGTGCCAAAATATATTCAGAAAAATGATATAAAATGCCATTATGGTAAAAAAAAAAAAAAAGGGGTGTCACTAAAGAGTATTTTTCCAAATGTTCTTGCTCACACAGGTTGCTGTCACTATGACACAGAAATACTTTGCAAATAAGAAAGAACAAAGCAAGCTGATAATTTCTTGAAATTATACATTTCCAGTGTGCTACATTTCAAACTAAGTAGGTTTTCTAATTAAGAAGGTACAGCTATTCTTTGCTTCCAGGTCAGGCTGATCATTGGTAAAAAACGCAGAAAAAGTAGGAGTCACAACAGGTTCTAACAGCAGTCATGTTAGTGCTCTTCTGGGTTGTATGACTTAGGAAGTGATAGTATAACAAGTCCTGTTGTCCAGGAATAGGCAGAAAACGGAATTTTTCTTTGAGGAACGTCCCTGTTGGTACTCCATTGTAAGTATCCACCCAGGAGAGATTCAGGTGCTGTCCAGATGATTAGCACACTGCCTACAGCCACCCAAAGCTGGCAGTATGTGTTTCTATTGGTAGTGTATATCCACACATGCCCTGGTGCACATAACAAAATTTATTCCACCCATGGATGGAAATAAATTAGAGGGCTCACTGACTACCAGCACTTTGTACTACGTTTGAGCCTAACCATGACCCCAGAGGTCTTCTCAAAGGTGCTGGCAGTGGTGATCCCTCATCTTCACAAATCAGGAATCATGGCATTCCCTTATCTTGATGGCTGCCTGATCACTGCCTCACCTCATCATATGAATGACAGAGTCAACCTATGTACCACCCCTACACAAAAACTGAAATTCATCTGGGCCAACTTGGACTGCACACAAGCAGAAGCTGCACATTGTTTTGTGGCCCTCAGTCCTCTCTCCACTACTGTCATTCACAGCCCACAGATAGCAACCCGGCAATGGCTTCAACTTCTCAGGCAGCTAAATGAGGAAAAAAACAAATTAGTCAACACTTGAGAAAAGTGTCTTTAATTATTATTAAAATACAGTGTCCAAACTGTACTGCCCTTGTACCTTGGGCCGCAAGTAGTCCCCTAAATGTGCACTACAGTAACTGTGGCTTTTAGTATAAGTAAAGGAATTTAATTCTGACCCAAAGTAAACATATCTCAGAAGAAAAATGTTGATTGAATATCCAGAAATTTCTGCTTGTTAATTCCTCCCACAATACCTAATGCACTCTTAATAATTCTTCAAAATTTAAAACTATTGAAAGGCGTGTGACAAGTTCAGTTTTCAAGAGTAATCTGGAGTAATTTTACTGAATCTGGGGCAACTAAATTCAGTAATTAAGTCCTTAATTGCAGTCATGTGTAAATCTCAAGATCCATGCCAAAGTAGACATGGTCCCATTCCCATTGAAACCAATGGGAATTAAGCTAGTGACTTTAAAGAGAATAAAAGTAAGCACTTTGTGTGAGATGCCTTCTGTGCCCTTAAGTTCTGCGTGAACAACATGAGTTCCCATGACCATTCATTAGAGATGCATGGGCAATGACCTGGAATATATTGTTTTTATAAAATGTATTGGGTTTTGAAGTCTTCATTGTAATATTGGTGAAATAGAGCTGCCAAATATGTAAATTCCAAGTAGGCCTGGAATAGGGATAGGAAGGAATCCAAGGAACAGGGCCTGGGTTAGACCAAATTTCCTGAAACCCGTCTTTGGAAAAAAACAAACAATTCACCTTATTGTGGGAATTGCTGAGCCAGGAAAGTTCCATCCTCATAATAGCGTCCACCTTCATCCTAAATATGCTGCTGGGGAAAGGAGCAGCATAAAAATAGCTCCAGAAGCCCACACAGGGTCATTTCCAGGAAGAGCTAGGGGAGGGATAGCTCAGTGGTTTGAGCATTAGCCCTCATTGTGAGCTCAGCCCTTGAGGGGGCTATTTAGGGATCTGGGACAAATAGATTTAATTTAAAAAAAAACATGGTGCTTGGTCCTGCCAAGAGGGCAGAGGACTGGACTTGATGATCTCCCAAGGTCCCTTCCAGTTCTATGAGAGCTGTATCTCCATATATTATTTATTACTATTTAGGGCTGAGGAGGTCCAGCTATGAATCCACCCTTTGAGACAGCACCCCAGAAGTAGAGAGAACTGTGTGCAAGTGTATTAAAGGGACACCTGCATCAGTCACAAGACTGTGGTTTAGAGGAAAGGACTGCAATTAAACAGCAGCCATGGCCCAAACTAAGACATTGAGTGGTAGGAAATGGCCGAAAAGAAGGTAAGCAGGGGATGGGATGAGTGCAGGTCATTCCACACTGGCACACTTTCAGGAACAGATGCCAATGGAGCAGTGATGCCCTGGTCTTCCTACCTACTCCAGATCCCTCCATATCTGGACCTGACATTGTCAGGAATAGGGACTTACCAACAAGGAAGCTGAGCCAGATGAACCTGATTCAGGGTGTCCCTGACATACAAAAAAAGATTGGTGCATGTAACAGGGTTGCACTCTCTTCTCATAATTGCCCCCTGGCTGAGTGTGGGTGCTTGCACTCTCCCGTTGTCTATGGAGACTCTTCACTGACTCAGCCCTCCAGTCAAGTCACACACAGTCTGCAGTCACTCTGGCTGGCTTGGAGGATTTCTCTATTGCCTTTTTCTGGGATGGGGTATGGCTGGACCACAAGGCCTCCAACAGGGGGGTCTCAGGGCCTAATCCACTCGCTTACAGCATGTTAGTCCTGACCACTAGAGCTGACAATTCAGCTACAGCATGGTTTTATTCTCATTTAAAATGCATTATACTAGTTATGCATCTTAAAGCCCTATGGAATTATTAGTAGGTAAATTAGAGTCACCCTTGTGGGAGTAGGTGGGTAGATTGTCATTTGCAAAACCATGGAAAAGAAAAGAACAGCTTACTTATTGCCTTGTAAAGGAAATAATATGCATTAGAACTGAATGACTGAGAAGGCATCATCTCATTCAACATGTGATGGACCCAAACTACAAAGCCTACATCAATATTTTAAATTCCCACCCTGAGGTTGCAAGTTTGCATGTGGTGTTTTTGATTTAATACAATCTCTAGATTAAACAGTATGCACCTAGCATATAACTGGCAGTAAAAAAGGGACAAATGAGGATCAATACAATTAATAGATTACTTTCCTCAGAGCTATTTCAATGCCATGTATTTGAAGCAGATTAATAGACAGGACTAGATTGTTTCAGTGAAGCAATTTGGCTGGAGGATGATTCACCTTGAAACTGAACAAAAGACCAAAGGCCCACGCACACTCGGAGTTTGGGGTTGCAAATTCTGCTGAAGAAAGCAATCAAAAAAATGGGAACTACAGCAGAAGGGGCCTAGCATAGGAAGGAGCAAGATACCACAAATACATTTTACTTCCTATACCCATAGGCTATTAGGCTATGTCTACTGCAACAAAAAAAAAAAATGTCACAGCTGGCCCAGGTTCTCTGATACAGGCTCAAGAAACTTAGGCTGTGGGGTTGTAAAATTGTTGTGCAGACTTTCAGGTTCCAGCTCAGGCTGGAGCCCAAGTTCTGGGACCCCACAGACGTCTACATAGCAATTTTTAGACCTGCAAGCCTGAGTCATTTGACCTATGCCAGCCATGGTGAATGCCCTTGATCTTTCGTACAGTTTGACTCTCTCTGGTCCAGCACCTTCAGGACCTGACTGGTGCCACATGAGAGAATTTGCTGGACCATTGGAGGCCAATATTATCTAGCAGTATTACCAACACTTTCACTGCTCAATGGGCTCTTAGACAACTTTTAGGGGTAAATTACAGCTAAATAACAGCACAGAACTTCGAAAGCCAGGACTGGTGGCTGTAAGCAAACTTTATGGGCCCATGGGAAACTTGGCCACACTCATGATTAGTTAGCCACATAGCCACTTAAACAATGCAAGACCACAGATGTTGTGGGACTAGAAAGTGCTTGACTAGAGAGATTCAACATGTATCAGTGTAAAAACACCCCAAGAGGCTGTGAGTCAGCAAAGCTCTTCTTCATGTACTGGAAGTTACTTTCAGTGGTGCTATCACCATTCAGCACTTGGGTATGGTGAAACTGATTTGGCTGGGATGGAACTGTTTTGTCCTTTAGTGTAAGTTTACTTGATGGACTTGTTCTAATGTAAGTTAATATATTGAAGTTTTATACTGATTTTATGATATTGCAGCTTGAGGTGTTCTGTTTCACCTTGATAGAATTATTTTGTCCTCTTAGAAATTTGCTTTTGAAATAATTGTATTGTTCTGGGCATGAATGAGGCATGTGTGGTATGCAAGGAGATCAAAAAAAAGATGCCAGCAAACTACAAAAGAGAGAGTGAAGCAGACGAAAGTGCCAGTATCGTATTATGATTAGGCCCCGATGGGTGAAGAGCACAGACTGATGACTCTAACATGCAAAAGTTGTCTGCTCCAAATCAAGACCAAGACAAGGAGATGGAGGATACCTATGAAAACAAAGTGCTGCTGATGGAGACCTGCAGAAACAACCCATTCATGATTAACAATCCAAGCATATGACAGAGACCAGAAGTTTGCATGAGGATCTGTTATGAAGGTGGGTGGGAGCCGAGGGGCTCTGGGTCATTCTGCAACAACAACAGAAATGTGGACGTTTTTGGCTGATGCCTAGCTGCTCCTAGCTGTATTCAGTCCAGCTAGCCACTAGAGCAACAGTAAGGAGTGGTTACTATAACACCAGTGGTAGAACCTGCTGAGGGGGAGTGGCGAATTGAATGTATTCATACGCTGATTTCTGATATCACTTTTGTACTTTAAATGAATGCATTGTATGCCTTTGTCCCCCCTTCCCAACTCCCCCCCCCCCGCATATGCGCTTTTAGCATAACACTAGCTGAGGATCTGAACCACATTATATTCCAGCTATTGGAGTCCTGGCAACAGGTGGGAAATATTTTAATTAGGGTTGTTTGGAAAAAAATAGCAGAGTCTTCCAGAATTATTTTATCAAAAAGGTGCTCATTTTGTGCAAAGAAACTTTTAAATGTGGGAAGTGTTAGGAATTGATTGGCTGCACCCAACCTCCATCCAACACGTCCACCATTAATATCATGGAAGAATGTGGCCCTTGACCATTTTCCAAATTCTTGTGGTGCCCCACGCGATCAAAAATTATTTCCTACCCTTGTGGTAAACTAATACTAACTTTGAAAAGCCTGTTGTGTGGTCGTTTCTTCCCTGCATTAATTGCATAGTGAACTAACTTTTAGTTTAATGTCTTTATTTAGCACCTCTTAACATCTGTTACTCTGTCAAATCCAAATTAGTATCAACTAACTACAGTTGGCTACAAGTATGATACCAGGCAACCTAAAGGTCTACTGACCTCTGTCACAGCCTTTGGTCAGCACAGGCTGAGCAGAACAGATTTAAATGGTGAGTGTTGGCATAGGAAACAAGTCAGGCAAAAGGAAGGAAGAATTCACCATTCAGTTAGTTGTCTGATCAATTTGCTAGCCTGAATGTACTTATTTAAATTGCAGAGTTCAGGTCACATTAAAGGCACTATTGAGAAGAGTTAGGTTAAATATAGATAAGTTATTTATTATTATAGAGATGGTACCTATTGTATTTTTTCTGAATTTTGAACAATAAAATGATAGGAAAGCATTTAACAATAAATGTTGTTTAGATCTTTAACTTGTGTAATGGTGCCTAATTTACAAGCACATCTAATGGTATTTCAACAGAAAACTTGTTAAGGAATTTCAAGATTAGGGTAACGGAATGGCTTTGCATTCTGTTAGAAGGTGAGATGATGCATTGATTTGTCTGGACGCAGGTGTATTTCTTTCATTGATTCTCTCAAAAACATTCTGGGCATTTTTATGGCATATAGTTTTCTTCTTTGACTTCCATGATCAATCTGTAATTAGTTTCAGGGACTGTGTTTTGTATATCATTGTTGCTGGGTAGTGTTTGAGCCTTCTTTGAGAGACAACTTCTTATTTTCTGTTGCTGTGAAACAGAGGAGGACAGGTCAGGAAGCTCATGCTCAGCTCTTTCATTTCAAGCCTCTTTCATATGTGAAAATGCAAGAAGTACAGAAAGAGGGAAAGGAGCTCACATCTTTGTTGCAAGATATAACCAAACATATCAAACAGCCACAAAAACAATATGCTATTCTACTGTGTATAATATTACTGAAATGTATGCATGACATTTAACAATTAATATTTTCCATGCCACTTAAAATATAACAAAACCCAGAGCCTCATGTTGGAAAGAATGCTTTGGATTTGTTTTTTGCAATATGTAATTTTTCATTTTGCAATACCAAGGTGGTTCATTTCTATGACCCATTCTATAAGTACAGCTGAGTAAAGAGCGGTAAGGAAAAAAACCTCCATAGTTCATGAAATCTAACGAACTATTAAACATGGCTAGCACACCCACCCCACCCCCCCCAAAAAAAAGATCTTTTAAACAAACCTCTCTGCTGAGCTGAGAAGCTAAAGGAATCAAACAAGATGCAGCTGTAAAAATGAAATTATAGAAAGTTTGTCACTAAAATGTAAGTACAATATTAGCGCTGTTTCAGTAAAGTTATGTTGTATTTACCTGGTTTAAGAAGAAGAGGAAAACGCTGATTTAAAATTACCATATGGATGACACAGTTCAGGGAATCTCTTTGCAAAGGTGCAGCACTCTCTGAACAGTTGGCGATATATTCCATATTGTATTACTGTTAGGTGTGAATACTATTTCAACCAACATAGACAGAGGTCTTTAAAGAATTGTTGCCTTTCAGACACGGTAGTGATGCTGTTACTGTTGGGAAGACGTTGCCCTATAAAACACATCTACGCTAGAGTGATCTGTTGACAGAACAACAAGAAGTCTTGTGTCACCTTATAGACTAACAGATATTTTGGAGCATAAGCTTTCATGGGCAAAGACCCACTCCATCAGATGCATGAGTGCGGGGGGTATTATTTTAGTTTAGGTGGGTATTTTAGTTTGAGGAAAGCTTGGTAAAGGTCTTGTAGATATTTGTCTCTGTCTGATGGATCAGAGCAAATACAGTTGTACCTTAGTGCCCGGCTGTAAACAATGGATTATGTAGTATGCCCTGGATGGAAGCTGGAGGCATGTAGATAAGCACAGTGGTCAATGGATTTTCAGTATAGGGTGGTATTTATGTGACCGTTGCTTATCTGCACAGTACAGCCATATTTGCTCTGATCCATCAGACAGAGACAAACATCTACAAGACCTTTACCAAGCTTTCCTCAAACTACAATACCCACCTAAGGAAGTGAGGAAACAGATTGATAGAGCCAGACGGATACCCAGAAGCCACCTTCTACAAGACAGGCCTTGCAAGGAAAACAAGAGAACACCACTGACCATCACATAGAACCCCCACCTAAGGCCTCTCCCGCGCATCATCAGTGATCTGCAACCCATCCTGAACAATGATCTTTCACTCTCACAGACCTTGGGAGGCAGGCCTGTCCTCATCTATAGACAGCCTGCTAACCTTAAACTAATCCTCACCAGCCACTACAAATCACAAACCAGTGACTCTAGGCCTGGAACCAGCCCCTGCAACAGTCCTTGCTGCCAACTCTGCTCATGTATCTACACCAGTGACATCATCACAGGACCTACCATCAACTATACCATCAGGGGCTCCTTTACCTGCACATCTACTAATATAGTATACGCCATCATGTGCCAGCAATGCCTCACTGCAACTGACATTGGTCAAACTGAACAGTCTCTCCGTTAGATGGACATAAATCAGACATCAGGAACGGCAATGTACAGAAGCCTCTGGGAGAACATTTCAATCTCCCTGGACACTCAGTGGCAGATTTAAGGGTGGCAGTCCTGAAACAAAGAAATTTCAAAAATCAAATGGACAGAGAAATCTCTGAGCTGCAATTTATTTGCAAATTTGACTCCATTAACCATGGATTAAACAGAGACTGGGAGTGGCTCGCAGCTTACAAACACAGCTTCTCTGCTCTGGGTGTTAATATCTCCCCACTAGACACTGACAAAGGCTCACATCCCCCTGTCTGGTCTAACTTGTTTTTTCCTCCTTTGATAAGCACTGTTGTTACTGGGCTATTTCCACCTTGCTGAATAGACCTTGACAGCTCTGGCCCTCCCTTTTACTGGGACCCCACTCTTTAAATACCCCTCTGAAACACTCCCCCCCACTCATGCATCTGATGAAGCGGATCTTTGCCCATGAAAAATTATGCTCCAAAATATGTTAGTCTATAAGGTGCCACAAGACTTCTTGTTGTTCTCGAAGCTACAGACTAACACGGCTACCTCTCTGATACTGTTGACAGAAGTTACTGTCAGAAGATATCTTCCAACAAAACTCTTGTTGACAGATTGTGGCCAGACTGCAAAGCAGATTGAAAGGGCAATCCACTCTGTCAACAGAGAGCAACTCAACTGCGTGGCCACTTTCTTGACAAAACTGCCAAGCAGAAGCACAGCAGACTTGGCTGCCTGGTATCCCAGAAGCCCTGTCTGTTGACAGAGGGCCCCCCAGAACATCCCAACTTGCTTTTGTCATCAGATCTCTGTTGACAGAGGCATTCTGCCTCATAGGGGAGTGGCAGAACACTGTCGACAAAGGTGCTGCATTCTGTCAATTTACTGTTGACAGAATGCTTTGGGACTGTGGACGCTCCAATGGTTTTGTTGACAAAACACCAATTTTGGGGAAAAAATAGATTCTTTCATTCACTAGTCATTCTGAAACATAGGCTACGTCTACACGTGCAGCCAACATCGAAATAGCTTATTTCGATGTTGCGACTTCGAAATAGTCTATTTCGATGAATAACGTCTACACGTCCTCCAGGGCCAGCAACGTCGCTGTTCAACTTCGACGTTGCTCAGCCCAACATCGAAATAGGCGCAGCGAGGGAATGTCTACACGTCAAAGTAGCACACATCGAAACAGGGATGCCAGGCACAGCTGCAGACAGGGTCACAGGGCGGACTCAACAGCAAGCCGCTCCCTTAAAGGGCCCCTCCCAGACACAGTTGCACTAAACAACACAAGATCCACAGAGCTGACAACTGGTTGCAGACCCTGTGCCTGCAGCATAGATCCCCAGCTGCCGCAGAAGCAGCCAGAAGCCCTGGGCTAAGGGCTGCTGCCCACGGTGACCATAGAGCCCCGCAGGGGCTGGAGAGAGAGCATCTCTCAACCCCCCAGCTGATGGCCGCCATGGAGGACCCAGCAATTTCGACATTGCGGGACGCGGATCGTCTACACGGTCCCTACTTCGACGTTGAACATCGAAGTAGGGCGCTATTCCTATCTCCTCATGAGGTTAGCGACTTCGACGTCTCGCCGCCTAACGTCGAAGTTAACTTCGAAATAGCGCCCGACGCGTGTAGACGCGACGGGCGCTATTTCGAAGTTGGTGCCGCTACTTTGAAGTAGCGTGCACATGTAGACGCAGCTATAAAGAGAGATTCTTTTGGGTCAAAACAATGATGATTTTTTCTTTGTCAGTCAGTGAAAATGTCAGAAAACATTTAAGTTGAATGTAATGAAATTTTTAATTTGGCCCAACTAGAAAATTCTGCTTTTTCTTTTATTAAGTACTTGAAGTCATGAAAGGACTAGGTTCACAAAGGAGGAGGAAATTGGACAACAATGACAAGTCATTAGACTGGTGAAAGAATGAGAATGATTCTGTGGTTTAAAGTTACCCCGAGTGACCCAAGTCCAGTGGCTAGGGCACTCTCCTGCAGGGCAGGAGATCAAGTTGCTACCCTTTGTCCACATCAGCCAGAATTGAACTTGGGTCTCTCATATTGCAGGTAAATGCCTTTACCATTGAGTGGAAAGCTAGACAAGCATTCCTCCTATCTCTCTCACAGCCATCTTATGACTGCAGTCTGGAAAAAAAATCAAAATTGTTCACTAATATCAAAAAAAGCATTTTATTTCAACATTACACCAATATTACAGTTTGTGTCAACATTACCAGCCAATTGCAGTTTAGTCAATATTGCTTGGCAAATTCAACATAAACTGGGCTTGACCAGAACAACACTTTCCATTAAGCAACTATTCAGCCCTAGTAACTAGTGCAAATTGACCAATGTAAATTTTCAATAGTCCACTAGAGACAGATTAAAGAGGCTTAATTTTCAGCAAATGATACTCAGTGGCCACCTAAAAATTGAGGCAACCCTGATTACTAAACATTTATTTAAATTTTGGGCTGAGTCTATAAACATGAAGGAGAAGAAAAACTAAGTATGTGTTCTTGAACACATGAGATGGAATTTCTACAGTCCTTCCATTCCTTTGCTCTCCTCCTTTAGTGTTTCCTTCTCCAAAAATATTCTCATTGGGATTACATTTTAGACTGGTATTTTCTGCTGTTTAGTTTGTAGGCTAAGATTCAATATCAAATCATTTTAATATCTGCTCTGTTATCTATAGATCTGGTCTCGTTGTTTTACACAATCCCAATTTCTAACTTTGATTTCATGTTGCCTTGAAATGACTTGCATTTTTCACTGGCTAAGGACTTCAAGGTAGCCTGAGAAGTAGCTGTGAAATACAGTAAAAACTCTGAGTTACACAGGGGTTGCATTCCTGAAACCCCTGTGTAACTCAGAATTTCACACAAAGTGGGGTTGGGAGCCTGGAACCAGGCTACAGCTTGATTCCCAGCTCCCTGCCTCTTGTGGAACCCAGGAAACTGACCAGCCCACCAGTTTCCTGGCTGCTTCGCCTTGCTTTCCCCCAGCCATGTGGCTGTTGGGTAGGGGGAAGGTAGAGAGAAGGGGCTCTTAGCCTGCCTAGCTGCCCATAGCTGCAAGCAGCTAGGCAGGTTGACAGCTGCAGAGCAGCTTCAAGGTGTGTTTAAATTGTGGTAAAGCAAGGTATGCATAACTTGAAGCCACATATTTCATAGGTTTACTGTAGTTTGTAAGAAGGCAAAGAAATGATTGTGTTGCCTCTTGTAATTTCCATCTCCTATTCAATGTTCCTAACCTGCAGAAATTCAGATAGAGATGCTAGTAACTTTGTAATAGTTATAATTAACTTGTTTTAAGTGGCAAATACAAATCTTTGAAAGTCAGCAACCACATTCCTAGGTAATATTTAGAAACACTTTTTGTGATTGATTTATTGCCTACCAAAGATTTTGCAGGCTAGAGTGTGACCAACGATAGAAATTGACTTTACTGCTTGGTAAACAGGTCATTATAATTAAATCATGCTCTGGAAACATGTAGAACGATAGGTACCTCCAGAATTGGAAGGGGGGTGGAGTTTCTAAATATTGAACTAAAACAATGTCCTTTTAAATTTGTACAGGAAACTTTCAATAGATTCATTCAGTAAAACTAGATATATGGATGTTTAAATGTCATTTCTTAAAGCACAAAGTTAGCCATTTTCCTGGTCTTAACTTAAGCCGCTGTGACATTTTTATCGTAATAAAATTGCCAGCATAAAAATAATCCAGAAGGAACTGTGTGTTTGTACTGCTCAAATACTAGCATTAATAGACAGACATAAAATGTTTGTAAAACCTATTCAAAAAATCATTAGTTATCCAGGGTCACTGTTTTAAAATCTGTCAAGGAATATAATGAGCATCTTAATGATAACAGAAGCAATAAGTCTCTACAGGAGGCATATAAGAATGTGAGTATGTATATAGTGAAATAATTCCATCTAATTTATGGAAGTGAACTTCTACCTTCATTTCCATGACTGTTTACTCTGCCATAACACAAGAACTTCAGACATGAAAACTCTGATTGTGTTTGTTTGGAATTTCAGTACGTTAGTTTTTGTGTTTATTCAGACATACCCTACCTCTTTGGTCATTGAAATTGGGCTGAAATCACAAAAGAATCATCGCTTTCATTCAGTTTCCACGACTGTTGGTTTGAGGGAGAGAAGGGAAAGCCTTTTTGCCCAATTATCCCCACCCCATTTCATCAGTGACAGGCCTGGTAGGAGAATAAAAGGAGGGAGCTTAGCTCAGTTAGGGACTGATCAGCGAAGAAGCAGGAGCTGGTTCTGCTGCCCACAGGACCTGAGCCAGAACTGTCTGCTCAGTCAGCTGCAGGAGGACACAAGCCTCTAAACACTCTAAGCTCTCCCTCAGGCAACCAGGAGAACCATGAGAGAAACTCCACTGAGAAGGGGGGAAAGTGGACTCATGGAGCCACACCCCAAACTGAAGGAACAGACTTTGGTAAGTGGCCGGTAAGCAGCCGCAAGTCCCAGTTAACACTGGAATCCAACCACTTTTCAGAGGTTTGAAGTATTTTTGCCTCCAGGGAAATTCAGAAACCACAAGAGCGTGTGATGCTTCTATTTTGCTAAACTAAACTCATTTTTTCAAATCACAAATATCTATATTTGGTAAAAGTTTGTGATAAAGTTACACGATGGTTCTAAGTTTATTTGAATGGGTTCCCCATGTTAAATGACACTGTGGTGTTTATGTCCCACATATGGTTTGAATGAACAACAAATGCATTTGACCATAACTTCAAGCAATATTTACCTCTGATTGTCTCAACATATTCCAGGTGTTCCTATAAAATAATAATTAAACCTTCAAAAATTTAAAAATGCCATATGCAAGATTTTCAAAAATCAATGGAGACGTTGCATGCCCAATTTGAGACACTTAAGGAGTCTGATTTTTCATATGATGGGAGTGCTGTATTTTCACAACAATTGGTCAAAGCTTCATCAAAAAATAACCAAAAATTCTAGTCACTCTTGAAAATCTTTGTCTCCATTTGTGCATCTGTAAAATGAGAACACACAGCTTTGTAAAGTACTTTGAGAACCCTGGATCATATTTCAGACAAAAATATAAAAGTTTCGTTATGCATCATATTAAAATATACTTTGGAAACTCTTTCAGGACACAGTCAAAAAGAAAAACTACGCCCAGCTGATACTTACACATCTTTCATGCGAGGCAGATCTAAATATAAAAACCAGCATCTGAGAACCTCATGTAGACTGACAACCTGACAACTGACAACTCTGGCTTCCCAATGAAGCAAGCCACAGCTTAAAAGCTGGTTGTTTCTTATTCATAAATCCCATATATGGTATCCAAGTTGGCAAAATATCAGAAAGGTTCTTCCTCAACACTATGAACCCCTGTTTGCTGCTGTAAAGAGGTAAGGAAAGCCCTCCCAGCTAGATCAGGAAAAAATTCCCCTAGTGCAGCTACAGTATACATTCAACATACACAGCAAGCACCCTTGTAGGCTTCAGGGGAAATAAAATAACAGCATGGGCAGATTGTCTTTGACAAAATTACTTATTTGGATTACTGTCTGTTTACCCAGTATATAACTCTCATACGCATCAGTGCCCCGGCCAACCGAGTGTGATTATGAGTGCACATTCATACAACTCACATGTTAGCATATGGACTACAGCTATAGTGCCTTCCACTTTTGGAAGCAAAATGCAAAAGAGGCATGGATTTACACATCTCATGCCTTATTTGCATATTCTCCTGAGATCTTGCACCTGGAAGAGCCTCTTCCGGAAACAAAACCAGCCATGTAGATAGAGTTCCTTCAAAGACAAACCCTGCTTTTGAAGAAACCCTTCTTCCTATTTTGTTTCAGGAAGAGGTGTTCTTTCGAAAACAAGGTGTGTTTTCGAAGGAACCCCATCTACACGGCTGTTTTTGCTTCTGGAAAGGGCTGGTCCAGAAGTGAGACTGTGTGAGAATATACAAATGAGGCACACGATATGTAAATCTGCTCCTCACTTGCATTTTGTGTGTAGCAGCATTATTTTGAAATAAACTGCTGCGTGGGCCCCAGCTTTAGCATGAGTACTGTTAATCCTTCCATCCCTTTTGCCCCTAAATTACAGCCACTGAGATTCCCTTTTATGTTAGTGGGAAGCAGGTCTGTTCTACCAGGGATTACTTGAACCCCCTTACACTTTACCTCTGAATTTGGCCCCAAAACTTCACACCCCTTTCCAGAGTCTTGGACCTCATATGGAAGAAGACTAAAAGCACAATCTCTTCTTATGCTGGTTCTCTAGGCTGAAACTCTTCCACTTGGATTCCCTACTCTCTACAGTTGATGACTGTTGGTGTGCTGTTAAATAGCTACCACCCTTCTTTGCTGTTTGTTGGTGGGCAAAAGTCTACCGACCCATCGTGTTGTGAAGTGATTTGGGCACCTTCAAAATAAAAGGCTCTAGAATGATCAGCCAGGCTCTGTAGTAACAGCTCTAGAAGAAGGGTCATGGCTACACTAGCCTCCCCCCCGCTTTCAGAAGGGGCACAGTAATGAGTGACTTCAGCAAATGCTAATGAGGCGCTGCCATGAATATGCATCGTTAGCATAGTGGCAGCCACGAGCGTTTCCAAAGTGCCACTTTCTAAATGCACACTGCCTGAGTAGCTAGGGGTCTTTCAAAAGGACTCCTTGACATGGAAAGCCCCTCCTTCCCATTTGGGATTCAAAAGCGGCACTTTCAAAACACATGCAGCTGCCATTATGCTCATGAGTTGCTGCATATTCATGGCAGCACCTCATTAACGTCTGACGAAGTAGCTCATTACGATGACCCCTCTGGAAGGTGGAGGCTAGTGTAGCCACAGTGAAGCAGTGCAGAGCATTCTCAACTTTTACAATTTCTAAGAAAGTAAAAAGTACAATAGCATGAGAAAATGCCAAGCCATACAACTGGGATACTAAAGCTCAGTTAACATATTTACATTTTTCCCATATTTGTCTGGCATGCACATGTGATAGCTTCATGGGATGAGCTTGGAAAAATCAATATTCTAAATGAAATATCATTGGAATCCTCATCTCATTTTAGCTCTGGCTGGAGTAAGGAGTGGTAATGTATCTATAAATAATGTTTAACTTCAATCTCTTTTACGCTCGTTCCAAACAAATGAGCAATTTTTGAAAAAGCAACTCTAGAAGATGCACTTTTGCCTCTTCATCAAAAAACTATAAAAGTGATATATATTGCAGTATTTATTGCAATGTATTACAAACCTTCATGGTGATCCAATACAGATGCCTCTTTTCTCTGTGGCACCGACCTTCAAAAGTGATGATGTGAAAAGCCCAAGATTTTATGACAGCTTAACTCAAAATACATTACAGCTCCTATATTAATATGTATTTCAAGCTCTGCTATAAACTTGGATATGAAGAGAAACTCTGTACCCTGTGTTCAGCTATAAACTTTAAATATGAAGAAAAAATGTTCATGTGGAAAGAAGCAGGTTTTGACAATATTTATGTGCAATAATATTTCCTCTTGCTCTTTGTCTAGCAAATACGTAGTTCTTTTTGGGCATTCTATAAATTTTACATTTACTAGAGATCTAACTAATAATCAGTGATATAAGGAACACAAGTAAAGAAATATATACATGATACAGTGCTATGGAGATACACTAGTCATTTCATACTTAAGTTTGAAATCAGGTCTCAATTACAAGCCAAATTTTTCTCAGATAATATAGATGGAGGGAGAGGGTGGAAGAGGGAAAATTGACATCAACATTTTTGTGATCCTTGTTTTGCTAATGGTAGGAGTTTAACTTCAATTTATTTCCAATTACATTTAACTTACACTAAAATGATCAAACCGTTGTTTTCAGCTGTAGGATATTAAGGCAATCCTTGTTCAAAATTCGATTAAAGTGTTTTTGGGAATCCCTGTGACAACAAAATTTCCTAGCTTTTTCTCTTGTCTTTCTGTATGAGACAAATTTCTTGCTTAGCCTAACTAAAAGAAATCCAAAGCGGTGTTAGCATTTTTCATTTTTAATGCCTCTCTCAGAATTCCCAGTGCTTTCACATAAAGATCATATTTTAAAACTTGCTAGGTGTACAAAACATTTGAGTACTTTGGAGAGGACAAATTCTCAATTTCATTGCATTCGACAAGGAAAGCTCTTCTTCGGATAAATGTGCTCCTGAAAAAGCAGAATTGTGGCAAATAAGTCTTTATTTGTGAGGGACCAGTTTAGCAAAGCACTTCAATGCAATACTAATTTTAAGGACATGAGTAGTCTCAATTAAGTAACTCATATGTTTAATGTTAAGCAGGGGCTTAAGTGCTCTCTTAAAAGAGATCCCAACTCTCCACCTGCTCCATGAGGCTACATCTCTCCCCACTGAATATCAAAACTGATTAAACTGTATCACAGTCCCTTTCAGCAGATGGACTCCATGCAGTGCTTGTAAGGACTTCAAGGACCATCATGGAACTTTAAAAGGCAGTGGCTCCAGCATTTGTGGTAACCCTAAGTTCATCTTCATTCCAAGCCAATGCTGAAAGCATCACATAGATGCAAGCAACTGTTAAAGAGTATAAAGAAGCTATTTCAGTCTTTCTTTTAATAAGGAGAGTCTGTGGCAGCTACAAAGTAGAGGGTAATGGGGATCTTTTAGATCAATGACTTCTGAAGGGGAGAAAAAAAGGGGACATTAAGTTCTGTAGTCTTCTCATTACATTACATTGTATGCACATAGGACGAAATTTTCTTCTGTGTAAAGACAAGTTTATACCACATCTCAATCTCACATACCCAATAAAGGCCTTATTTGAGGACCTAATTATGCACCTCATAGGCTTCATGTCAGCCCTCTGCACTACAGTGAATTGTGTTCAAGAACACTCAAGTCCCCAGTATAACTCAGCCAGGGATAAAGTATGGTGCCCTAGCCTTCAGAACAAGGGCAGGAGATGGATGGCAGGAGATAAATCACTGATTATTGTCTTCTGTTCTCCTTCTCTGGGGCACCTGGCATTGGCCACCGTCGGCAGATGGGATGCTGGGCTCGATGGACCTTTGGTCTGACCCAGTATGGCCATTCTTATGTTCTTATGTTC
The DNA here is from genome assembly GCF_033958435.1 of Carettochelys insculpta. Classification (NCBI taxonomy): domain Eukaryota; kingdom Metazoa; phylum Chordata; order Testudines; family Carettochelyidae; genus Carettochelys; species Carettochelys insculpta. The sequence continues at coordinate 179,861,708 of NC_134138.1, forward strand.
TTATACTTTACAGGGTATCCCCTTTATACGTCCTGGTTAGGGACTGTGAAGTTGCGATGTAAAGCAAAACAACATATAAAGGAAACTTTTTTTCCCATAAGAATATATGTAAACACAGGGAGATAGGGGCCTCACATGCAGTAACGGTGCCTAGACAACTTGCAAAGAGAAACTTTCTACCATAAAAATACAAGTAAATACATTGGGATAGGGACAGAGTCCTTTAAATTGTTTTCTTGTTTTAATGTCTGGTAGCAATGAACCACACACAGTATACAGTAAAAAAAATATAGAATCAAATATACGTTTTAAATGATTTAATCTTAAAACCCAGAGGGTCCTGCTTCAGGTTCATTGGGAAGTAGTTGCTTCATTTTCTTTTTAAGAAAGAATCCAGGGTTGTCTGCTTTCCTGCTTTTTGTATTGCTTTCAATATTTCTTGATAGCAATCCATCAACTCTCTAAGGCTCCTAACCACCACTGATGAGCAGTCAAAAGGATTGTCACATCTTTGCATTATCTCTATTGCACCTTCAACATGGTAGAACATTTCCTTTAGTGACTGAATTGTGAAGACAGCTTTCTGTTCAGAATCGCCCTCTCCTTCGTCAGCTGCATGCTTTTGAAGAAGAAAATGCAATCTGACTCTACCAGATCTTCATTGCTGAGAGGCAAACCATGCAACTCCAACAACTCATTAATATCGTCAGCTTCCACTATCCTGCCAAAAGTCCAATTCAGGCACGGTTTAGTGGTGTGCCAGTGTGGACACACATTCCTGGATCTGGCACAGATCTTCTAGTTGGGCTAGCCGATGTATTCTAAAGTGAATACTCACTGTTTCAGAGCTTTGCCAGAAATTTTAAAGGTATAGGTCTTTTTGCAGTATGGAATGTTTGTAAGGATGGAACCAGTAAAAAATCTTTCCAGACCATACAACTTATGTGCATTAAACTTTGTTAGTGCTGAAGTCAGTTCAGAGTGTAGCCTGTTGCATATAGTATTTCATGCACTGAAGCGTAAACCAGGTTAGTATGGAACAATGGCCATAGTTAAAGTTCTCCATTTTAAGCCTTCATTTTAGCTCCCTGTTACAAAGTAAGCTGACCCTGCAAGGAGTGGGGAGGGATCTGAGGCTCTGTCTCACATCTGCCAGTTTTAGCCTGCCTTCCCGGGAGAAAAGAATGAAGATGCCTCTCATGGTAGAGGGAGTGTGTAACTAAGGCCCAGGCCTCCTAGGAGATATAAGAGCAGCGTGTGCTCCATAGGAGGAAATCCTAGAAAAAACAAATGCACTGCTGAAAAGGTGAGATAGGGATAGAAAAGATCCAGCAAGAATGAGCAGCTAGAAAGAGGTCCTGGAAAGGCGAGACAGGGCAGATTGGATGGGTTCAGATTCCAGGTTCTAAATGCCCTATGTATGGTGTTATGTGCTGATGTTCAAAACAAGACATGTTTGTCTAGGCAAAAGTTACGTAATGGCTCAATCCTAAGCAAAGAAATGGGTGTTTACTACTTATCTGTAAATTCAGGTAAACGCGTTTATCAAGACAGCAGGGGCAGGAAAAATAACAAAGCCTCAAACCAAAACATGGTAAATTAAGTTTTGAACTTCTTGCCTTTTTTATTTGCTTGTAATTATTTCTATCTTTCTGATACCTAAACTCACTTAAAATCCATTATTTTGGTTTAAACTTATTTTACTCTTAATCTAAACCAACAGTGCTGTGTCTGTATTAAAGTTAACGTCAACTCCAGTTACAGTGGCTAACCTGTGCCTTTTGTCTCCTTAAAAGAGCAAATGGACTGCAATATTTTTTCTGAATCCACGAGGAGACAGGTGGACATGACAGAAAACACTGTTTTCTGGATTGGGTCACCCTGCAAGTAGTAACCAAGGTTGATATAAGCTGTTGTGCAGCAGTTAACGTGCTCTTGGGGTCAGAGCTGCTGACCTGGAGCTATCTTGCATAAAGATACTCAGGGTCTGACCCAAGGCTGGTTCGGAGCAGCCCAGGTGAAACATTAGGAGGCACCAGAGATGGTGACACAACCTCTCACTGCCCGAGACTGCATCCCAATAAATGATCATGGTCCAGGCATGGGTCTTTAATTGCAATGGAGACTCACCCATAAGCATTTGGCAGAATCGTGGCGCTTTACAGCAGTCAATGCACAAGGACAAGAAGAAATGGCTGTCAGTGTGTGTACTAATCTCAAATTGCTAGAGGCAGCTTGCTCTTGCAGTGAGGAACAGCCTTTACCTACATAGGTTAGCAGAGAATCACGACAAGGGAGGCATTCAGAAGCTGACATTTCAGACAACTGAATCACTTCCCTTGACTTGCATCAGATATTGTTTATATATCGTGCTGCAGGAATATCTTACAAATCCAAAGAGTGGTAAGGTTCCATAAGCTCTCATCGAAACGTGCAGTTTCTTTTTATTTTAACAGAGTGTAAAACTAAGGTGAATGTGGTCATTTGTCTCCTAAGTACAAATCCACATGGCAGTTTCTATGCAGTTGATTCTATAAAATGTATCAGTGACATTCCTAATGTGTCCCACTGCGTAGCATCGATGGTAGGAACCAGGAAGTGCCAGATATTAAACATATGAAGATAAATGGCTATTGTCAGAATTACAGGGCAAACACTTTCCAACGCTGTGCAGACCTGCTCAAGTGCACCCTTCAGGTGCTAAGCTTGGATTCATTCAAAGATCTGAAAGCTGCCATTCAACCATTCTTAACGTAGATTCTGGGTTGAAGTCCCCATTTACCCTCCTACTTAATCAGGACCACCTTTTCCAGAGAAGAACAGCTGTCTTACAGTGACAGAACATCTTTTTTTTTCCAAAACAGACATGTATAACAAGTGGAGAAGAGGGTTAAAACAACAAAAGGCCTGGGTCTAACCCTCACCCTTCCCTGACACGTTCCACTTCACCCCGTTCCCTGGCTTCTGGGTTAGGAGGCTGTGCTGCTGTATTCTCTGCCTCCTTGTCAGTGTCTTCCCTTCTAGCAGAAGTTAGCAATTCTCTTTTCCCTTCCTCTGCAGCCCCTTTCTGCAGGAGATACTTCTAACTGCCTGTGGACCTTCTGTACTCAATGTTCTGGCAAACCAGCTGGGTGACTCCTTTTGGTGCCAGGAAATAGCAACTTCCAAACTAGTGGCACAGCCATTGTTTCCTTATCCCCTTTAAGATTGCACAGCTAGGTCTTTTTTCGGACCCTTGTTTCTTTTTCTGCTTTTCCTTCCTAATAGCCTGTTCGATTTGACTCCAGGCAGTCAGAAAAATATGATCAAGCAGGTAAATTGAGGTACATATCATATTCATAAAAAGAGAGAGCTCCCTCATTCTGTAGGGGCACAAAATGCCACCACTGCTCAGCTCCAACAGAGAGGCAACTGCCCTCTGGGAAACTTGCTCTCCAGTGGAAGGTGGTGTTTGTTTTCACCCTCGTTGGAGGAAGTAGGCCTAAAAGTGCGGAACCTCCCAACAGCCAAACCCCAGGATATTCAACAAATTAACATGTCTCCCTGGGGACTGATTGTGCTCCTTTACTCCCCAGCTATGACTGTTTTAGAGATCTGTCACAGGTAAACCGCTCCTTCAGGCCACAGTGTGATAGGTACACCTGCCTCAGTTTTCCCTTCCAGGGTCCACAGTAACAAGGCTGCCCTCTAGCCTGTCACCATGACTCATTTATAACTTAAAATGGTCCATAACTAAAATCCCAAATCACTCCATTTATCACTCCCTGTGCAATCACTGTGATCACCAGGCCCCTCATCCCAGCATGATGCATGTGCTATACAGTGGTGCCTTCAACCACTCCTGAACTCTGTCAATCCAACCCTTCCTGTCCTGGTACCAGGACAGCCACCCAAGCCCTTCAAGTGTATTGCAACCCTCCTCGGAGTACCTCCCATCCTGTCTTCTCTATTTGGGAGCCTCCTTGCTAAGGAAGCATCCATCACTCCACATAGTCCCCTCATAATTCTCTGGGTCCAGCTCTCTGGCCTTGGAGACAGCAGCTTATCCACTGATTTGCTGTTCCCAACCTTCTGCCTTCTCTAGGCTTGGGCTGGGGACACCAGACAGCTTTCATTGCTCTTTAGCCTTCTCACAGAAACTACCTTTTGTGTCTTTCTAGGTCTCCTGTAGTTCACTGCTAGTTCTCACCGACCACTCCTGACTGACCCAGGCAGGTCTGGCTCACTAGCTTCTCCTGACCCTTTGAATAGCCCAAATGCAGCACCATCCTCCTGAATAGCCTAATGGGAGTGCTTATCCAGAGACATAAAGCCCTACTTCATATACAGTGGCCAGCCTCCTTGTGACAAGGTCCAGTGACAAAGGGGTTGTGAGAGACTTACACCAGTGAACATCTGCCAGTCAGACTTTCCACCAAAGGGGCCAACAGTCCAGATTCTGCCAGCAGAAATAAAGTAAATCTACAGTGTGTTGCTCTAATCCTAGAAATCTAGAGCTAGAAAGGACAACCATATGCTGTCTTGCCCAGCCCCCGGAACTGAGGCAGGACTAACTATATCTAACCGAAAAGAAAATAGATCTATCAATGTATGGCAGATATAATCTTTCTTAGGACAACAGAGTATGAATGACAGAACTCTAAGTATATGGCCTGTGTCCATGAATCTAAAAGTTGCATTTGTAATTTTTTTCTTTACAAGGCTTGTAGCCAAAATAGGCCTAAAACCCACATTGCCCTACTCTCACTTAAAGCTAGATCAACATCCCAATGTTAATCTTGTTTTAGGCCCTTACTCTAGTTTTCAGGAAACCTCTATAGAAATACTAAATGTCCTTTAATCTGCTAGTGCATAAGACTTGGCTCAAGAAGAACAAAGAGGAAAATATTAGACAAACTAGCATTTAAAGTCTGAAATATTGATAGGAAGTGTGGTAAATTATTTATTTTTCTGATTCCCCTTTATAAATATACTCTCAGCTTCAGATTTAATTAGTTTTAATATTTGAGAGACTCAAACACAGTCAGGTTTGCTTCATACATTTTTTAAAAATAGTCCTTAAAGGAATTAATTTGGCTTAATTACTTTTTAGTGTCTCTTTTTGCAATCATGTAACAAATATGAATTTCCAGTATATTAAAACTCACAGTATGAAGCAATCCAACATAACAGTGTTTGTAATCGCAATGACCTGGCTATTTTCAGAAAACACTCCACAGTTTGATAGCCTGAGACATTTAAATAACAGGGCCCCAATTTAAATTTTTCTGTTAATGAAATAATTTCAATCTCCCATCCAAACAATCAACACAAGCAGCAGGGAGAGAATGGCTGTGCATGCTGCAGGAACCTGATGCATTGTGGGTGACAATCTGTCAGACAGGGCATTAACCTTTATTTTCAACTGCAGAACTGTGTAAACCAGAATTAATTATCCAACATCTGAGCAATAGTTTTTTTTCCCTATTGCAAATGGAAAATAGTGCATTCCTGCCACTGCACTATGGTTTTACTGGTAAAAGTAATGTCTGAGGGGAAAAGCTTATTGATCAATTAAGGAACACCTAAGTGCGATATTGAAATGTCATAAATCACAATACAAGTAGCTTCTTTGAACATTAAAGAACCTACGTCTCCTGTAGTGTAACATAATTCCTGAAGATGTGAGAGCTTTTATTTTAGTCATCAGCTTTTATCATCATATCATCACCTAACAATAACTTCTTTCTCTAACACCTGTCTCCTTTTTCTGGTGTTTGTATTACAAATATAATGGTTGTCTAAACCCATCAGCTCAGAAAAGACTAATATTTCACATGATTGTGAGGAGAGAGAGACTGGCCAGGAGTTCAAAAAGGTAGCTAGTCAGAAGGAAAGTTCTGTGTTGCTCCGACTTCAGGGCCACAAGGAAAACGTTCTGGTAGCAAGTTAGGAAACTGTAGGTGTCCAAACAATAATTGTAGGAGCCTGGGAAGTGAAATGGGGGAGCAGAGGGCCAAAGGGGCTCAAACCAAATCACATCAAAGACTCTCAGAATAACTGTGTTTAAAAAAAAAAATCACATGCACAAACATGTGCATCAGGTTCCCTATCAACTTTAGGAATAATCACAGCTTGTGTCTGCAGACACATTGAACCATCTCTAGTTGGGATGAGTTTTTTCTAGCAAAACCACAAGTTAAAATAAGTTAGATGCCATTACACGTCTGGAGGTATCTGACAAATTATGAATAACAAATAGTTAAAAGAGTCATAAAGTTATCAGGGCCTGTCTTAAGATGAACAGGCTGGGAAGCTGGAATGGGTTGCATAGGTCTTTCACATATATAAGAATTATAAGAAGTGGAACACTTACTTTTTTGCAAAAGAAGGCTGAACTGGAAAAGAAAATCAGTGATTGTGCTAGGTTGCACATTTGTAATGGATAGGTGTTGCAGTGTGTTGAGCATGATACAGAGTATTAATGGGGCTGATATTGTCAGGGTGAAGATGTACTATACACTGTGTGGTCATAAAGCTGTCTCATGATTTTAGATGGATGATAGGCAAGGAATACAGGGACAGAGTGGAGACTTCTTGAGATACTTTACTTGTATCTTGTATCTTCATTATATCTAGAGATTGTTTTTACTTTTAATTTCATTTTTGTTAACAATTTTCTAGTTTCTGGTGCTTAGGGAATTTTAAACCTTTCAGCTTCTCTGCCGCCCCACCCCATATTAGTGATGAGCTTTACAACTACAGCTTAATCAAGGTTTGTAACTTGAAACTTCATTTTAATGTTGCTTTGTGACATTTGCTTTCTTCAGTGCATAGATATATTCTTGAACAGTCCAGACTTTCCATGCATAGTATACATATGTTTGTTATATATTATTACCAGTGTATTAGGAGTGGAACCAAGTTAAACTTCCAGATGTAAGCACAGCACCAAACGGGAAAGTTCTGATCTGAATATGACTGGAGATCTGAACTCACAGCTCAGGCTCATCTCTTTTTAATAGGACATATTCATAGTTCCACCAACACAAGACAATTCTGCTGATATTGTTATTTAGCAGCTACCACTTTGAGGTAGGTGTCCCCATGCAAAAACCCACATCTGAACTATTGTTTTTGCACTTCAGACATATATATGAATTAAAAGAGGAGAAAAAGAAGGGGTGGGCCAGATGGGGTGAAAGTAATATGGGTGTGGACCAAAACCTACATGAATATTTGCCTCACTTGAATCAGATGAATAATACAGAATGAGGACACAAAGGTAGGGTGATAGGTAGAAATGCGTATGGAAATGGCAAAAACTTTATGAGCTTGAATCAGAGGGACTGGATCATTTCCACCGCACAATATTGAAAGAACTGGCATATGAAATTACACGTCTTGTTGCAAAGATTTTTAATAAATCTCTCAGTTTGGTGATAGCAGATGACCGGAAAATAGCTAATGTACTTAAATTTAAGAAATTGGAATGAGATCCAGGCAGCTACAGACTTGTTAGTTTGACTTGAATAGCATGAAAGGCTCTTACATTTTTTGAAGGAAAAATAATTACCTGGAGGTAAAGGGAATGAGTTATAACATTTACTTACCAAAGATAGATTATGCCAGTCTGACTTTAATGAGATGTTAATTTTTTTAAGGTAAGGGAAATGAAGTAAATTTAATTCACTAAAAGGTTTGTTACCTAGAATGTTGGAGATATGGTGGCGTGCTAATAAGTAAAAAATTCTGTTTAACTAAGAGGGAGGTTGTTTGGGTACAGGAGTGGTTTTAGGGTAGGGGTTTGGCATGCAGTAGAGATTTCAGAATGCTGGATCTGGGCAGCACTCACTGTAAGTGGCTCTCCAAAGTGTGGGGGGACATGTCAGTGTGCCTCAGCAGAGATGCAGCCTGGTGGCTTTGCACAAAGCCTCCACCTGCAGGCTCCACCTCCACAGCTCTCATTGGCTTCAATTTCCAGCAAATGTGAGCTGCAGAGCTAGTGTTCAGGGTGGGGCGGGGTCAGAGCACAGAACCCCAGTGGCCATTTCTCTGCCTAGTAGCATTGACATGGGTAACCGAAGTGGAGCGGGGAGCCCCACCCGGATCCAACACCCTGAAGCCCTTCCCATGCCCCAAACCTCTGCTCTGGGCCCCCTACTGAACCCAAACACACTTTCAGAACTCGCATCCCCTCCCAGAATGCCAGTTAATGGAGCTTTTGGTTTGGTGAAGCTTTTGCTGTATATTTTGACCACTGTAACACATTTGGTATGATACCACATAGAAAGCTAGGGATCTAAACTCAAGAAGATAGAGATTGGGAAGCATTGTCAATAGTGAGGAACACTGAAATATAGGGAAAAAATGGATGACTTAGAGGGAATAATAGAAACTGGATAAAATTTAATTGTACAAATTGCATGATCATTAATTGAGGAATTCATAACAAGAATATTTGCTGCAAGCTCAGGAGTCAGATGAATACGAATGAATAGACTTTGGTGTCTTAGTCAACTACTCTAGTACTAATACCCATCAATAGGGTGCAACTGTGATTAAGGCAAGTGTTATCCTAGAATTTATCAGTTGAGGCATTTCCAGTTGAAGTAGGGAAATATCAGTGGCATTGTAAAAAGTAACAGTTGGATGTCATTTGGAATATGCCATACAGTTCCGGTCACACCATGTTCAAAAAAGATGTCAAATATAAACAGGTGCGGACATGGGCAATCAAGAGAATGGAGGACCTACGGTATAAAAACAGGCATAAAGAAAGTGTCTTGTAGCCTGGTAAAACATAGGGGAGATGATTTACTCTTTATAAATACATCAAGGGAGTCTAGAGGGGCATAAGAGCTTTTGAAGTTAAAGGACAATGTTAGCAGAACAACAGATGTGTAGAAACTGTCCATGGAAATTAGAAGGTTTCCAACCATCGAGGCAGTGAAGTTCCAGAACATCTTTCTGACAAGAATTGCTGAGGTAAGCAACCTTCTTGGTTTTAAGATAGAGCCCATTAAATTTGTGGATGGAATTATGAGCTGAGTCACCTGAGATAACAAGGTGCTGGACTTGCCAGCCCTGGGTCACTCTTCTGCTTCGTGTCTGTTGCTCCTTAATCTTGTGTTTCAGCATTTCACACAGATTCCTGTGTTGGGCCAGGGAGCAATTATTTTCCTGCTTTTGTGTCATGTGGTGAAGTAGATTTGCTTGGTTTGGGTGTTTGTTTAACCTGGTGTGGGGGGGGGCAGGGAGGGGCAGTGGAGGTATTTTTGGTCTCCTTTAAATCATCAGTTGCTAGGATCACTGAATGGGTGGGTCAGTGCTCTGAAGAAGTATAGAGAATTCTCTTTCAGGTGCTTAGCTGGTGGGAGATATTTACATGCAGCAGGTCCAACCAATCACCATTTTCAAGCTCAGGGGAAAAATTGGCCAAGGTCAGATTGGCTAGGAACTTCAGGTATTTTTATCTTCCTCTTCAGCATCAGGTGTGGGTCACTAGCTTGTTCAGATCATGAGCCTTTCCCTGCCATCTCAGTGGCCTCAGGGTTCACATTGGTCCCTCCTGTTCTCTGCTTGTTGTAATATTTTAGTGTAATTATTGTAAGTGACTCGGGTGGGGTTTAACAATCTGTGATGTGCAAGAGTCAAACTGGATGATGTGGGGCCCTTCTGGCATTAAACTCTGACTCTAATTAAACAAGTCTTTAGGAAAAATATTTTACTTTAAAACATCATTTGCGTTCCAATCTACAAACAACTTTTTCTCAGCTCACCTGTTTCTTGCATAACAAACTACAATAGAAGATTTACTGATGTTCAAGAATTTTTATTCTTTCTTTCTTAATCCCATAGCCCTTGAAATCACTGCTATTTTGTGTGGCTTCGGTTTACGTGTCCAATTCAGAATTACCCAAATATAATTATTACTTTTTTAAATCTTCTTCCAACAATTGATTTGAACCACTTCTGGAGATAAAACGTAATGTTCTTTTAATCAGTTTGAACTTTAGTTTGAATCTATAATACTTTAAAATAGAAAATATTACTTGGCATTACTGAACTGAAGGTCTCTTCATCAAAGTCATCAGAAATGTCAGTGGCTCAGAGCAAGGAAAATATCAGGAAAGAAAAGCCAAGCTGCTACTTAACTTACTAAAGAACAGATTAAGTGAATGGGCTGTATTTTTATGACTCCTCTCAAAAAATGAAGTATTCAGAAGGATGTGTTGTGGCTTTTGTGTGTTGGCATTTGTAGAGCAGCTCAACAGAATATAATGAAATGCTCTGACTTAACTAATGTCACACTGGGAAATAGAATGTTTTATGTAAAAAGGAAAACATAATAAACAAGTTCCATTAGCAAACCAATTAAATTAATCCATTAAAGTATAGCTTTCAAGTGAGTGAACAAATAAGAAATAAAACAAGACTTTACAGAGATCTACTTCTCAAGACCTGCTAAATTCTATTTAGACCCAGTGCTGATTAGAGTCAGTGCAGCTTTGAGCTGTTTAGTCAGAACTTCAGGATTTGGCCTTATTTTTGTTTTGTTTTTAGCAGTCTAAGATTCAGCTCTCCAGATTGACCATAAATTAACAGAATGGAGAGTTTTACATAGTCAACAACTGTCTTTACCAACTTCCAGTAAATCAAAGTAAAACAGGATAACATGCAGAGGTTTTGCTTTCAGAAAATGTGCAAAACACATGTAAACAGAGGATTGTCAGTAGAACCCTGGAAATCTGTGGATGCCACACGTATCTACAGCTGCAATGTAGACATGGATATCTGCAGACCATTTTTGTGGATATGGATAAACAGACCCATACACAGAAGGATGTGAAAGGTGCGAACATGCCCCATGTCGTTTCTCCCCATTCTTCCTGCTGCACTGTGCAGGGGGAACCTGCAGGGCATGATGGGGGAACCACAGCACCCTGGGAGCTGGAGTTCCTTGGCCAGATCCCTGCCTAGAGAGCTAGACGTAGAACAGGGAAGGGACTACATATCCCAGCATAACCTTGGCCACTAGTGACAAGAAGCTAACTATGAACGTGTCTTAGACCCTGCTATGAATGTATTGTCCTGAAGAAAAGTTTGTGGTTACCTAAAACATATTTCATTACTACTAGCCCATATATAGTCTTAACTGAAAAACTCTGGAAAAAGACTGCTATACTTTGGTAAAATGATTCTGTTATACCATACTAAAATTGTATACCATAAGAAAACTTTTATAGAAATTACCGTCTGGGATCTTGCTGTAATATTGTAAAAATAATATTGTAAAAAACAATATTCCAATCAGTGTTTCCACTCAGATTTTATATTAACGTCTCTTATGCACACTCATTGCATGACTATTTCGAATGCTTTTATGTTTTAAAAATTGCAGTCCAAAAGCACATACACACCTCCAGAAATTTCTGTGTATGGCCTGATATAAATTTTGTACCTGGAACCCAGCAAATTTTCTGATATTGGCTTGATATTTGTAGACATCTGAATCCTTGTTTGTGGATGCAGATATCTGCAGATCATTGCTGCAGATGAGGATATCAATTTTATATCCATTACGGGCTCTAGTTGTCAAAGCTGAAAAAGCAACTAACAGGAGGGGTAAAACAGGGGAATGAGAAGGTTATTTAAACTTGCACACTTTTATTAAATGTTTTTCCCCATTTTACACTTATTTCTACCAGTTTTCTGTGACCATTGAATGCCAGATCAGTACAAAAGCTATTCCTTTGCCACTTATGCATAATTTCAGAACTATTTACAGCTTGAACATGGCCCTTTAAGCTTCCATTCAGGCCCGATTATTTCATGTACTATTTATTGGGCAATAACAGACTGGGACTTCTTGCTTACATCAGTAAACTGGGTCTTTGTTAAAAGGACTATTTAGAGATGTTGCCACTGCTACTAGCAGTCAAGCCCTGTGCAACCAGGCTAGCTGCTGCCCACAGACAGCTTGTACCTCCAAATGCTGTTGGGGGATACCATCTACAGGCAAAAGTACATGATAACCCCATGTCTCCTCTGCACAGAAACACCCCCAGCCTGAAGCTGCAGCACTTTATTTGCCCCATGGCAGCATACCTGCCCTTCAGCATGTTTGGTCCCTGTCTCTTGCAGACGTTCCTTAGCAGGGAGCAGGATGGTGCTGCTTTTTACAATGGCTGAAGCTGGCCACTCCCAGTCACTGCCTCTGCACAGCACAGAAGCTGCCTAAAAGAGAGTCCAGCGAGGGAAGTGACCAGAAATGACCCCTGTCCCCACCTGCTGGTCCCAGGCAGGGATCAGTTCACAACCACCCCCCCTACCACTTCAGCCAGCCTCTTTCAAGCAGCCACCATGGTGCATAGAGCAGCAACCCAGAGCAGCCAGCATGAGATGTGACCACTCAATCCCCAGGGCCAGGGGCTGAGCATGCCAGGGGCCAGAAGCAGTGAGAAAAGGACAGAGACCCTTTCCCTCCCATGCAGACAGGCCAAGCAAAAGAGAGGAGAGCACACAACACTGCCACCTCCATGCTCTTCCTCCTGTAGCCTGGGCTTTTCCCTCCGCATCCGAAACAAGTCGCTACTGTGCTGAGTGTTCTTAATTAGAAGAACAAAATGTGGCTTCACCTGAGAGAAGGCTTGATCTTCACAGGGAATGGAGTGTTGCTCCAGTGCAGAACCACCACTAATCTCCTCAAAAGTGGATGAAGAGGATGTTTTTGGTAGAAATATGGCCCACCCCTCCTCTACACTGCTCAGTAAGAAGCTTACATCTAAAATTCATTTTCGTACTCATTTCCGTTCCGTTGTCCTGCATGAACAGCCATTTTACTTAGTGTTACAGAACTCCTGTCATTTTGCCTTTGGGGGAGTAAAATGTTTGGTTCTGGGGGAAAGGAAAGTTTTACAGAGTCTGCGAGTGAATAGAAGAAACACCTTTTTGTTGCTGTTTCAGTGGAAATGTTCAAAGTTATTCAATAACTGATCGATGACAGTGTCATTTAAACAAAAATAACAAAGGAAACCATCTAAAGCTAAAGTGCACCCACTCCTATGAATCCCATAAGTGGAATTTGGCCACTAGCGGTCACATCATATGTGCCAGGAAATATACATTGTTTTCAGTGAAAGAATTGAGAGGTCAAAAAAGTCACAAAAGTTAGATCTCTAGTACCCCTCATGCCAGAAAAGAGATTATTCTCTTGCAAGCAGTGTAAAGGAGAGTCTTTATTGGAGCCTGGTGGACTGAGGGAGAAACCTGGGATTCTTGCCTTAGCTTTTTAGTTACTCATATTAAATGTATGGAGTCAGCATTGCCTGCTTTCTCTTTACACACTCTGCCCAGAACTTCCACTGGGTCAGTTATAGAAGAGCCTACAGACTATGCTATAGGATCTGGATCAAACTTGCCCTAAGGTTGCGGTGATCACATATATGGGTGAAGGTGAGGCCTCCCCTACTTGATCAGCCACAAAATTCAGATCTGGATATTGATGTGAATTTCCCAAAACTGTGGGTTTGTTCGATCCTGGCTTCTTGTGTGATTGGGCTGCTGTCTAATAGCAAATAATGCAGCAGAATTAGTTTTTCAGTGATATAAGCAAAAAGTCTGACCAGGATGCCTTTAATTACAATTTGAAAGTATTACAGACTAAACTGGATTCATGTCTCTTTTCACAATTAGAAGTATAAAAATTACTCAGTGTTGCAACATCCAAATTGCAGGGGAATGTTCAACTAACATTAAAGGTGTCCTTCCATATATTCTCAATCGATGTACTATAAAAGAGAAAATTGGTCCACTAAAAAATTATACCAGGGAATTGGAGACAAGGCTGGAGAGGGCAGATTTGTTAAATGGTTATTTTGCTTCAGTATTTTCAGAGGAAAAAGAATATGGAGAGTTATTTTCTAAGCACAGGGCGTACTCCTGAGGAGTGGAAAATGGCAAATCTAACACCATTATCTTAGCAAAAAAAAGCCACAAAATACACTGCAGCAGGCAATTATAGACTTCTTAGCTTCATAAATGGTGGAAGTTTGAATGCTGTTCTATGAAAGACCTTGAAATATCCAGTATGATTCTAAATATTTAACAAGGATTTATGAACATATTGTAACTCACTTTAGTTCTTGAGAGATACTGCTGCCATGACAAACAAGGGAACTACATCACGTTTTGTATGCTTACACTTTCAAAGAGTAATAATATTCCATGCTGAAGATAATTTCATAAAGCACGGAGTTTTGATACATGGGTTAAAATAATAACTTCAGGGTAGAAAATTAACTGAAAAAGGAAATAGTGAGAGGTTCTGAAAGCAGAGTGCTTATTAGTGATATACCTCAAAAGTCAGATTCAGAATAACTTTTTACTCAAATACATTCAAACAATTCGAATTATAAAGGAAAATTTCACCTCCTCTGTCCACACTGCAGATCTCTCATAGGCAGGGTAGGAAAAAAAGCATAAAATAGACTATGCAGGTTCACAGTGTAGGGATAATGGGTGAAGTTTGCACTTAGTTTGAGAATATGGAAATATTAAATATGATATAACAGTGTTGCAGAGCCTCCTGGAAGTTTTAGATAACTAGAAGAAAAGGTGGTCCTATATGTTTTTTTTTTGTTTTGTTCTCTGAGCAAAACTCTGAGATTGGAGCAAAAGGAAGTTTAACGTTTTTCTTTTAAGTGTAACCCTGACTTGGAAATGCAAGGTAACACCTCTTCTTTGTGGGAAAACTACAACATTCTCCTAGGGGTTGTTTCCATTGCAGAAAATTCATGTGCAGAGACTTAGCTCCAAATTAGCAAAGTGTGGCTTTAAATCCTGGACTATGTCACAGTGAGTGAAGAAAAGATGAGCTGCAGATGGAAGAACTGCAGTGCTTTTTTTGTGCCAGTACTCACCCATGCCAAGTACCAGCACCTTGGCAGTCCCAGCTGTGGGATTGGCTGGGGAGGTGTGCAGAGAAGAACTGCCCTGAAGAACTGAAGGAATAACTCCAACATAATTTGCCTAGGGTGTCTTATCCCTAGCAACACAGACCACATTCTGCATTAGGTCTCTGAAATCTCTACAGTCTGTAGTGATAGCTCTGGTATGTTTTGATGGGAGATAACATGTACTTCTTCCCAGAACTGGGCAGCTCTGCAAATCTAGTACAGATTTATTGCATATTAAAAAAGGGAAGATCCCATGTTGTACCCAGTGTACATGTTCACTGGAAGCTGGTTAACGTTTTCTTTGCTGCCCCAGTTGCGGTGCAGATTTGATCAGCTCAGCAGTTGCTCCAATTTTCCATCCTAGCTATGGGTTTTTAGGGGTCATATCCTAGCTGGTGGAAACTAGAGCACACTGTGGATTCAGGGAAAATATCATTTTTCAAGTACACTGCAATCTATGCTGCTAAATATTTTAATATTTTGAGGTCAGGTTGGACATTCCTTTGTGTTTCAGTGATTTGCATGCTGTCCATCTTAGGGGAGCTCTGTTTTATGGCAAAGAATCCAGTCTCCCTATTTCCCAGGTCCAAAGTCAGGGGTGGAAGAGTGCATTAAAACTGGAGCTCTGGTGGTGTTCTCTTCAGATTAGTCCATTTCCACACCAGATAAACATAACAAAGGACTACCTCCAGTTGGAAGTTTATGAATGTTGTGTGTATCTGTAATCATTTTAAGTACAGCTTTTATATCCTTCCAGGGACAAAAGAGCATTGCAATAAAAAGTTACAATTTTCAAGTATAATGCCAAGTGAAAAGAAGAGAATTATTTAAAATCCACAGATCATTCACTTTGATTGTTTTTCCCCCTGGTTACCCACTATGCCAATGGCTGCATTGGTGGGGGGAACTAAAGTAAGAGAATAACACTAAGGATGCCAAGGTTAAAACTTCAAAGTCAGTCTGTTGAAGGTTGAGCAATAGTTTAATGAACCCTGATAACGGCTCAGTGCAGAAGGATTATTTTTCACTCTTCCCACCCAAAAACCTGTATCAGTAAAACCCAGGGAGGAAGATACATGTAAAAGGTGTATCTGGACTTCAGTCCATGTCAGACAGTTTTAATGCAATTGGATCTTAGAGAAAATCAGTTCTCCCTCTCTTAAGTGTGAATCAATCCATACTTAAAATTATGCTAAGCCAGAAGGTCCCCAGGATTTAAGCAGGATCTGGACACAAATGTGACTCAGCAGCTGCATGGCAAGCACTCAGACTGCCCAGTCGTTCCTTGGTGCAGTGGTGTTTCGACTCATCTGCAGCAGAAGAAGAGAACTTGTCATTAGCAAATTTAAGTTTGGACATATCCAACGTGCATCGAAAGGAGCAAGAATTATGGTCTCTTTGAGTCTGTCAGCTTCCAAAATGCCTGAATTCCTTTTATCTGATATGCTTTTAAAATTGAATCCAAGTTTTTTTTCCCCCCAGGATGTAGCATGATACAGACATGCTTGTTTCAATGTTTGGAAGATAACGCTGTTACATTTTTGGTCAGGCCTACACACTGGTGTTCCAATCAAGTACTTAATTCATCGTTTAACAAATTGGGAGAAAATGGTAGAGAACTTGAAAGTGGAAGGCAGCTTGAGTAAAATCAATCATGAAATCATGAAGTTTACAATTCTAAGGAAGGGTACAAGGGGAAACAGTAGAATAGAGATAATGGATTTCAGGAGGGAAGATTTTGGTAAACTCAGAGAGCTGGTAGGTAAGGTCCCATGGGAAGCAAAACTGAGGGGGAAAACAGCAGGAGAGTAGGCAGTTTTTCAAAGGGATGTTATTAAGGGCCCAAAAGCAAGCTATCCCGCTGCGTAGGAAAGATAGAAAACATGGCAAAAGACCGCCTTGGCTTAACCAGGAGATCTTGCATGATCTCAAAATAAAAAAGGAATCGTATAAAAAACAGAAACAAGGACAAATTACAAAAGATGAATATAGGCAAACAACACAAGAATGCAGGAGCAAGATTAGAAGGGCTAAGGCACAAAATGAGCCCAAACTAGCTACAGGCATAAAGGGAAACAAGAAGGCTTTTATAAATACATTAGAAACAAGAGGAAGACTAGGATAGGGTAGGGCCATTGCTCAGTGAGGAGGGAGAAACAGTAATAGGGAACTTGGCAATGGCAGAGAATCTTAATGACTTAGTTTCAGTCTTCACTGAAAAGTCTGAAGGAATGCCTAACATAGTGAATGCTAGTGGGAAAGGGGTAGGGTTAGAAGTTGAAATAAAAAAAGAACAAGTTGGATGGGAATAGAGTAGCAAAGCCCATGGGTAAGTAGAGAAGATGGAGACCTGGGAAAGGGATCAGAAATGGGAGGGAGCACGGGCTATAATGGGAAAAAAGAGGGTCAGGGCAAAACTGGGAGGCAAGATCAAATCAACATCTTAGATGCCTGTATACAAATGCAAGAAGCATGGGTAATAAGCAGAAAGAACTGGAACTGCTAATAAATAAATGCAACTATGACATTGTTGGCATCACAGAAACTTGGTGGGATAATACACACAATTGGAACATTGGTATGGAAGCTTGTTCAGGAAGGATAGACGGGAGGAGGAGGAGGTGTTGGGAGGAGGTGTTGCCTTGTATATTAAAAATATACACACTTGGACTGAGGTGGAGATGGACATAGGAAACGAATGTGTTGAGTGCCTCTGTGTTAAGCTAAAAGGGATAAAAAACAAGGGCAATGTCCAACTAGGAGTCTACTACAGGCCACCTACTCAGATTGAAGAGGTGGATGAGGCTTTTTTTAAACAGCTAACAAAATCATCCAGGGCCCAGGATTTGGTGGCGATGGAGCACTTCAACTATCCAGATATATGCTGGATATAAAGCCCTCCTCATGAGGTTAGCCAGTCTGTGTCCTCAAAAGGCGAACGCCATCTCTGCCTAGCAGTCCTTCCTGGAATAGCATCCCATGGTCGAGGAAGCCAAAGCCTTCCTGGCGGCACCATTTATGCAGCCAGGCATTCACCTCCAGGATGCACCTGTCTCTGCCTGGGCCCTTACCTTTGACAGGAAAGATTGAAGAAAAAGATGTTTGTTTGGTGCTTTGGGTTTGCTTTCTTCAAGTCTTTAGTTTCTCTTTCTTTCTCACTGTTTCGTACAGCTCTTTTCTTGGTTCCACATACTTTCTTTTATCATTTATCAGTATTATTTCTCTGTTCTGAATTGCTGTTGTCTTATGCAATATCTTTCCAATTCTTGTCCTCTGAGCCTCTACTGCAGTGTCTTTCCTTGCCTTCATTATCTGTTTTTTCCTGTTATAGCTTCTAAGTACTCTCACAATCTTTCTCTTGGTCTTCTGCTGTGTTCTATCTCATCCCCATTTCTTTTTTTGTCTACCTTCACTCCCATGCAAGTCAATCCTCGAGTCCTCACTCAGACAAAACTCCCACAGACTTTCAAAAGTTCCCCGAAAGAATTTTCCTTTCCTCTAGCTCCTTGTAGTGGGTCTTCCACTTCCACTTCAGGGAAGGAGTTAATGCAGGCTGGAGGGAGCCTACATAGCACCCCAGCCAATGAGGAAAGAGCCAAGGCACCAAACAAGTGGGGGGTCAATCAGAGGGCTGCCTTCTGGAGTAGTTAAGGTGCAACTCAACAGAGCAGAGGCAGTTGGGTCCTAGCCAGAGACTGTGCAGGACCAGCTCCCAGCAAGAAAGGAAACACCTGGAGAGAGCAATGTGGACAGGCTCAGAGGAGCAGTAGAGTGGCTCCAGCCTGACACCTACGAGACTGCTTGTCCTGATACAATGGCCAGAAAGAGGCAAGAGGTCATGGGAAGTGGCCCAGGGAAAGTGAGACAGTCAAGGGAGAGAGAAAGAGGGCAGGACAAGGCTGCCACTAGAGGGTCCCTGGGCCTGGATTCAGAGTAGTGGGAGGACCTGAGACCCGCCCCTTATACCGCACCTAGCCACACTGAGAAATGGCCTATATGTACTGTGGCTTGCTCCTGAAGTGAGGGGCTAGACTGGAGCTGCAGTGGGTCACAGTGGAGGGTGGTACAGAGGCAGGACTGCTGTTACCCCCAGAAGGGAGCAAGAGACTGTAGTGGGAACTGCCAAAGGGCAGTGTCCTGAAGTGGGTGCCACAATCTAGGCAGTAATGTGAGTCCAGAGACCAGAGGGCAGAGAGAGCATGGAGTGACAATGGATGACACACCAGCCAGGCGAGGGCCTCCTACTGAAGAAGAGCTAATTCCTGAGTGCCCAACAGGAGGCGTCACTCCTGTGAGTCCTGCCCTGTGACACTCCTGTAAGCATGTTGTATCTTGGGAAGGTTTAGTGATCCCTGTGGGGTGAAGGGTATTTCAATACCCAAGGCACCAAACAAACATCTTTCAGAGACATAACTTTAAGGTTAATGCGTTTACAAAATGTTTTTTTGAGAAAAATATATATATTTGTGAGGAAGGCGCACTTGACTTGCCTGAAAACAGTGTGGTTGGGAAGTAACCTTACTGCCTTAACTAGGCAATTATTATCACCATACTACAAGATGGTATGGGACTGATTCCTCTGTCATTTAATCTGGTGTAAACAAGTTATTCTGTGAAAGTCAATGGAGTTACATTTAGTGTGAAACCAGTGTTAGTAGGAAGAGAATCCTACTGATGGGTGTAATGTAACTCAATAAAAATTCCCATAATAGTGCTTTATTTTAAAATTTCAGCTTTGGTATTATATAAATGCAGATCTTTTTGGTTTTGCATTTTAAATGTACAAGATGTTTGTAATTTGGTATGTATCACATTAGCCATTTAAAAGCATCAGGGAAGTATATTCAAAAACATGTTTTAGAAAAGGCCATTGTGAAAAATCTTTCTGCAATCCCTTGCTGTTACTTCACACCTTCAAAGAGAAATCACTTTATGAATGAGCATACTCTGCAATTTTTTTTTCAGTAGAATTAGCGGCTTCTGTAACTCTGATTATATCACTGAGGTCTAGACAAATATGATTAAAGACAGATTTAAGAACATCCTAAATTACACTTAATAATTTAATTAGCAGCAGAGGGATTTCTTTTTAAAATAATTTTCAATTAAATGGAGTTAGGCTCATAAATTATAAAACATTTATTACCGTGATGAGCTCCTTTCTGACTTGGTTTATCCAGATTCCTTCTTGCTCCTTAAAAAGACAGATAGGGCTTGGCTACACTACCAATGTCCTTCCCAGGAAGGATGGTAGTTAGGGTGCTGGGAGTTTACTAACGGAGTGCTGCCGTGCTTGGGCAGCACTTCACTAAGCAAATTCCCTCCTGCAGCAACTTCAAAGTTTTAAACTTCAAAGTACCAGCACGCGTCTAGCCACAGCGCACCCCCCAGTACTTCATAGTGCCAGGGCAACTTCGAAGTCCCCTTACTCCTCAAAATTTTGAAGTTTAAAACGTCAAAGTTGCTGCAGCGGGGAATTTGCTTAATAAGTGCTGCCTATGCACTGCAGCACTTCGTTAGTAAACTCCCGGCACCCTAATTACCATCCTTCCTTGGAAGGAAGGTGGTCGTGTAGACACAGCCATATATCGCCTATGTCTTTTCTGACAATTTGTCATGAGTGCAGTTCCATCCAGTATGTCTTCAATGGGATTACTCATATGAATGAGAGCTAAAGGATAAACACAGTAACAGGATTAATGTCACATCTACTTGGGTGCTTCATAACCACAGAAAACAAATTAGGGGTTGGACAGAGCAGCAGCCAATCAACCGGCAGGTGACCCTACCCCTGTGTGACAATAGTCTCCTGTGAACTCTGGATTCATATGGACCAGACTGTACTGTGAGTGGAGAGTTGAGGCAGAGGTACACCCTGTAAGTGAGGTGTGCAGATAAAGAGCTCTAACGAAGGGACTTGGCTCAGCAGACTCTGGGGACAGTGCCTTGCTTAAGGGGGGTTTCCTTTCCTTTGTTTAGCAACATTGCACATGTTGCTGTGTAAATTTATGTTAGGCTACTGTTATTAAACACGCTGTTTCTATCACAGACTCTGTGCTTCTGAGAGATGAAGACTGGCCTTTATGGGCACCCAGCAGGTAGGGTGAGATTGTCCCAGGTTACTGGGAGGAGTCTTGAGCCAGTATGGTTGCATTATTGACAGAATGTCCTAGGAACTGAACCTGGCCGTTCTTATGGTCACCTGACAGGAATAGAAGGGTTACCTATGGATTAGTTATGATGAGACGGACTGTACTTGTTCTTTGCTAGTCTGCAAGTAGAAAACAGTTCATGCTGCTGTGCTCATGATTATAATTTTCAGGCTGCTTTGCAACAGATCACTGCTGCATTAGGTTGTCGGCATGGAAGTTGGTGTTTGCATGTTTTGTTGTTATTTCACTGTAGTCCTACTGTAAGAATCCATAATGCTTTGCATACGCTGGGGTAATGTGAAAACAAAAGAGCAGTCAAGTAGCAAAAATAACAATATAATTATTAATATTAATTAATATAATAACAAAATAATTTATTAGGTGGTGAGCTTTCATAATGTGGGGTAATGTGGTGGGGAAGACACCAACTGAGGTTTGTTCTTTCAGGTGTTAAGCTTGTTCTCAGCTCTGTCCATTACAACAGACGTCTTTTCTAAAATTGACTGCACTAGGAGCCTCCTTCTTACCATCCCTAGCTTTGTGAGTTCAAGACTCGGATCCCGATTTGAATTTTCGGGCTTGACTGCATCTCTAATTGAACTATATGTACGTTTCAGACCCTCTGTTCTGGACCACAATGAATACTATCCTGATACTCATTTACACTGAGGCCAGCTCACCTCTCTGTCAGTCAAAAGGCCCTCAGGGGCACTAGGTCCAGAAGCACTCTTGCCTTCATTGCATGTTCCTTCTCTCCCAGTAGATTTTTCTTCTCTAGTACACAGCGCCACACTTGATAAAATATTCCTGCCTACCCATATGTCCGTCTGCCTGATAGATGCCTTCATTTTCTCTGGGATGTTTAACTACAATACATGATAGAGTACAGAATTCTCAGCATGTCAGTTCTCTAAATTATTCATAATTACAAGCATTCTAATTTGCTTAAGATTTATGCTTCTTTTTTTATAAATAGACTTTGTCAGCTTTGATCGTACATGGCAAATATGTTTCCATCCTGGATTTATAACACAATTTAGCCATAATTAACAAATTTTAATTCTAGTGAGGTCTAAATGGGTCTAAGGTGCAATAAACTAAATGTCCATGTTTATATCTAAATATTTCCCTTTATGTCTAAATGCATATTTAATTCACTTTCCCTAAGTTTTCTGTGGCTGAAAGTAATATCTAGTGAGCGTGACTCTCCAGGAAAGCATATCTGGAGTACTAATTGCACAAAGTTAAGTGTCTGAAAAAGAGACTTCATGGTCTCTCCAATATGTTAATAAACTCTTGTCAATACTTGAGTGGCTAAAATTACATGTCTTTGTCCCTGATCTTGTAAGCACTAACTCTACGCACATAAGTGTTCTCACTGACATCTAAAAATTGGAATTGTGCATAAAAATTTGGAAAACGTAAGCATGGTTTGACAATATTCTGCCAGCACTCTGCAGAAATATGAGGAATGAGAAGAGACCCAAGAAGGGGCAGAAAACGTTTGATCTGTATATACTTTACCAGTCATGGGGGACATTATTTGAGACTCTAAGGACAGTGGCTAGCAGGGAAGGAACTTGGCCTGAAAGTCAGGTCCTCAGCACAGAAGACCATCCAAAAGTCCATGACAAGGTGCTCTGAGATGCTGAGTCAATAACAGTGCCATTTTGGCCTTTCTCGCTCTAATGGATAAGGTACCATGGAAGTAGTTGCATGTTTCACTAGGCCTATGAAAGAACAACCTGAGATTATGCAGGTGGATTATGATAATGTTCCAGGTATAGGATCTGGAATCAGAAGAAAAAGATCTTAAATATCCTTTAGGGTAAGTTTGTAATACTGCTATTAACCGCTGATTGTATTTCCCTTCCCTGAATAAGGTACACCTTGTGACCTGAAGCCTGAAAGAGAAGGGATCTCAATGCTGTCACCTATTGGCAAAGTGGGAAATGAACAAAGCAGAGCTGCTCAAGAGCCATAGATGGCCTGGGTTGCATTGACACAGCTCTGTGCCAGCATCTGTGGGAAAGCAAGGAGAGCTGACTGACTGAGACAGGCCTCCCTGCCGCTTCAATTACATGACCATTTGGGGCACTAATTAAAGCACCATTAAGTTTTAGGTGCTGTAAAATGCAATCACCTTTGTTGTGAGATACAAGGAATGAAAAGATATCAACATCAAATGGGCTTGGGGCCACACTGATCACCACAGCTGTCAGCACAGTTGGGTAATGGAGCCTGGACAAAGATAGGAAAGGGACCCAGGAGAAATTATGGTCTTGCCTTCAGCTGAGATTAGCTGTCCATTGAAGCTCCGATCAAGGCAAGGGTGCTACGCTATTGCTGACCCTTTCCTGATGCCAGAGCTGAGACCCATGAACAGTGCAGAGCAGTGGTGGCAGCACCTGGGTAAAGGTGGACTGGGCCAAGCAGCAGTGAGAGTAGCTTCAAGGCGATGCTGTGGTGGCCATGCCTTTGAGGAGATGAACAGTGTAGAGTGAAGAAGCCTATCCAAGGGACATGAGTGGAGGCTTCCCTATCTAGTAATTCAAGTAAAAAATCACCCCTGCTGGATTAGATAGTAGAGCCTCCAAAACAACCCGGGCTGTACTGATGTGCTGGAATCCTTGGACTTCTCCAGCCCAAAATGGCTAAGTGTGCGTAGGGAGCTGGGCAGAAGGGAAGTGGCCAGAAATGTATGAGCTGTTCACAACAGCCAATGGAGGACTGGCATTTGGACTACATTCCGCATCAGTACTGCTCCAATTGAGTGATCTCAGTCGAAATGGTCAGATGTTCCATCCAGTAGCAAAGTAAAATATTTCAGCAGTGCTCATAGCTCCTGCCAGTGTAGGACTTAGGGAATCAGCATAGGTCCAAAACACTGGTTTTATTCCGCTCACTCTGCTGACAACCGCTAAGCTGTTACTTAGCATTGGATTATTAAATAAAATAAAGACAGTCATGGGATAGCCTGTTAAAGCATCTTCAGCTTCAAACTTCTGTGCCTTGCTATCTGACTAGAAGTGCCTCAAAGACCATGAATGCTGTTTATCCCTCAAGGAGCGAGGAGCACAGTTTCTAGTCAACTGACCCTGATGGGCACCAGAGGGAACCATGTCCAGAGACTCTTCTTTGCTTTAATGGAAGCATTGCCCAAATTATCATGTTCCAAAAGAGCCCAGTTCTGCGGTCTTTACTCACCCCAATCACACTCAGTGGTACTGAATGGAAGAGCTTCAGAATTAGAGTTAATCTCCAGTTTAAACAGGAATTACCCCTATAGTAAAATTACTTTAGGGAGGATACCATGAACACGTTTTAATATGAGTGTGAGATAGGCTGTCCATTACTATTCCTTGTGGCCTAAATGTTCATTCGTTGATACTAATAGTCATTTAACATCATGTCATATAAAGTGTTTAGTGAAAGCAAGCCTAGGAACTAATAAACTAATGCTGTTGGACAAAAAATGTACGAAGCATCTAATATTGCAGAGTGATTTCCCAGACTGGAAGAGCTAGTGATATTTATATTATTCAAAACCTAGAAGCCCCAGTCACAGACCAGAAACCCCTTATACAAGGTGTATCTCTATAAATGCAGACCAAAAAGACAAAACTCTTCAAGTCAAATATAAGACAAGGCAACACAAGCATACATACGATGAGGAGCACGGCATGGTGGGTAGGGGGTCTCCACACAGCAATAGCCTTTCTTTCTGGTTATATTAAATATTTTCAGGCAGTAAAGGATTCGCCCTTTATTTCAAGTTTAGTGCAATGTGAGCCAGATTTAAGAGTTCAGCGGCCTAATGTTCTTTTTACTAGTGGTACATATCATTATTTATACACGTTCGAAATACGTGCTTAGTGGGTGTAGAATGGCACTGTAGTAGAATTCTCAGCCCGCTTATATCAGAAGCAGCATTTTACTCTTGCTCTGCACAGATGTAAATGACTTTACAAGGTACAAGGCAGCAGAAAATCAAATCCCTCATGTAACAGGGAGGACTGATAGTTACAGGATACCAGTCTGCTGCAAAAGTTCCTGTAATTCTGTGGTGTGCCCTAGAAGCAGATACTCATACCTTGTATTTAGAGGGTGCAACAAAGGGAATAATGGAGAAGACAGAAGGAGGACTGAGAGCTGACCTCTGTAAAACAAACTGTGAAACTGCTGCTTTTTGCCAGCCTTCATCATTGTTTAGGATTGGGTGTCAATGACCACTCTGGCATGTCCCTTGTGAAGCCACTAATCATTCCTAGCTCAGCGATGATCATTTCTAAGCCTTTCTAGCACCGCATAGCTCTGAGTCACCACACACAGATCTACTACTTGCTGCCAAAAACAAAAAACAGTTTACAATCATCTGCATTCTTACAAATTAGGGGAAAAAAAGCACAGAGGAAATTAATGAAAAGCTTTACTCCTGCACTGCAGAGATTTCTCTTAAACACTTAGGTAGCAACTGCAACTGGATAATACTAGATGCACAGACATCAATCATGATAAGATCCATTACTGTTGGAACATAAAACAAAAAACAGTCTATGTATTCTTCTATTTTCAACTTGGCTACTAAAGCACAATAAAACAGATTTGGATGAGGCAAGACGGATAACATGTAATAAACCTTTTTCAATGGAACAGTGATTTGCATATCCCCGAAGTCCTCTTTTTTTGTATGGCTTTAGAAAACATACATATGCTCGTGCCAAGATACCTCATTTTTCTGCCAGTGCCTTGGCAACTTGTATTCAGGGTGATGCCAGGCAGTGTGGTTCACAACAAGCAAAATAGAAAAAGCAGATGCAGGTTGTTTGAACCACATGGAGTCCTGAGCTCTCTTGAAAAGGCAGATGCTTTGCCTCTTTTGTGAGCAGGATGTGCTGAGCCATACCAAACGCTCATTCTTACCTCAAAAGTGTGTTTGCTGGGTTAGGTGAGGATACCTTTTTTAATTAAAGTTCTACTGTGTTCCTTACTAATTGCTTCTGGCACAAGGCAGGATTTGGCAAAGTTATGTACAATAAGACAAGATTAAAAAAACAAACCTGTACAGTGCCTAGTTCTCTGGGTAAGTGTTTTTTTACATTTAACTCATTTTTGTTCTAATAACATTGAACCTGCTTAACTGCGGGGTGGGGGGGGAGGCATGAGGCCTGATTTTGAGATACAGTATTACCTGAGAATCTGTGGGGAGGAAACTTATGCAGAGACTGTCCTCTCGACATCAGTCACTTCATAGCCCTTCCTCCGCCACCAAAGCTGTCCTACCTCCCACCAACCCTTAGTACCACAGATGTACTATTGTGTTTCCAGAACTGCTGGAAATAAAGAGCATGGGGGTTCCATCTTTTTTTTATTATTGCCATGCCTGGTGCCCCCAGCTTGTTGCTGAGGTCTATATTGGTGACTACTGCTGATCAGGAGTACTATTTCAAGCACCCCTGCCCCCATCTTCACAGCCACTGTTTAAACAAGGATTGGCCAGCTCCTCCACGCATCTCTAAACCTGTCTCACTGAGGGAGACTGTCTGGACTTTCTTATAGGAGCGTTTATAGCCCATCTGATTGACATGGGTATATCTGATTTGCAAATTGCAACTTGTATGCGTTTGGGTGCAACAGAGTTTAATACCAGGAGCAGATACCAACAAAGCGGTTAGGAACAGATTATAAGCCTGTTAAAGCCAACAGGAGTCTTCCCATTGGATTCAGTGGATGATTATTGTTCTCTATCATTAGATACAAAAATGTACTGGATCGGATCCGTTTGTGAGTGCACACACGCAACGCTAACCCTCTCTGGAGTACAATAAACTTTTTCCTAAAGCAGATCCTGAAGATCTGCTCCTTTAGCTGTACAGCTTTGTATTTGGAGCAAAAGATCCAGATCCTGAATCCAATGCACTGCTTCTAACTGCTGTCTACACCACTGATAATTATAGTGATGAACCCACAGCCATAGTGGCTGAAAATGAATAGAAAGTGCCAGTTGTTTAAGTCCCCATGACAGCTTCTTGGCATGTACACTGTGAGTTACCTCAGTAGTCAGTGGGTAGAGCCCTGCACAGATACACAATTTGTATCCACATCCACATCAGTATGGGCTAAAATGAGCCACAGGTATCTGCACTGACATCTGCAGATGAGTATACCTGTGGCTATAAAGCAGGTATCTGTGGATTTGCAGGGCTATATCAATGAGACTACTGACCAAAACAAGCATGTTCAGTATCAGGGGCTAAATTTGACATGACATAGATGAAGAACCTAAGCATATAAACAGAAATGAGGGATACTTAATAGGGGTGATGCGATTGCACAGATATCCAGGTCAGAAAGGCCAGTGAATCTCTCAATTGGCTGCCAAGTTCTTATGGTGTTGAGTTTTTTCCCTTTATCCTTTTGTGAGATCAGTGGCAGAAGCATGTTTTTGGGAGGGAACTGAATTAGGTCAGGAAGTTTGCATTTTTGGGGGGGGCGGGGTTCAAAGGAGCCGCATGGTAGGAGGTCCACAGAAGGGCATGAAGGGGCAGTGAAGAGGATAGGAGAAAATAAAGAAGTAAAACAAGTCAGTGATATAGGTAGCTGATGTGTAGTATATAGCAAGTACAAGAGCCAAGATTTTCATAGTCCATTAGGGTGTTCAGCCGTATAAGTCTTATTCATTCCAAAGGGAATATAGGTAAAACCTTTGAAAATCTCAACCAAGACATCTAAGCTAGATAGGCCAGACAAAGGGAGTCAGTATGGACATAACCCATAATTAAAACAAAAAGTATTTGCTCCAGATGCTCCCCCTCACAATAGCATTACTGTGGAAAAGACAAACAAGCATTTGGGTTTGAGAGCTCATGCTGCATGTTACTCCTACTCTTGACCATCTGGTAATTATAAACATGTTTTTTAGGCTTAGAAATATTATGAGCTGATTTCTTTCTCTTCTTTAGAAGTGTACTAGCTAGAATAGATAATCATGCAAGTTGGGCTTCGTGATATAGCATAAATATGTTTCCTATATGATGAGTCTTGACAGTCCCTGCAGCCTAAAGAAAATCTCTTGGGTTATTTTTTATGGCTTTGACAGCAAAGACTGTTCTCCTGTGACACGAGGAAAAAATGTGACTCTGACAGTACCTGAATGAATTGCTTCCTTAATAGAAAGAAGCAGCATCAAGCAAGAAGGTAATCCACAGGCTGTGGGAGGAGGGAATAAATATGAATGTGCACAAGAACAATCTTTTCTATTCCAGGAGTCAGAGGTCATGCTTCTTGCCTTTGTTCTTTTTCCCTGCTTCAAGGTAATGTAAGGTTTTTCTTAGGTTTCTGTACTATCTGTTTTCCAATGATTAGCTTGTACAGGTTGAACCTCTCTAATAAGGAACTCTCTTGTCTAGCAAACTCTGTAATCTGGTATGATTTTAGTTAGCCAAACAACCACTTATCATGGGTGTAGTCAAGTTTCCCATAGTCCCATAAAGTTTGTTTATAGCCACTAGTCCTGGCTCTCAGTGTTCTGAATTGTTATGTAGCTGTAATTTACCCTTAAATGTTTTATAAGAGCCCAGTAAGCAGTGGAAGTTTTGGTAATGTGCTAGAAAATATTGAGCTCCCATCATTCAGAAAATTCTTTCATCCAGCACCGGTCAGGTCCTGAGGGTACTGGAAGAGAGAGGTTCAACCTGTATATATTTTTGTGCCTATCTTAACTTTTTACATGAAAATACAATCTCCAACTTCTCTTTTAATCCTGTATCTTCTCACACTGTCCCCAAGATGGTGTTTAATCAATGACATGGATATAAGTCCCTCAAGTACTCAGCTTGCTAGAGGCATCAGAAAGCCGAAACTGTTACTGCTTTAAAAGTCCGTGCCAAGCAGCAGTATTAAATGTTTAGCCAATGACTTACAAGGTTCTCTTATCACCCTGGATTGGAAACTTTTTCTTTTATACCATAGATCAAATATTTCTTTCTGTTGCTCTTTTGTGTCTTCAGCTCTTAGTGTATTGAAATGGGCAACATTTTGATCTCCAGCTATTTAAAATGTTAATTTGCTAGCTTGGAAGCACATGTCTCAGGTGATTATTCAAATAAATAAGAGGAGAGTTGAAACTGTTTCCCTATAAATTCAGCCAAAACTAGGGAGATGATTTTGATTCACCTAGGTATTAGTCCTTCATCATGACTGTCTCTCATTGCTCCTATTAAATTCACAGAAGAACGAGAGGAAAAAAAGATGAAATTTATGCTAATGGGTTGGCACCAAATTCTGATGACATGAAGCAAGAGCAACTAAGCCGCTGGTGAAATTTAGAGGAGGGTTATGACTGAGATTATGTGATCTTGCACTCAGTGAGACTTTCTTTGGTGGCTGCTTTAGAGAAAGCATGGAGATTGGTAGCTTTCTGCAGCTCTCCCCACACACATTTCTATTTAAAAGTCAGCTTTGTGCAAACTGAGAGATGAAAGTGGATTTTCAAATGAAGTTAAAATGAGAGGAACAGTCCTGCCAGGGTGAGCAAGAGATGGGCTGACAATTGTGTTAATCTTTGCCACCTCTTGAATCTACAACCTAACCCTCTATATCCCCATCTCAAAAATGTGACTAAATCATCTGAAATTAGGACAAAAGTGATGTGCTAGCAACAGACTACGCAAGCAAATTTAGAAGTGAAAAGAAGATTTTCACAGGGGAATAAAGGAAATAAATTCTTAATCTTAACTAGGGATAGGCTACCTCATCTCTAATATTGGAGCTAAGCTTTTAAAATTACCATTTGCGAAACTTTGTCTTCCCCTCCATACCTTCCTATGTTAGTCTACCCAGACATCCAAACATTGTGTTGTCACTAAAGGACAGTACATTGGGTGAAATTTGTGGCAGTGCACTTAGTGTGATCATTAGAAATTATTAAAAAAGGGACAGAGAAGAAGACAAAGAATATCATACTTCCCCTATATAAAACTATGGTACACCCACATCTTGAGTACTGTGTGCAGATGTGGTCTCCTCACCTCAAAAAAGATATACTGGCATTAGAAAAAGTTCAGAAAAGGGCAACTAAAATGATTAAGGGTTTGGAAAGGGTCCCATATGAGGAGAGGCGAGAGAGACTGGGACTTTTCAGTCTAGAAAAGAGGAGATTGAGAGGCAACATATGATAGAGGTATATAAAATCATGAGTGGTGTGGAGAAAGTGAATATTGAAAAGTTATATACTTGTTCCCATAATATAAGAACTAGAGGACACCAAATGAAATTAATGGGTAGTAGGTTCAAAACTAATAAAAGAAAGTTTTTCTTCACACAGCACAGAGTCAGCCTGTGGAACTCCTTGCCAGAGGAGGCTGTGAAGGCCAGCACTCTAACAGAGTTTAAAAAAGAGCTTGATTAATTTTTGGAGGTTAGGTCCATAAATGGCTATTAGCCAAGGGTAAAGTATGGTGCCCCTAGCCTTTAGTCAAAGGCTGGAGACAGATGGCAGGAGACAAATCTCTTAATCATTGTCTTTGGTTCACCTCCTCCGGGGCACCTGGCACTGGCCACTGTCAGCAGACAGGATACTGGGCTGGATGGACCTTTGGTCTGACCCAGTATGGCCGTTCTTATGTTCTTATGTTCTTATGTTCTTATTAAGTCAATAATATAAGCGTATGACTTGCCATCCTGGTGGAGACCAATATTCGGAACAAACCTCTTAAAGTAAGTAAGTTCAGTAATTTCAAAATAAAGTAAAAATTGTTGAGCTTCATGAAAGAGCCAGATCACTAAGAAGGTAAGGAAGCATGTTTTTCATGGACAGTAATGTTCACTGAAGCACACCAGGGCCATGTCTACACTACGGAGTTTTGTCAACAAAGCCAGGCTTTTGTTGATAAAACTCACAGCAAATCTACACACAAAATGCATTTTGTCAACAGAGCACTTTCCCTGACAGTGTTATCCCTCTCCGCATTGAGGAATAACTCTTCGGTCTACAAAGTACTGTCAACAAAAGTGCAATGCAGATGCTCTGTGCCCCCTCTGTTGACAGAAAGAGAGGTCCTCCTTGGTGCTGGCCAGCCAGAGCTGGGAGGCACCCTCTGCCCCAGAAACAGGACTCTATGATCTGTGCCTACGGTGGCCCTTAAAGGCACAGGGAGCTCAGGAAGCCCCGTTCCAGAAAGTAGACAGTGTGGAAGTTGCACAGACTCCATGTTTTCCGCAGCCACACCCCAGCACCTGCGAGCAGCAGCTAGAGTGATGGCCCAAGCTCCCAGAGACTTCACCGGATCCTCCAAGAACATCACCAAGGCGTCGCAGGACCCACTCCAGGCCAAACAAGAGAGGGCACGCTCCTGGTCCAGGGCAGGACTAAAGGATTTGCTGGCCCTGTAGGGAGACGAGGCCCTGCGCCTGGCCACTTCAGCCAGGTGGCACAACGTATCAGGCTATGCCCACATCACCAAAGCCCTGCCAGAGAGAGGCCACCCTGCCGACACTTTAGAACAAGTGTGGGAAAAGGTGAAAGAGCTTTGCCAGGGCTATATGAGAACTGGGGACACAAGGCAGCGATTGGAGGGCAGCGACGGCAACCTGCCCCTTTTATGAGGAGCACCATCATCTTCTCAGGGGTGAAGATGGCTCCCCCTGCAAGGGCACCCTTGACATAGGGGAAGTGGGCCTCGCATCCCAGTGTGAGCAGCAGCTGGACCCGCAGTCCCGGCAGGTGCCTGCTGGCCAGGACAATTCCGAGGACTTAAGTGAGGAGGCACGAGTAATTGCCCTGAAGTCTGCCCCTCCCTCAGGGCAACCTCCAGGGCGGCCCCAGATCTCTTTGGGGATCAGGTGAGTATGACACGGGCACACACCCAGGACGTGGGGGGCAGGCAGAAGGGCGGGCAGGTGGAAGCCATGCCATGGGTGGGCATGGGTCAGCTGCAGGGGCAGTGGCCTTACCAGTGGGCAGTGCCCTGGGCCACATGTGTATGGAGGAGGGTGGGCCACCAAGTGCCATGCTCACTTGCCATCTATGCTGGGACCCCCTCAGTGGTCATACACCCTCAGGGCCACTGGCCTGCTCAGCAGGGGTGCCAGGGCGTGTTGGCACATTCCTGTGCAGCAGGGCACACGGTGCAGTAACACACATGTCCTGGGGGTGGGAGCACTGCTCCTGGTGGATGGTGGGGCATGCCTTTGGGGGCCGTGTGGTAGGAGGAACTCACTGTGTTCCCCTTTCTCCTTACAGCCACATCATTGGCGGGCCATGCTAGCCTGGCCCACAGCCCTCCAGGCTCAGCCAGCCCCATGGCTGGACCAGCACCAACCAGCCCAGAGCACCCCCCAAGGGCCCACCCACACCCCTGGCCTCGGAGCAGCCACACACCCACAGGGGGTGTCACAGTGGGGACAATGAGGCCCTGTGGCATATATGGCCGCCATGCAATGACAGAATGACCTGCTGGAGCAGCGGGTGCAGGGTGAGGAGGCCTGGTGGGCATGCAAACTGTAGAGGGACAAGTGGCAGTTGGAATGGAGGGCACACTGCTGGGCTGCTCCTGGGCCACCTGGCCACATTGACTGGTGGCCAGCAGGCCGGGACATCTCAAGCACCTACAGCTGGTTCTGCTGCCCCCCCTGCCCTCACAATCCCTGCTGCTCCCACCCCCCTGCACCCACCCCACCATCCCCCACCCAGGCAGTCCTCTGCTTCGCAGGATGGATAATGTCTGCCATCAGCCCCCAAGCATCCCCATGCCTGCTCCCCATCTCACCCCACCAGCCTATCAAGCCCTCCTGCTCCCCCCTGCCAACCCCAAGCCCACTGACTCCCTCCACCTCCATACCTCCCCGTCTTCCCAGCCCCTTTCCAGCCCTGATGTAATACCTGAACCCAGGGTGGGAGGAAATCACATGAATGCTGTGAGTCCCAGCCTCCTACCCTCTCCAAGAGCTAATGCCCCCCCAGTCTCCCCCCCATGTATATAATTAGCCTTATTAGATGTTCTCACAGTTCGTGTTCTAAGAGCTTATTTTCTGTTAGGAGTGACTGAAAGTGCAGTAAACATTATTTTCCATAACACCCCCCATCTCTCTCGTCATTGATGCGGGGGAGTGAGGGATGGAGGGGTGGGTGGGTCATGATGAAGAGAGGATGGTTCATGGGGCCTGGGAACCCAGGATGGGAGGCCATGGGGAAGGTCATTGGGGTCCGTGGGTGAACCTCAACCGGAAGGCCTTCTGTATCTGCACCCCATCACGGTGGGCCTGGCGGATGGGTGACACACCCAGCTACTCACATACAGGGGTGGCATCAACCAGCCAGCCATGGAAGAAGTCCTCATTTCTTGCTCTTCACTATGTTGTGGGACATTCCGCTTGTGGGACACAGCGTGCGGGACATTCTGCTCCCCCATGTCCAGCCACATGAGCAGGTATCTAAAGTGAGCCTTCACGCATCTGAAAGTACACTCCACCGGCAGCAGACCCCAGTTGAGGTGGGCATTGAATAGTTCCTGCAAGGGATAAAGGTGCCCAGTGTATGACCACATGAGACAGGGCAGGAAGGGGTATGCTGCATCTGCAACAATGCAGCATGGCATGGTGATTGTCTCCCACAGACATCTCCCACTGGGGCACATAGATCCCCTCCTCCATCCTCCAGAAGAGGCTGGAGTTCCTAAACACCCTCGTGTTGTGGGCCCGGCCCGACCAGCTGATGTATATGTCGGTGAAGCATCCCTGGAGGTCCACCGTAGCCTGCATGACAATGGAGTGGTACCCCTTCACAAACCGTGGTCCAGAGCATGGCTGGCAATATGTATCCCATTGGCCACACCGAAGCAGTTCAGGAAGCCCAGTATCACGAATCTAGCCACAGCCGCATCCACATCCCTGAGTTGGATGACCCCCCTCCCCACCAGGATGTCACTGATAGCCTTGACAACTTGCAAGAAGAGGAGACCAAACACATGCAAGGGCCTGAGGGGGCTGGCCCATGGGTTCCAGGGTACCTGCCATCCCCCTGCCAGCTGTCCTACCCCCTCAGACCCCTCCTCCCCTCTCCTGGCTGCCTCCACAGCAGGTGTGTGCTAGCCTGGGACAGTGCAGCACCCCAGGGATGGGGCTCCCCTCTTAGCCCTACCACTCCTTTCCCCCCAGCTGCCCCTGAGGGCCTCCCCTGGTGAACACCATCCC
Source organism: Carettochelys insculpta (assembly GCF_033958435.1). Taxonomy (NCBI): domain Eukaryota; kingdom Metazoa; phylum Chordata; order Testudines; family Carettochelyidae; genus Carettochelys; species Carettochelys insculpta. The sequence goes on from NC_134138.1 coordinate 179,895,990, forward strand.
CTCCCCCCAGGTGAGACCTGCGAACTGAGGGTGCCTTACCTGGATGACCATAGCCCCAACAGTGGATTTGTCCACCCTGAACTGATTCCCGACTGAGCAGTAACGGTCCGAGGTGGCAAGCCTCCACATGGCCATGGCCACACATTTTTCAATGGGGATGGCAGGTCACATGTGAGCGTCCTCCCAGCGAAAGGCGAGGGTGGCGAGCCAGGAGCAGAGTCCAAGGAACGTGGCTTTGCACATTAGGAAGTTCTGGACCCAGTGCTGGTTGTCCCATTCTTCCATGACTCTGGCCAGGCAGCGCCATACCCACCCAATGACTGGGGGTCAGGGTGGGCACCACTAATGCACCAGGCTCGGGGCCCATGATGGTGAGGGAGGAGGGTGCACAGGACACCTGTACAATAGGGTGACTGCTGCTGCTGCCAGAATCACCAGCAGCCACTAAAGCTCCTCCGGGTCCAGGGCATGTCTGGAGCCTGGTCCTGATCTACACCTGTGTGCTCGGAGCAACGGGCTGTGCTGTAACTGCTCCTGCCTGTGCAGTCCCTCCTGGGACTGCAAAAATTCTGGGCTGCAGGGAGCGGCTGTTGGAGAGAGGTCCTTGGAGGATGCGTGGGACCAGCAGCCCCAGAAGGGCTTCCTGGTCATGTGACCCCCGTCTGCGGGCTTCTGGGTCCCCATCTGTCAAAAAAGCAGCTTGGCTGTGTGGACATGCTCTGTCAACAGAGCAGATTGCTTCTATGTGTAGAAACCACCTGTTGACAGAGATTTTGTTGGGAAATCTCTGCCAACAGTAACTTCTGTCGACATATGCTTGCAGTGTCGGTGTAGCCCATATGTCAAATGAGGATGATGTATGGAATTCAAATGCACTTTTCTTTTCTCTTGGGGAGAGAACTAGTTATTCCTTGCATGTTTTCCACACAGTTTCCCCTACCTTGGAAAACAACCTAACAATCATTAAAGCCTACTTGTAAAAGGATGATCTCACAGACATTCACCTAACCTTCCCCTACAAATCAAGTTCTGCCCACTTGAGGAAAAGCTTTCTCTTCCACAAAGGGTCACTAGTATATTACGCAGATTTTCATAATAGAGAGGCCACTAGCCTTATCATACAGAACTTCATAATGAGATAGTGTAGCCCCTTTCTCATCTGTTTTCATGAGCAGCAAAAGAAATCCAACATTTAAAGTCCCATTTTTTTAGCCTTCAGAGTTAACTCAACTTTTGAGGAATGGAGGCAGTTCACATCACTCAGAATTACTGGTTCTGTGTGTGCCTGCAGTGTTGAGTGAATGTTGTTGCATTTGGTTTGTGTCCCAGTCAGTCTGAAGAGTCTCTGTGAAACCATAAAGGTTTGAAGTCATAATTTATAAAAGAAACTCTAGAGGATAAGATGGCAGCCTTGTAGGAGATCTGGGAAGGGAGAAAAAAGCCATTGTTAGCCAAACAAATTATATTCTTTCCTACTCCTTTTTCAGCTCCTACTTTGCTAACCTATTTCTCTCCTCTTATTTGATACCAGCAAGTGTTTAATAGCTTTGTGTTGCAGTGTGATGGGCAGCGTCTAAGCAGAACCAGAACCAGACAATGGGGGAGTGGTGAGTACAAGCAATCCTGTGATGTCACACCCCTTTCTCAAAGGTACATTCTAGTGAGGAGCCCCTTCCCCCAGCACAAAGCTATGTAACACCTGCTCACCAATGGGGTATAGTAACATCTACAGACCAGGATCAAGAGCAAGGTTATGTGAAAAGAAATGAACTACACTCCCTCTTTCAAATGAACTTACAATCTAAAGAGCCGTCTTTTCTTTAAGGCCATTTGTTCGCTTAGAGCCCACACTTATGCTGTCCTGCGTCTGCTTGATTCCCACATGTTCCTCTCATCCATCATCATGTCCTGCTACATTAGACAGGCTAGAAATGTCAAAAGAAGAGAAGAATTTTTCAAAAAGAGGACTCCTTACCAAAGATCTGCAGCTTCAGTATCAAGTAGGATTTCCCTCAGTCAATGTTGTGACTCACCGGCCACCTGATTCTAGCTTCTGATAAATGTGACCAGAGCTCTTGGTTTCTACCCCATTATGAATTCTTGTTTTCCATCCTTTCTTAGATTCCACCTTCATGCACATCTTCTTGGATAGTCTGTGTTGCTGGTCATTAAACCATGCAACGGGTCACAGTGATGTGTCCTTTCTTCTTGCACTTCTGCAAATGACCAGGTGTGCCTAGGAATCCTTCTCAGAAGACATAGGGTTACATACAACAGCCATTCTGAAAATTTTCTTACATTCTTCCTGTCTTCTGTCCTGCCAGGTGGTGAACTTCTTCACTCACAATGAAGTCAAAAAAATCCTTCCCTTTGGCTTCAATGGCATCAACAACCTTTTTTTGAAAGTAAGCACTGATGCAATAAGTATCTTCTTTTGGATTGTTTAATGTGGATCTGAACTGACAGCTTCCTTAGTGTATGTCTATACTTACCTCACATTCAACATACCACAATCGATACTCCAGAGTTCAATTTAGCCATGTCTGTGAAAACAAGGCAAAATCGATCTCTCTGGGCTCAGCTGTCGACCCTGGCATTCCTCACTATTTCATGGAGTAAGAGACATCAGTGCAAGCCTGAAAAGCCCTGATCTACAGCAAGGAACAAAGTCAGTCCTGATACATCAATTCTACCTATGTTAATGTCTGTAATTTGCATATCTGCACTCAACTTTCTTCCCTGTTGTAGACCAGACCTTAGAGTAGGAGTGAACTGTGCTACCCACTCTCCACTCCCCTGATGTTGTTGAGGGACCCGATTTCATTCTGCTATCATTAATGGGATAAGAGAAAAATGTTCCTACATTGCTGCAGTAATTGTGATGTATGTGGTAGTTCTGGGCACAGATGGAGACAATTGGTCACAAGGTGGTCCATATGCTATTAGACCCATAACTATCAAAGGTTGCAACTCAATCTTCACGTGGAATGAAATTGCTGGCTAAAATTGCTTAGTTTAAGGCACACTACCCAAGAATCACTGTTTCTGTCAAATTCAAATTTCACACCAAAGCATCAATTTCTTATCCCCCTCCCCAGTTGGACTTCATACCCTCCCAGGACATCATCTCTTCCTAGGAAGAAGTTTTATATTTTCCTTACTGAGCACCATTTGCATTTAATCTCCTTTTGCTAGTGGGGTGCTTATATTGTAGAATCCCTCTTTTGTTTGCACTTGGGCTCCTGCTAATGGCTGTAGACCTTCAGCACAGATTAAGGGTGGTCTCTTTCCCTAATTCGCATGAGACCAGATATGGCCATTCCCTCCTCACTGTTTTGTCTCTGGCAGCCATCTTCATCTTTATTCTACCCTCATTTGTTTGCTGGCTCACACTGTCCCATACAGCAAAAGTAGCAGTCTGCCACCTTGTGCATTTAAGTAAACTTTTTTCCTTGTATTATCAATTATTTTTTGCATACTTTTCTTTTACTTTATGCAGTCAGGAGAGAACTAGACACTTGTGGTCTGAAAAATCCTTTTGCCAATATTCTACTTAAAGTCAGCAGAGAAAGAGAGAGACACAGGGGTGGCTGCTTTAAACACAGCTGTGGTGGATTTATTTATTTATTTATTTATTTTTGATAGCAAAACTGACACCAAGATAAAAATGAGGGTTTGCAATGGGGAAAGTACAGAGAGCCCAGACACCTCAAATGACATCACAATGACAACAGAAAAACAAAAAGTTTTGGGAATCCTCTCCTTTCTAACTTTATAGAAAGAAATGGTGGTCGTGATTATACCATTTCCCCCTGCATTTATTCTGGTTGTCATGACCCAAAGGATTTTTTCATTCAGGTGAATAACTTATTCCTTGAATTCTAATCTTCCTGACCACACAGAAATAGAGACTTGAGGAAATATTTTCAAACACGGGAGATTATTCCATTTTGGAAAGAGTTTTCCAAGGAAACTTGTGACATCTGACTGCTTTAAAATTAGACTGAATAAATAGACCTCAGCATATAATTTGGAACAGCTACATTGCCTTGGCAGGAGGAAGAACAAGATAATATTAAGCTGGCATGAGATCTATCTTTAACTTCCTGGATTCTTTCGGAATGGTTTAAATGTGCTGAATTGTAGATATCTTCCCCTGAATTCTCATTTAATTTAAAATTAAAAATAGAAATGTGGAGCAATTAATGACAGTTCCACAGAAGGGCGAGGAATTTTTTTTTTGAACTTTTAGCAAAGAAGGACACAGATGTAGTAGATGTGGTAACAGGAATTTGCTTATTACCAATTCAGGAGCAGCTTTGTCTCAAGGTATGTCTCCAATGAGATAAAAAACCTGCAGCAACGAGTCTCAAAGCCCAGGTCAGCCGACTCTGGTTTGCCAGGCTTGGATTACATGGCTAAACATTTCAGCATAGATGTTTGGGCTTGTGCTGAAGCTCAGGCTCTGTGACCCTTCCCTTCAGCAGTGTCTCAGAACTCAGGCTCCTTCCTGAGCCTAAATTTCTACACTGCCATTTTATAACCTACCAGCCCAAGCCCCTTGAGACTGAGTCAGCTGACCTGGGCCAGCTGTGGCCATGCTGCAGGTCTTTTATTGCAGTGCCTTTGTACCTACAAGGCCTTGACTCCCTAACATTTCTTTTTCTATGTTGTTGTGTGAAGTTAGGGATGAGCAGAACAGTAGCCTGCTCTGGGGCAAATTTAGTTCTTACCCCACACATTCTCTTTCTTGCTCTGTTGAACACACTCTACGACTTATCAGGCACTGCAAGTAAAGAGTGACACAGGCTGAGTTTTTATGTTTATTGTTGTATAATTTACTGATTGAACAGTAGTAATGCAGAGGATTTCTTGCAATAGTAAGTCACACACAGGTAAATACTAGACTCAACTAGAGAAAACACGTGGTAGGAGCAACTTTAAACTTGACAGGTAAAATCTACAGTGAACTATTCTTGAGGTATCATTATATTTTGTGCAGAATAGCTGGTATTTTATTAATTGTATTGAAATCACAGTTTCTGCAATCTCTTCTGTGGTAAGAAACATGGCCTGAAGCTAAATTATGAGCTCCTTTAAATATTTGGCAGTACATTTTTCCTGGAACAGCTGGATGCAGTTAATAGGCATATAATTGCTGCCAGAGCAAGCAAATTTAATCTCTCTCATTCTTACAGTATGGACTATTGTAGGATCAACCCCAGAGGACACTATCATTGAGTACATTCCTATTGTTGTACAAGGGTTATTTTTGTTTGTTTGTTTGTTTTTTCCCTCTCTTCAGAAAGGTGTGCTTATGAGGTGATGCTAAATCTGTTTTGTTCTTCTATGCCATGCTTTGCTTTAATTGTAGTGTATATTGTTCATGGGGATGAGTAAAAAAGAAAGTTCAGGAGTCTGTATAACAGCCTTTGCAAAATTATGAAACATAAGAATACTGTATCCGACTTTCTTGTGGGGCATCATTTGAAATGAAGAATCATTGCTCATCTTACAGTTACACAGCAATATGTAATATTCACAGAAGTATTTGTTGCATCGAGAGTCAGCCTGACAGGTAGGGAAATGATGATTTTTAATAGCACTTTGCAGCAGAAGCTCATCATTCCTGGTAAATTAAAATCAAGTTCTTCATAAGCGATCGTTCACAAGGTATCTGGGGCAACGTGGTGTTTTATCATTGTAAGAAAGGATCAGTCCAGCAAGGCACTGAGCTTGCTCAGCTCACGTTCTCATCAAAGACCCCTTAGCACCAGCCAGGAGATGCTCTGTGACTATTTGGACCAGATCCTAAGCACAAAGCAGACCTGGTACTAATAATTTCCTAGAAAAAATTAGCTGAAAAAGAATTGATCAAAGAAAGTCACTGGGATATTTCAAATTTTGTGGGGGAAAAAAAGCCAAAAGCTACCTAGCCTCTCAAATGGGTTACAGTTCACCTGTAGCATGCCAACATTTTTATGGGCTGCCTGTCTCGACTGTACTTCCCGTGATGCAGGACAATCTTACCTTCTTGCAGAGTTGCCAGGATGTATCATGGGAAATACAGTGTGGTTGGGGTATCTGGCCAAAAGAAGATATCTGGAGTACGTAGCAGCTGAGCTACATCTATTGTGCAGTACTCTGGCAGCATATATGAATAAAAATCTATCAATTTCTGGGTGGTATTGGTTTGTTTTTGACAAAATCAACATTTTCAATGGAAAGAAAATACTTTTTGTGGAGGGAAAAATGGTATTGACTCTAACGTTCTGTAAAAAACAATTGACAGTATTTGTAACCAGCTCTGCAGAGAGAGTGAGAAAGAGAGAGAAATAATATCCTATATCTATATATGACCTGTAACTTTCTTTAGATTTCACTTAGAAATTATATTATTTAGTTCATTTGTAAACATTTTCTCCATACTTCCCTGCTGTCTTTCATTTTTCAAACTGATATTTTAAAATATACATAAAGCTATAGATGCCTGAAGACAGTCAGATAACTGCAAAAAGATTAGTGGGATCCACTTATACGCAAAAAATCTAACATTTAAAAACACACTGCCACAGTTGTCATCTAATATCGTCTTTTATTGCTGGAATGTACACTATAACAAGAATATACTTTATATGTTGAAGAGTATCCAGGCGTTCTACCAAGTGCACTTGCTATGCTATACAGACATCTCTCCCTCCCATAACAGGAAAACTAAACACTTGTTCTGTATTTTCCTCCTTTTTTGGATGTGTCAGTTTGCATTGAAAGCAGGCATTTATACCGATATAAAAGCTAGCAAACTCATGAATTGCATAGTAATTATTGCTTTGCTCCATACTTGTATAGCAAATGGATCATTTCAGCCTAAATGAATTTGAATTTCATTTCAGGGAACAACAAACCAAGAAAGCATAAGTAAGTGTCCATGAGAAAGAATACTATGTATCCTCTCTGCAGAGTCTGCATTATAAGAGGCAGGGCTAGTAGCCTCCATACAGTTAATATTGCCTGGACACTTTCTTTCTCAAACTCTGTTTCTATTTAACTTTGTAACACTTAAATGCTAGTGACAATACAAAAGAAAATATTCATAAACTTGAATTACCCACCAGGAGAAGTAAAAAAACAGGGCCAGACGAATACCCAGAGACCAGCTACTCCAAGATCGGCCCAAAAAAGCCAAGAACAGAACACCACTGGTCATCACCTACAGCCCCCAACTCAGACCACTGCAACCAATTATTAAAGACCTACAACCTATCCTTAATCAGGATGCCACTCTCCAGAAGGCCCTGGATGACATGCCTGTTCTCTCCTACAGACAACCTCCCAACCTCATGAAGATCCTCACTAACAGCCACAGTCTATACCCCAGGAATACCAGTCCTGGAACCTTTCCTTGTAACAAAGCCCACTGCCAGCTTTGTCCATATATCTTCTCTGGAAATACCATCACTGGACCTAACCAGTACCTTTAGTGTGTTACTGAAAAGGAATTATTGCACCGTTTTGGAAAGAGAAACATCTGAGCTGGCTTTTATATTCAAATTCGGCACATTAACACATGGTTTAAATCATGATGGGAACTTTCTGAGTCACTATAGGGGCTCATCTGCATACTTGGCTCAATCTAATTCTTGACCTTCCCCCCCACCCCTCCACTCTGATTTGCTCACCTTGATTATCTTTTTCTGATTTGTCCTCCTTGCTTACTGTTTTTGGTTCTCTGTGCCTTAAATATTGAGTCTGTTCTGGTCTGGCTATGGTCTGAAGAAGTGGGTCTGTCCCACGAAAGCTCACCTAATAACCTATTTTGCTAGTCTTTAAAGTGCTACTTGACCGCTTTTTGTTTTGATAGTGTATAGACGAGCACGGCTTCCTCTCTGTTACTACACAAGAAAAGAAGTTCATTGGAGTACGAGAACTACAGACCAATTGCCCAAACAAGCCATCTAGAGAAGGTGCTGATAATGACACAGACAGAAAGACTGAGATTGCAGATAGAACAAGTGGGATTCAGGAAAGACAGAAGTACCATACAGCAGATATCTGCACTAAGACTGATAGCAGAGAAAGCTCAACAAAAGAACAACATCTACAACTGCTTCGTCAATTTTCAAAAGGCACTTGACAGCATAGATCAGAAAGTTACTTGAGTGGTGTTGGAGTCATACAGAGGGGATAGCAGACTGATATGGTAGTTGAAAGATATCAATAACAATGCACAGACAGCAGTGAAAAAGTACAGAGAGATGGGAAGTTGGTTTAGAATGACTGGAGATACGAGAAAAGGAGATCCAATATCACCAAGTATTTTCATTGCACACTTAGAGAGTGATGGACAAGATCAAGAAAGAGGTAGAAGGGATATCTGTGCACAGCATGACACAGACTGATTATGAACATCGATAAATTAAAACCAATTGTATTTGGAGGAAAGAAAATAGGAAGGAAGATCAGTGTAGATGGATTGAACTAGAGAACATAGAGAAGGTCACGTATCTGGGAAGCAACATAAAGTATGATCTAGACTGCAAGAAGGAAACAGCGACTAGAATAGCAAAAACAAGAGTGAGCTTGAAGGCAATTGATAAGATCTGGAAAAGCAAAGCAATTAGCTTAGTAACAAAGCCGAGCATTTTGAAAATGTGCGTATTCAGCAGCATGTTGTATGGATGTGAGATATGGGTGATGATGAAAGATTTGAAGAGAAGGATACTGGCATTTGAGAGGAGTTGTTATAGAAAGATCCTGAGAATAGGATGGATTCAGAAGGTCACCAGTGAAGAATTATGTAGGAAGATACAGCTGAAAGAGAACTTACTAGAGAAGGTTGTACAATGGAAGTTACAGCTTTTTGGGCATATTTGAAGAATGAATGACACACAAAAAATCAAGACTCTGGTATTCAGCATAGTGGACAGTTCAAATAGGAGAGGCAGACCCCACAGAGAATGGGTAGATGATGTAGTAGATTGGCGTGGAGCTAGTCTACAGAAACTAAGCCATTCCGCACTGGACAGGGAAAGATGGAAGGAAATTGTGAGAGGCATCGGACACCAACAGGTGCTGAGCCCATGGTTATTGATGATGATGATGATGATGATGAAAAACTTGAATAATTTGAGATGAAATTTTCCATGCTGGTTGTCTGCCTCAAGCTAAGTTTGGGGGTTGTTTTTATTTGGTTTAGGGAGAGTGTAGAAGATAAAGGTTGTTTTTGTCTGTATGATTATTTTGAATATTTCAGGAAAAAATGTGGGGAAATCAATCTTGAAATTTGGGGCACTATCATCCTTGTGTCAGGGATGCAACTTTAGCTGTTTCTATGGGGAAACTACTCAGTTTCAATCAAATTATAGGTCTCCAGAAGAAAAAAAATTGCATATGCTCAGATTTATTATAACTTGACACAAATTCTGCACAAATTTTGTACTCAGAGCATGCACTATCACCTGTTACTAGACTGCACAATCCCTGCAGACCCGACCATGTGTCATCCCAGAGCTCCAGGTGCTGAGCGGGGCTTTCCCTACTGGTGTTGCTCTCAGTGGTTGTGTGCTGCTTTGATGCTAATTGGCTTAGTAGCCTAGAAGCAGTGCTGGGTTCTGATCCCACTGGCTCCATGGCTCAAGAACTGAGATCAGGGAGTCTGATTCTCCTACTAGCTGCAGCCTGGGAGCTAATAGGAGGAACAGACTGGAAGCATAGAAGAGGAAGCTAGTGCGGAGGGACAAGAGATAGATGTAAAAGGTATGGCAGAAGTAATAGACTGAGGCAGAAAACTGGCAAGAGGAAGTCACTGACAGCTGGGGGAAGGAAGATTGAGAGTGGTTGTGTAAGGAGTGGAATGGAATGCAAGTGGCAATGATTGGAGCTGTGATTTTGCCAAATATTTGAAGGAATCTGGATGTCCAGTTATCCTAGAAATTAACAGGCATCCAACTCTGTTAAGAAGCCCTGAAATTTTAGCATGAACCCTGTATCCTCCATTTTTAACCTGAAAAATAATAGAAATAATCTTTTACCAACTGTGAGGGTCTCCAGCCTGTCTCATGCATTCGTTTGCTGAGCAATAATTCTTGCATCCCAGTTAAGGGCCTGATCCTGCAAAGGCTTAACTGGGGAAAAGCACGAACGGGTCTCCTGATGGCACAGCAGAAGCAAAGTAAACTCCATTGTACATGGCATGTTAGCTATATCGCCCCATTCCTAATAAGGAACTGTGAGGAGCATATTGAACCCAGATTGTTGCAGCCAAGAAGGGTTTAGTAGATGGGCCAGCTACCTCTCCAGCTACCACTAACTGACAAATTAACCACAGCTGTGATAAAAGGCTGCAGCTTAGCCAGGGGAGGGGTTGTTAATTACTAGAAAGATGAGGCATCCCTCACAAAAGTTCCTTGATAACAGATTGGGTAAAAGCTTCACAGAGATATAAAATGCTAGAGAGGACAGGAAAAGGCAGCTCTAGGATAGAAGTGAAGGTAAGAAACAGCTCAATGAGGAAGAGAAAGACAGTAAGAAAAAGATCGTAAGTGCTTATCAGAAGGGGTCTGGGCTGGACACCAGAGAAAAATCCCTGATTCCCTACTATCCTCCATTCAGGGCTGGCTCAAGACCAAAAGGAACCCTCCTCATTTGGTGCTCTCCTCCTCATTTATTTTGCATTGGATTTTTCCTTTGCTCAAAATCAGATTGCTCTTGAACTTTGTGGCATTCTTTAGTGTGCTCCTGGAGGCTTCTTAAGGGACATCTTTTATTTTCCATGGTGGGAAATGGTATTCGGGAGAGCAAACATTTATACTCTGCAGTGTTACCAAGTCATCAAGCATTATGTGTTGAAGGATGCTAAAAGATGTAAGTACTTCTTTTATACTGTTGTGTAGATGGGTTTGCTAGATATGTATGGCATCTCATTAAATATGTCCTTTAATGCTACTTAAACTCTGCAAGTATTAAAACACAAGTACACTTTCACAAGTGCAGTCAAACAAGGTTCACAATATTGCAGCTGGGCTTACAGGAGCAAACTGAAGTGATTCTTGTTAGCTGACAGCTGGAGAGGCTGTCATCCCTTATGTATCCATAAGGGCCTGGCTGGCAATATTTTAGGAGGTTGGAGGAAAAAGGGGAGCTCTTAAAAACCCTGGAAGGTCCCATGAGATTCTATATAAGTTAAATCAAATTTTAGGAGGCTAATGAAAAAAGGAGTTCACATATGGAATATCTGAAACGTGTTACTTCAAACTGTCTATTCTTTTCCTTTTGTCACAAAATTAACAGCACCCAGAGTTTAGCAGTCCATTACCCTGGCCTGGGTCACCAGCCCTTAAATCTGGCCCTGTCCCCACTACCACTCCACTGGAGGCAGGGTGTGAGCCTCAGGAGCCACAAGGACCATTGCACCTGAATCAGGATGGAAAAGCTGGAGTAAAAGTCAATGAACTGCATTCATGGTTTTGTTTAGATTTTTCTGTTCCTGTGGAAGGGGTAAGTCTCCAAGCAACCTGTCTGGAGGACTTTGTTGAAAAAAATAAATCACTGAGTGGTCCAAGCAGCACTAGGGACAGAGGGTCTGCCTGCTACATTCCACTCAACCATAAGGATGCACACCAGGTAGTGAGTGACTTTGCCCACTAAAGCGTATGCTCCAAAATATCTGTTAGTCTATGAGGTGCCGCAGGACTTCTTGTTGTTCTCAACAGCGGATGGTTTTCCATCAGTGCGGGTTATCCTCCTCTCTATCTGTTTTCTTTCCCACGTATTTGACCCTTTAGAGCCTGCAGAAAAATCCTCATCTGAAGCTTTTTGTTTCTTTGGGGGTGGGGGGGTATGTTCTTAATTTTCTTGGCTCTTCATGCTGCAGCAGTAAGCAAGTAGACTATTCCACCCGTATCCTTATCATTGCCAGCAGCAGAACAAGATCTAGTGCTGCATTAGTTTTCCCCCACCTGCTACAAAATAGGTTTCTTCAGCAGCTATTCATTTCTAAGCTAAGATACAACGTCCCTTCCAGTCACATTAATTGTTGTAACTATGAACTATTTCCCATCTTCTCCTAAAGGTTTTCTGACCTGGGGTTTTGCAGTTTCTTTAGCTTTTGGATATACAAAGGACTTTCATTCAAAATGAAGTGTCCCAGGCTGGCGCTGTCAGAAATTCTAAAAGCTTCTGCTACTATACACCTTTAAAGATAATTACTGCCATGGGGGTTATCGCTACTATTAACCGCATCTATTCTAATAAGATGATGCAAAATGGGCATGGGAGTTAAAAAGGGAAAATATTTGCCTAGAACATGCACTATGTCACTGTGTGTTCTCAGCTGATTCAACAGAAGCTGGTTGAGCTCAGTGCCATGCAAGAGAGGCATCTTTCCATCCAGCCTGAGTGCTCACGAAGTATTACAGCAGCACTCACAGAACTTGCTCATGGCCTAAATGCCAAGTTCTCAGTATGGCGATGTGACCTGCTAGTCAGCATGTGTTAGCATCCTCTTCTGCTCCCTCCACAGAAGGTGTGGGTCTGGGGGCCAGCTCTGACACTAAGCCACACCAGTAACTTTAAGAACCCCCTTTTCAAGTGCTCTAAGATTGTGAGTATTCTGGTTTACTGTTTCCTGAATGCAAATCCCTGCCTCAGTTTCTTTGTCACTCCAAGGCTATGTATACACTAGCCCCTGCTTTTTTAAAGGGGGATGCTAATGAGACACTTGGGCAGATGCTAATGAGGCACTGGCATGAATATGCAGTGCCTCATTAGCATAACAGCAACCACAACAATTCGCAAGTGCTGCTTTCGAATCTCACACTTCCTGTGTAGATGGGGAGGCCTTTCAAAAGGACCTCCCAGTCTTCGAAAGCTCCTTATTCCTAAAACCAAATAGGAATAAGGGGCTTTTGAAGACTGGGGGGGTCCTTTCGAAAGGCCCCCCCATCTACACAGGCAGGGCGTGATTCAAAAGTGGCACTTTTGGATCGCTGTGGCTGCCGTTATGCTAATGAGGTGCTACATATTCATTGCAGCACCTCATTAGCATCTGCCAAAGTATCTCATTAGCATCCCCCCTTCAAAATGTGGGGGCTAGTGTAGACATAGCCCAAAAGTTCTTTGGTCAGTAATGGTTCATGGACTCTGGGTTTCTGCTTTACATTCTTTATCTTCCTTCTGGTAAAGCCTTGCCATAGGGTCCTGGTCTCTTCATTCTCTCTCAAATGGCTGATCAGTGTGTCTTCCTTTTTACAGATATCCAGTTTCCTTTGTCCACTAATATCCTGGTCAACCTTGAAATCCCTATCAGCTGATCAGTTGCTTAGTTACCAGCCTACCTGGCTCCACTGGTCCTTTGAGGCAGTGGTGAACTTTCTTGTCCAGAGGGTGCTTCCACTTGAATAGAGGACCATAAATGTTTAATGACCTCTTTCTCCACATTCTCAGCACAATCACTACTCCTTGGAATTTCAACTCCTGATGGAGGTAAAAAGATACTAGGGAAAGTAGACTAGATTTTTCAATCAAAATAGCAGTTGTAATTTGATAAACATGAATAGTTCACTATCAAACAGAATTAATAAGTTGTAAATAGACTCCAAATTGCTCCATCAACTTTGTAATCAAATGCTCAAAGTGGATTTTTTTTTCCCAGCTCAGTTCTACAGTTTTAAAGATGCACATTCTCAACCTCATTTACAGGAGAGGAATTCTCTACCCTGGTGTTTTGTTTTTTTTTCTAGACATCCTCATATCCATATAGTAAACAGTACAAAAAGCTTCCAAAAGTTCAGACACACTCTTTCTTTCAGAGAAAGAAATGCAGTCAGATCTGCCAGCAAAATCCCAGTTTGATGAAATCAACCCTATGTAATTGCTCTTAATGCCACAGTACTCCCATAGAAATCTCTGTCAGTTTCGAAGACTTCACTTCATTAAACCTGAATTTATTGCTGTCTGGTTTGAATTTGAGTTTAAATATTGATCAGATATTTCTTTTCATGCATTTTGAAATATGTATGAGGCATAACACAGTCTTCCTTGGAATTCAGCTATCTTCAAATCTGAAAATCTTTGTATCTCATTCACATTTTTCTAGAAATGTATGTATTTTTGATCTGAACTCTTCTATTGGGACCCATCTTAGAGATGATGTAATGAATCCTCTCCTACCGAGCACACCTCTCCAGGAGAGGGACCACCTGTTAGGAAGAGACAGGTAATAGTAATGAGAGGTGGTCCTCTTGGACAAAGATGTTCAAGGTGGCAGGCAGGTTATAATAGAGGCCTATAAAATCATGAATGATGTGGAAAAATTACTTAAAGTGTTCTTTACCTCTTCACATATCACAAGAACCAGTGGTCATGCAATGAAACTAATAGCAATGGGTTTAAGGGGATGTTCTGTGGGCCAAAACATAACTGGGTTCAAAAATGAATTGTGCATCGTCATGTGTTGGATGTCCCATCTTGTGACTCCTGGAAACTGGGGTGGAGAGCAAGATGAATTACTGGATAAATTGCCTTGTTTTGTTCACCCCCTTTGAATGACTTGGTATGGGTCGTCTTCAGAAGACAGGATACTAGCGTAGATGGTGTAATGTATTGGAGCACATGTAGTTTTGGCTGGGGTCTGCATACTGGGGACAGTAATTGTTTGGAGAGCCAAGTTCAATAAGCAACAGTCTGGGTCAGAGTCAGGCCTAAATCAGTGACCAGAAGTCAAAGGAGAACCAGGAAGAAATCAGGGTCAGAATCAGACTTGCACTGATGATCTGAAGTCACAGGAGGCCAAAGTTTGTGAGATTGCCCAGACAACTTCCTGGGGTAACCCCTCAAGTTAAACAGGGTATTTGACATATCAAAAGGTTACAAGTACTATTGGCTTCCTTGAGTGGTACTTCCTGGACTATATAATTTCCCACATGTTCCTACAGTTTAATAGTGGTACAGTGAAGACGGACTGCCCTGGCAGGCTCTGCAGAGCTGGGTTCTGGTCCATGGACCACTGCTCTGATCCCAATACCTGTTCCTACACCCTCATCAAGATGGTAAACTGATTTCACCCTCCTGTTTCCTGCATGCATAGATAGTGCAGAAATTTGTATGATTAATTGCAATACTTTTTCCTTACCATTATTTCTCATTGTTACACCTGCCATATAACAAGTAACTTCCTATGTATATTGCATCTAAACTCTGATACTCTATCTTCTTTTTCCTATCCTGCTTCAATCACCTGGATAGATGTATTGGCTCTCATGGGCACTCAGTTCATTGTGTACTCTACTCTACCTTAAATTAGAGATGGGCCTGAGACACATCTCATATATGGAGTCAATGCAAAATCCTCCTTCTAAAACATAACAGGTGTTCAGAACAACCAGATAATGTGAGGGATTTTTGCCAATACGATGCTTTAGCCAGTGGTGCCGAAACTTTCCCTGTCATGGAAATTGACTTGTCATTGACTTTGCAACCTAACCTTTGCAACTTTCCCTTACCAGTTATGGAATCTGTCTGCATGGCCCATCACATGACTGCACCGTTGGCTCAAAAGAGGTGCTTGGGATGAAGGTGGAACTGTGGGTAGAACTTGGGATGGGGGTGAAGTAGGTGCTAGAGTCAGAGTTGGCTTGAAGCCTAGCACAGCTGAGTGGCTCCCTCCCCACTGACTGGGGGGCTGCCTAGGCTCTCCTCCGTGCTCACCCTTCCTGTAGGGAGTGCCCCACAGTTTGGAGACTGACTTAAATTCTCAAGCCTATGTAGTTCTGAAGCGTTCTGCCATGTATTCCCATGGTTCTAGTGACTCAATGTTCTCAGTACCTGTGTTCCAGCAAACCCAAAGCTCTTAAAAATTGCACTCTTTTTTTTGTGAGTCATTATCAGGACAAACCAAGGAGATAC